>NC_143485.1:52972105-53291929 GCF_027475165.1 Benincasa hispida
AACCTCAAAAGATAGATCCATGTGTACCTACTGTGATCATCAACAAAGATAGCATAATATTTGTACCCATCTGTTGACAAGAGAGAAGTTAGAGTCCACAAATCAGTATGTATAAGTTCAAAGGTTACAGATGCTCTTGAGTTAGAGTTAAGGAACGTTAAAGAATGCAATTTTCCATAGCTACAAGAATCACAAAATTTGAGCTCTTCATTAGATAACATAGGGAGATTACAACCTTTGATAATAAACTCTAGTGTTTTTTACGAAGGATGGCCAAGCCTTCTATTCCATGTAACCTTAGACACCCTATGCTTCGAAGATATGCTTAGAGCAGACAGATATTTATTCTTGTGCACTAGTTGCGATGGTACTCCATTTCCTACTGACTTCTGCACCCTCTAACTGATATAGTCCATTTTTAAGCATTCCCTTCATAACTGTTTGTCCCGTACCCTTGTCCTTAACAAGACAATAATTCGTGTGAAATTCAATAAACACGTTATTGTCTTTTGTTAGCTTAGATATACTAACCAAATTTTTTTCTATGACAGGCATAGATAACATATCATTCAGTTTCAAATTACAGGCATCACTAGACAAACATGTAGTTCCAACATGAGAAATTTCTAGAGTATTACCATTAGCTACAATGACTGCTTCGGTACCTGAGTATTCAGTCGGATTGGCAAGATTGTTGAAGTTGAGGTAACATGATTGAAGGCACCACTGCCAGCATACCAATTTGCATCAGTCATGTTTTCTTGTCTTGTCAAAAAGGGGTTACTTCCATAAGCAGTGGCTAGGGCTGTTGGTTGAGGTTGTGTGTTTTTGGTCTGGTTGTTGGGGAAGGGTTGTCCTTTGTTTTGAGGAGAATTGGGAACAAAATCTCTATTATACCTGTTGAAGCAGTAGAACGTTATGTGTCCTACCTTCCCACAGACTTGACACACAGGTTTGTTGTTGTTTCTTCCCCTGCCTCAACCTCTGCCATGGCCACCACTACCTCCTTGTCCTCCCCCAGGAGACTGATTGCTACTATTGATCTTGTTATTTTGGTTGACATGTCTAGTGTTTGTCATATTCACTGATGCATTACTGATTTGGTTGAAGCCTACTGTCATCTTTTGGTTTGACTGATGTTCCAATCTCTTTTCATACAGGAGAAGTTCTGACTACATATCAAGCCACAATATGTCCGCTCTCCCTTGGATCGTAGCCACGATGGCATTGTACTCTTCATCAAGTCTTAGTAGTACCTATGAAACAAAAGCTCTTGATGGCACAGGACTACTAGCTTGCTCGAGATTGTCAGCATTCATTTTCATAGTTCGAAGGTACTCTTCCATTTTCAAATTACCTTTCCTAGTTGTTTGAAACACATGTCTCAAATAATCTTCTTCAGGCTTGGACTGAACACTAAAGAGTTGTTGAATGTTGGTCCAAAGATCCCTTGCACATTCACATCCCATCACTTGAATGGCAACCTTTGGTATCATGGAGTTATACAGCCAGTCAAGGAGGAGTTGATCTATAGCCATCCACGCTTCATATTGAGGATTTACCTCAAGTGTTATTGACGATCTGGAAGCACCACCGTCGGAGCTTCCTTCTGTGCTGCCCGAAGCAGCTCCTGCTCCAGTCGATCCAGTCGGTATGCTCTCACCGTTTGAGGTTGCAGAAACATTGGGGGACAAACCTTTTGTCCGGTCAGGTGTCCTTCGAGTCGATAACTCCGAAGGATTGGAAGCGCCAAGTTTTTTCATAGGAGAAAATTGCTGCGATCAAGTTTAATGGAGGTTATCTGATTGAGGAGTTGGTTCAAGGGTGGACCGCTGAAGTTGGTTTTGCCGAGGGTGGCTCCCAAGTTTCCTTGATTGACGTTGGTCATTATTAGCTCTGATACCAAGTTAGAATAAGAGGTTGAAGGATATGGCTGATTCACGCGGCAAGTCGAAGTGCTTGTTGTCGTTTGAAGAGGTATACGACTGGATAGTAAACGACGGTACTGGAGAGGTAGATGATAATGTCAAGAGGCGGACGGTAGCACTTAGACAAGGTAAAAGATAGCGTCAAGAGATAGACGATAGCGTTTGATGGAGGTACACGATGACGTTTGAAGGAGGTAGACGATAGCTTAAAGAGATAGACAATATCGTGTAGACAATAGCATCAGGAGGTTAGATGATAGATGATATCGTGTAGACGATAGCATGAGGTAGACGATTGATGATATCGTGTAGACGATAGCATCAGGAGGTAAACGATATCATATAGACGATAGCGTCAGGAGGTAGACAATATCGACGATAGTGTCGAGAGGTAGACGATAGTATCAGAAAAGGTAAACAATAGTTTCAATCAGGCAGACGATAACTCAGATAGTACACGACAGTGGCAAGCCAACTTTTCCTTTATAATTTCTTGTGTATTGAAATGTACATAGGTGATGTATTTATACAATATGGAATCCCTAATTTGGGAATGCAAAAATAACTCAACAAAACAAATGGTTAGACACTTTGTTGTAACCAATCTATTCCTAGCCCTATTCTTTTGGTAGAGAGGCAAAACTGTATTTTATATGTTAGCATCCTTAACATAGAGAAAGTGGTTTTAGAGCTGTTTACAAGGTAATTCAGATGGAAATGAATTGTTATTAATTTTGAAGAGGATGCATTGGATTATACCTAATCATTATTCGTATTAATTTTATATTGGTGTATTCCATGGAATTGTCCAATAAAACTATGACATGTGACCATTTTTTAAAAAAAAATGAATTGTTTGTTATTTTTTCTTTGTGTCTAGAAAAGATGATACATATAGGTTGGGTGTAGCTTACGTTTTATCTAATCATTATCCTTAGTTTTATATCTTTTTTTTCTTTTTCCCTCTCATTTGGTTTGGGATTCCATTAATAGGGACTTCCAAACGGACAAATCATAGCGGTGAAACGGCTGTCTCAAGCTATAAGGCAGGGAAATGTTAAGTTCAAGAACGAACTCGTTTTGGTATCTAAGCTTCGCCATCGGAATTTAATTAAGCCTTTAGGTTTCTACTTCAAAGAAAATGAAAAACTTCACATTTATGAGTTTTTTTCACAATGGAAGTCTTCATAATTTTATTTTCAGTAATATTATTGTGTCTATTTTACTCTATATTGTGTTTGTCTTTTCTTTTCTTTTCTTTTGTTTCTTTTTCCAATTTTCTATCTTTATTAACATTTTCATAAACTGTATTAACAATATGTAGATCCTCTTAAATATTAAACTTTGGATTGGGCAAAACGCTACAAGATTATACAAGGCATTATTCGAGGATTTATTTTTCTTCATGAATACTCTCAAATCAAAATCACTAGTTGAGATTTGAAAGTTTCTAACATTTTATTAGATGTAGAAATAAATGCTAAAATAGCAGATGTTGGTATTGCAAGATTATTCACATCTGAACAAACACAATGTGATACAAGTACAGTTATGGTACTTAGTAAGTTCTAGATCTACTATATAAGTTAATTAAATATTTTCTAATTTTGATATAATTAAGTCTTCCTACAACTAATTCTTGATTATTTGCCAAAATTAAGTGGATACATGGCTCCAAAATATGTAAAGCATGGCCATCTCTCATCAAAGTTAGACGTCTTTAACTTTGTTGTTCTAGTTTTAGAGATCGTGACTAGGCGAAAGTGTAAGGTTGAAAGATTTAACGTAGCGGAAAGCACAGAATCATTACTCGTTATTTGATTTAGGTATTGTTCGAATCGAGAATCGATGTCATTAATTCAACTCCAATTCGAAACAAAATAAAATTTATAATATCAAACTCTCCTATCACTACTAAAATATAGCAAGAGTGGTAAGTCTGAGTCGATCTGCAGAGAAACGATTGGTTTCGTTAAGTTAATTTTCTAACTAGAGCGATAAATGGGGGGTTTTGATGTGGAAGAAATAAATGCGTGAAATTGAAATAAAGTGCAATTGACATATGAAACGGTAATGGATTCATCTAATTCTTGGATCAAGTAGTCATTCAATGTAATTTAAATCATTGTTTTTAGCCAACATATCATATATTCAAATTATGCATGCATAGCTACCCAATCAATGCGAATTAACTAATCTCTATAAGCCTTAAAATCAATTAATCTGAATCAAGCGAGCGTCCTAATTCGTAATTAAAGCTTGAAAGTTGTCCCATAACTACATGCTCCTAGATACAATTGGGTCCTCAACGGCCATATAGAACTAGAAAAGCATGCATTAAGATTCAGGATTCAACTATGTTGATTAAGTGTCAAGACAATCATGTTCAAATAATCAATTTATTCTTTAAATCTAGATTAAACGTGCAAGGCAACGATTCATGGACAGACTAAAACCTTAGCATGCTTATCTAATATGTGCTACAAGGGTAAATTCAAAGCATGGACGATTACAAGAATACGTGTGAGCTTGAATTTAACTAGTGAAGACATGCGATCATGATAGGGGCGTCAATCCAATATATAAAAGCAAGTCTAAATTAAACAAGATTCAAGAAAAACATAATTCTAAATTAAAGCACAAAGATTGAATAGAAAACTCTTCACAATACAAAGAACGTTCGATCCAAGAACTAAACGAAAGATTACCTCAGCGATTCATAGACAAACCGACAGGATGCGTTCCAGTACACGTTCATAGTCCGAAAATAAAATAAATATAACCTAATGATAATGAAAAAATAAAGGAAAAGGAGAAATTCAAGGCCTCTTCTCGACTTCCATGGAAGAACAATAAGGTTTTCAGCCTTTTCAGCATATTATGACCAAGGGTCGAGGAGATGTATAAATAGGAATCATCGTAAGCGTTGAAACACTGATGCGGCAAGAGGGAAGCGTCAGCGTTGAAGTCCAATTCTTGGTTGCACATGCGCCTAGCTCCATGTCCGTCATTTGTCGCAACGTTGCAACACTCTAAAGAAGCGTTGCAATGCTGATGCTTCTGCCTTCAAGCATTGGAGTGAAGCGTAATGATGTGTTGGGACGCTGGCAGTGATTCAACTTCAGAGCATCGCGATGCTTGGAGTGGTGTTGCAACGCTGCATCCACTGCCAGATACTCACTACTCAATGCTCGACAGCTCGATACTCGATCCTCGTTCACTCGATAGCATTTTCTTGATTACTTAACAGCCTTTTACTCGATGGTACTCGGTGGAACTTGATGGCATTTTGGTCTTTTCAATTCCTTTGAAGCCCGGATGTTCAAATTAACTCCAAATTGCTTCAAATTAATCTCGTTCTTCACTAAATGATTAATTCTACCTCTTGGTTGCTCGATACCTACAAAATAGGGGAATAAACACATAAAATCCACTAACGAGCCCAAATTAAGCTAGGAATAATAGCTTTTTTTAGAGCTAACAGGTATTCTAAAATGCCCATACATTGGAAAATTCAAATACATTACAGAGACCAAAAACAAAAACCAACCTAGGTTAAGCATGCATAAATTAATTCTACAGAGAAATGGAAAGGAAACCTTACCTTTGTAGAACCGAATTGAAAAACACCAATACTCCTTTGGATCGAAATCAACACCACCAAGAAGCTACCTCCCTATTCTTTGAGAAACTTGAGGTATGATTTTGTGGAAACCAAAAATAATTAGGAAAAGGAGAAGAATTTTTTAGAGAAAAAACTATAGAACCCTTCTGTGTTTTCAATAATGCAAATTCACCTGCAAAACGAGTTTTGCAAATCTCTTAACCAATAGGAGAGAGATGCAAGGAACGTGGGATAGCCCACATCTCGAATAACTCTTCTACGTGAGAGTTATCTATTTAATTATTTTAATTAATTTAATTAATTAATTAATTAATTAATAGTTAATTTAATCTAATTTAATTAATGGTTTATCTAAATCATATTAAATGAAACATCTTTCACATAACCTATAGTTTTAATTCAAGTAATTTAATTAAATCAGATTTAATTAAATTAATTAAATTAAATAATTATTTAATTCTCCAATTAAATAATTACCAAATTAAATATCAAATATTTAATTTTTCTACATTTGACTCATATTCAATTGTATTTCTCTCATAACATATAGTTTTAATATACATCTAATACACATTAATTTTAACCTATAGACTTAATATGAATCCAATTCATATTAAAATAATATTTAGACTCCTTCAAATATATAATTCTCCTATAAGTTAATTTTGAATCATATCCAAAATTAAAATTATAAAATATAAAGTTTAATTAAAATATAAAAATTATATTGTATTGTATCATTATACATTATATTATTTCCCTAGGTGAATTTGAACATTTCAAAATCAATTCAAGACATAGTTATCTCAACTCCCTTTACGAGCTAAGAAGCTACAGATCAGAAGCTCCAACGATATGAGATTAATTGGCTAACTCATTAACCAAATTAATCAATATTCGTTAACTGTGGGTACATTCCACTAAATACCCATAGTTGCACTCTTCTCACTGCAAATATATTTTTGTGTCCACAGATATAGACCAATAACAGCAAGTTAGTCCTTCACGATTGTTCAAAATACCAGCTGGGTCAAATTATAGGTTTATCCCTGGGTTACCTCTGTATCCTTAAGTACCAGTGCTTCTCTAGTGAACAAATTGTTTATGGTTCAACCACTAAACAAAAATCCTTCTTGGACCAGTGAAAGGATAGTGTCCTTTGTTCAATTCTCGAAGACACCACTTAAAAGAATACTCATCTACTTACCCAAAAATCAGGAAGAAGTGAATACCATCTTGTATAATTATGTTCTCAGCTCCCAACTCGGTCTTGTCCACGAAATGGTACGCATATTGAGTCGGTGAACTAGCCAATTTCACCATACAAATCAAAGGAAAATCCCATGTGAACAGAAGTACATAATACACTCAAAATTAAGACTAAATTGCCTAGGTCATCCTATTGACATAGAAACATAACTAGTCAAAGGTGTTACATCTAGTGGCTACTATTGCACAGTCCGATATTATGCAAACTCATTGCATAGGATACCCGCACTCGCATGTCACCTACACAAACGTGTTGATCATTATTTTCATATTAAATACAAAGTTCGTATCCATAGTGTCACTAGGATAAGGTATACAACCTTATCCTATACTATAGACCCTTTAGGCTATATCTTGAACATTGATTCCTGTATGTCTGGTAGGACATCGAATTCATCGTCGTCCATGAACTCGTGCTTACGCAAGTGATATTTATATGCACTGAACCAACTACTTATACTAACTAGTAGTACAAGCGACAAGTTTGGGGTTGAACCACAAAGAGCCGATTTGGATTCCTCGAGAATTGACACTTGTAAGAAGTAACCAAGGGGGAATTTGCGAAAATTTTGAAGTAAATTGCAAGAAAACGAAAAGTGCTCGATGTGAAAGAATGCGAAAATAATCAATTGAACAAAATACTTAGCTTGGATAATTCTAGCTTAATTCATTCCTTTTCAGTTCTATCACATATTAATCAAAAGATACGTAAGAATATTTGAATTAAAACTTAGTCCACTCTATTAGAATCCTAATCGATGGTCCATAAAACCAAGTTAATTAAAGGAAAAGCAAGAGTTCTCAACCAATCAATCAATTAACAGGTATTAAGATCTAAGGAAAAGTTAAGCCAAATAATTGATTTCCATCATCTAACCAATTATTTGAGCGAGATTTATCTAAGTTAGAAAGTAAATGCTTGCTAAATGGAATCCCAATTTAACACAACAAACTAACTTAATCCTTTCTTCTAGGTGACAACTACCTAACAATTACAAATTAGGGTCAATCAAAGCAGTCAATTATACATGCATAACTAATTTGTCAGATTATCCCATACAAGACAATTAAAGAATATGCTAAAGATAAATTCTAATAAATTCATAACAGACTCATAGAATTACATAACAAGTCTCATGAATTGAATTGGAAAGAAATTAAACTAACAAACCTAAGCTAAGTTCTTACCCTTTAGCCACGAAACATGTTCAAAATCGATACAAAGCTCAAAGTGGAAGGAATTATTATAGAATCTAGTGAAAAAGGGGCATAAATGCTGGGTTGCATGTCCTAAAACTCGCAGTTTATAATGTTAAACATATTCTATTATCAATAAAGATGTTATTGATGTTTATTCAATAAAACTATTATTGAATATGTGAATTGCACTTGTAAAGTCTAAATCCAATAAACTAAAAGATCCATGGCTATTATATGAACACATAAACTTTATGTGGAGACATAAGAGTGGATCAAGTTCAATAAATAGCCAAAACGGTCTATAGTATACAAATAAGGTTGGGTACCTTATTCTAGTAACACTATCGAATGCGGCCCACTCTATAGTTGTTACAATTTGTTGTAAAGTGTTACAAACGAAGTGATTCTGATTCGTTCATATATTGACATGAGAAGTGGGGGCGTCCTATGCAATGAGTTTGCATAAGATCGAACCAAGAATTAAGTAACTCTTACTTTATAACGTTGTTTACTGTTTAAGACTGACTATTTCAAAGCGATGACCTAGGTAACTTAACCTTAATACTAAGCTAACTATGAACTCCTGTTTATTCGGGATTATCCTTAGATTTGCATGGGTGAGGATTGCCTTAACAGCGCCGGCTCAATAAGCCTCCTATTTCAAGGGTAAGACCGGGTAGATAGTTGGGGACATAAGGTGTAAAATAGAATCCACTCCTACCCGCTTTTAGGGATAGTAGAGAGGTTGTTCCTTTAAGTGCTGACTATGGGTCTTGAACAAGGGGCCCTACCCTCTCATTGGCCCAAGAGAGACTCGGTTTAGTGATTTGATCACAAACGAATTGTTCATTAGAGGATCAATGGGACTTAAGGAACAAGATGTAATCTTGGGGGTAAACCAACTTTTGACCCAACCGTTATTACGAAGAACTTGTGAATGGTTGACTTACTAATCATGGTTATATCAAGTGGATATAATATATCTGTAGTGGGGGAAGTGCAACTACTGGGCTTTGAGTGACCTGAGTTAACGAATGGTGGTTAATTAGGTTAAAGAGTTTAGTCGGTTAATCGTGGAGCGTTGGAGCCCATGATCTGTAGGTCTATGAGGTCCCCCTACTAGCTCATATCGAACTAAATCTTAGAACGGTTTGAAAAACAAATATGAAGTGTTCAAATTTGATTTTTGGAGTAAAGCATCAAATTCGATTTAAGAGAGAGAAAACAAGAGATATTTAAATAAGATTTAAATATCAAGATTATGAATAGAGATTCATATAAATTGGGATTAGTGTTGAATTTAATACTAAATTAAATTAATTAAATTGTTTAATTAATTATTTAATATTAATTTAATTTTAAAATTGATTATCATAATTAATTTTTTAAATTAAATGTATTTGGTCAAAATTAAAAGTCAAATTGTTGACTAGGTCACAAATGCAATGGAAGTCAAGTTGATGACTTTTGATTTTTGAAAGTCAAAAAGTCAAATTTGTTGACTTTGAACTTTGAGAGTCAAACTTTGACCAAGTTAGTGGAAAGATCCAACACTTGTGAGTGGGAAATGCCAACTTTTGCATGGCTAAGTGTTGTCTTCATTTGAAGACACTTGTCCCACTAAATCTCACTTTGAGTTAGTAGATTTTTTAGTGTCAAATTCTCATCAAACTCAAAGTTGCATGTTTGCATGTAATGGGCTTTAAAAGAGAGTGTTTATTGCTTTTGAAGAACTATTAGCCTTAGTGGAATTAGATGAGATTATGTGATAATCTCATTGTAATTTTCTCTCAAAGTTTTAGCTTTTTCCTCTCCAAATTAGTCATTCACTGGATCCGACCATCCCATTCTAAGGCTGGAGAATAGTTAGAAGACTCTCGTGGTAGTCTACGAACCATTCGTGAGGAGATTGAAGTTGATTTAGAGAAGATTAAAAGACTACAATGGTTGTATTATTTTCCCCCTTTGTTCTTATTTTATTGCATGAATGCTTATCTTTGTAATTAATATAATTAGAGTATTTTAGATTCGTTTTTCTTCCGTTGTTCATATGATCCTTTTATAAAACTGTCACAGCGTCGCAATGCTAGGAAGAGCGTTGCAACACTACGGCGCAAATTGGCCAAGCGTCAGGCGAGCATCACAGTGCTGCCTTGACACTGTGTTGCATGCGCGCTGAGATTGAATGTCCGTAAAACTACATAGCGTTGCAACGCTCTGGAAGAGTGTTGAAATGCTGCCTATTCTATCCTAAAACATTAGAGGTGCAGTGTTGACAAGCGGTGCGACGGTGGCGTTGGGCATCTCCGGAGCGTTGTAACGCTTGGGGCAGTGTGCCCTACATCTGAGTATTCTGTCCAATAGCATTGAGCTAGCATTGGACTTAGGTTTAATAAGAGTGTTGCAACGCTCAATAGGGCAGCAACCTTCTTTCCTTCTTCATTTGATCATTTTAGCTCCTAATTTCATCATTTTAACACCTTTTTGTCCCGAACGTCGCACTCGACCACATGTACACTCGAGTCCTACAAAATAATCAATTTAACCAAATTAAGGCTAAACAACCCCGAGTTAAGTAGAAGAAGATAGCACATTTTCAGTGCTATCAATGTTTCCACATATAGTTCAAGACTTATAAGACAGCCTAGAATGTTAGTTTATTGGATTTAGAGTTATTCAAAGAAAACAAATACAACACACTCACTGAAATAACATCAATAACTCTTTATTGATGACGGTCAATCATTTACATTTACTATCTAAGAGTTTTAGGGCACAAAACCCAACAAACTCCCACTTAAACTACAAGTCAGTGGGATGTACATAATCTCAAAATCAAAACGGGAATGATAAATAAATACAATAAACTAAGACATCCATATACCCATTACACATCTCCCACTTACCCTAGATTATACAATTTGCAAGTCTCGCAGACCTAAACTCTCTAGATGACTCTCGAACAATTTAGTCGAGAGAGCCTTCGTAAATAGATCAGCATTGTTGTGCTTGAAAGCAATCTTTGTGACGACCACATCTCCTCGTTCCACAATCTTTCGTATCATATGATACTTCCTCTCAATATGTTTTCTTCATTTGTGGTTGCAAGGATCTTTAGAGTTGGCTACTGATGAAACACGAGACATACGCAGCGGAATTAGGATCTAATTACACTCTAATTGTTTTTAATTAAAAGGAAACTAGCATGAAAAACAAGGGGAAAACAGTAAATTAAAAGGATAGGATACAATGTTTGTAGCTCCTGAAAACCGCTTTTCCTCGCTGAATCTCAACCCGAACTCTTTCGAACCACCACTAAAGTTGACCTACTATCCCCTGGACTCATAACCGGATTGTGGGACTCGATGGTTGATGAAAACGAGAGAGAGAAAGAGATGGAAAAGAAGATAGAATTTGGGTAGGGTTTGGGTTTTTTTTTTCAGCCCAATTTTAGAAAAAAATTTGGCAAAATTGGCAAAACTTTTTCAATCAAATTGAAATACCTAATTTATAGAAAAAAGTCATATAACAATTGCATGAACCAAATCCATAAAAACCCAACACCTATAATCCATTATCTTAGTGGGCTTAATGTCTTCACTATAAGCCAACACCTAGCTCACTATTTTGTTAGTAGAATTATCCAACAAAAGTTTGGATTTTCCCACGAACTTTAGTCAAAGTGCAAAATAGTCCTTTTGTCAAAGTCAAACTTTGACAAAAAAGTCAACATTTTGACTTTTTATGATTTTTTCCATGTTGACTAATTTTGACCTCCTGAGCATGAATCCACATTCATTTTCTTGAAATTCAAATCACATTTGAATATAAGGTCGGTCAAAGTTTTACTTTTCAAAGTCAAAAAGTCAACTCTTTGACTTTTTACATCTTTGACCATTTCCATTATTTCCGAGCTTTCGAATGAACGTATTCATATTCTTGATATTTAAATCACATTTAAATATTAAATCTGTATCTCTAAACTTAAAAACCCGACCACTATATCACATATACTTGTTGGTTTCTCTCTCTTCACCTAATTTGAGCAATTCGAATTATTCTATCATACTGTTCTAAGTTTATTCCATATGAGCTAGTAGGGGAACCTAATGGACCTACAGATCATGGGCTCCAACAATCCGAGATTAACCAATAAAACTCTTTGACCAAATTAATCAACATTTGTTAACTAACGGGTCATTCCACTAAAGTCCCGTAGTTGCACTCCCCTTACTGTAGATATATTTCTGTCCATCTGATATGACCATAATCAGTAAGCTAATCCTTCACAGATTGTTCGTAATCTCGATTGGGTCATAAAAACAGTTTTACCCCTAAGACTACATCTTGTTCCTTAAGTTCCACTAATCCTCTAATGAACAATTGGTTTAAGGTCCAACCTATAAACCAAACCCCTCTTGGGCAAAGGAGAGGGTGGGGCCCCTTGTTCAAGACTTGGATTCAGTACTAAAGGGAACAACCTATCTACTATCCCTATAACGGGTAAGAGTGAATTCCGTCTTGCACCCTATATTCCCAATTATCCACCCGTTCTTACCCCTGAAATGGGAAACTTATTGGGCCAGCGATGATGAGCTGCCCTCACCCATGCAGATCTAAGGATAATTCTGAGTGAACAGGAGTTCATAGTTAGCTCAGGATTAAGATTAAGTTACCTAGGTCATCAATTAACGAAATAGTCAGTTTTATACATAAAACAGCATTTAGAACGTAAAAAGTGACTATTTCATGGTTCAGTCTTATGCAAACTCATTGCATAGGATGCCCTCACTCACATATCTCTATATGAACGATTCAGGATCGCATTGTTTGTACTAACTACAATGTGGGCCGCATCCATAGTGTCCCCAGAATAAGGTGCCCAACCTTATTCATATACTATAGACCATTTTGGCTATATATTTGAACTTAATCCACATTTATGTCACTACATAAATTTCAAACTACATTAAATAGCCCCAAGACCTTAGTTTATTGGATTCAAGATTACAATTTCAATAACAACTTTATCGAAAAACAAAACAGAATACGTTTATTAATTTACATACTACGAGTTTTAGGACATAAAATCCAATAAACTCCCACTTGAACTAAAACTCCTAGTGGAGTATCACAATGTTGAATTTAAGGGAGAAACATATGAGTACAATAAACATATGAATACAATAAACTAGGGCATATACCCAAAAGTTCTCCCACTTGTCCTAGTTTACAAACTTCGTAGACCTAGACTCTATAGGTGACCTTTAAACACTTTAGCCGTGGGGCCTTTGTAAAAGAATCAGCAATGTTTTGCTCAGAAGATATCTGGGTCATCACAACGTCTCCACGATGTACGATCTCCCGGATCAGATGGTATTTGCGTTCAATATGCTTGTCGGCTTGTGGCTTCTTGGTTCTCTTGAATTTGAAACTGCACCACTATTATCACAATATAGGGTGATAGGCAGATGCATATTTGGAACGACTTCCAAATCTATCAAAAATTTCCTCAACCATACTGCTTCCTTTGCTGCTTCACAAGCAGCTGCGTATTCAGCTTCCATTGTGGAGTCCGCAATACAGGTTTGTTTTAAGCTTCTCCACACTATTGCTCCTCCGTTAAGAGTGAACACTGATCCAGATGTAGACTTTCTATAATCTTTATCAGTTTGAAAATCAGAGTCAGTGTATCTAGTAGGGATCAAATCCTTAGTACCATACACGAGCATGTAGTTTCTCATTCTCTTAAGATACTTGAGGATATTTTTAACGGCAGTCCAATAATCATATCCAGGATTGGACTGATACCTACTGACTATCCTTATTGCATAGCATATGTCAGGTCTAGTACATAACATTGCATACATCAGGCTCTTTACTATGGAGGCATAGGGAATGCGTCTCATATCCTTAACCTCTTGAGGTGTCTTAGGACATTGATCCTTTGACAAATGAATTCCATATCTGTAAGGTAACAGACCTCTTTTGGAATTCTGCATCTTATACCTAGACAACATTTTGTCTATATAAGTTGCTTGAGACATGGCTAGTGTTTTGTTCTTGCGGTTCCGAATAATCTGAATCTCGAGAACATACTGCGCATTTCCTAAATCTTTCATTTAGAACTGCATTACTAGCCATTTCTTAATGTCAGTTAGGTAACCTACTTCATTCCCAATGAGTAGAATATCGTCAACATATAAAACTAAGAATGCTATAGTAGAATTGACAATCTTCTTGTAAACACAAGGCTCGTCAACATTATGTTCAAAGCCATAAGATTTGATCGCAGTATCAAATATTGTATTCCAAGATCTAGAAGCTTGTTTCAACCCATAAATGGATTTTTGAAGTTTACAGACCTTTTGTTCTCGACCCTGTGTAATAAACCCCTCTGGTTGAGCCATATAGATACTCTCCTCAAGATCGTCGTTTAGAAAGGCTATCTTGACATCCATCTGCCAAACTTCATAGTCATAAAAGGTGGCAATGGATAATAGTATTCTAATCGACTTAAGCATGGCAACGGGAGAGAAAGATTCTTCATAGTCCACTCCCTCTCTCTGGGTATAACCCTTTGCCACAAGTTGAGCCTTAAAAGTCTGCACTTTACCGGCTTGGTCTCGTTTTCTCTTGTAGATCCACTTACAACAAATTGGTTTTACATTATTTGGTTGATTTACAAGTTTCTAGATAGAATTCAAGTACATAGACTCCATTTCGAGGTCCATGGCTTTGACCCACTGATCACGGTCCACATCTTTCATCGCCTGTTTATAGGTCGATGGATCCTTTATGTCGTCATCAGGTATGACGACTTGTGTTTCTATTAAACCCAAGTAACGGTCAGGCTGATGAACAACCCTCCTACTACGTCGAGGCATTCTCAACTCTTGAGAAGGATGTGACTGACCAAATATACTAGTTTTATCTACTACTTTAGTAGATGAACTAGCTCTATATGTAGCGTCTTTGGAAATTTCATTCAATACTAGTCTACTGCAAGATTGATGACTTCTTATGTGGTCTTCCTCTAAGAATGTGGCATTTGTCGATACAAATACCTTATTCTCTTGAGGTTCGTAAAATATACCACCTTTTGTTTCTTTTGGATAACCTACAAATCAGCACAATTTTGAACGACGTTCTAATTTTTTAGGATTTTGCACCAACACGTGTGTCGGGCATCCCCAAATCTTACAATGATGTAAACTGCCTTTACGCTCTTTCCATAGCTCATAAGGTGTTTCTTAAACACTTTTAGAGGCAACGTTATTCAAAATATAGACAGCGGTCTTTAATGCATGTCCCCAAAAGGAATCAGGTAACTCAGCAAAGCTCATCATTGAGCAAAACATGTCCAACAAGATTATGTTTCTTCTTTTAAATACACCATTCTGTTATGGCATATTAGGTGCAGAGAGTTGTAACTTGATTCCGTGTTCTATCATATAGTCCTGGAATCTTAAGTCCATGTACTCCCCACCTCGATCTAATCATAGTGTCTTGATTGTTTTACCTAACTGGTTCTCAATTTCAGCCTTATATTCTTTTAACTTTTCAAAAGAACCAGACTTGTGATGCATTAGGTAAATATGACCATACCTTGAATAATCATCAATAAAACTGATGAAATATTCATACCCACCTGGAGCTTTGACATTCATCGGTCCACAAAGGTCCGAATGTATGAACTCTAAGGGTATTGTGGCTCTGAGACCTTTTCCAGTAAAAGATCTCTTAGTCATTTTTCCCTCAAGACAAGACTCACATGGAGGTAAAGAATCGTCTTCTAACTGATTTAAGAGTCCATTCTTAACAATTCTCTCAATCTTTTTGAGATTTATGTGGCCAAGTCTTAGGTGCCATAGATAGGCATTAGAAGAAACTTTTGCCTTTTATTCTGAGTTTCGGCTATTCTAAACATCTCCGTATTTAAGACAAATTTTACTTTAGTTGGTCTTAACTTATATAGTTGTTTTCAAGTATAGCAAAATAAATTTGAATACCTTTTTTGAAAACGAATTCTTCATTAACTTCAAAAGATATTTTATACATTTGTTCCAATATACATGTGATAGATATTAAATTTCGTCTCATTGTAGGAGCATAAAAAACATCTTTAAATATGATATATCTATCGTTGAAAAACAACTTCAAGTCTCCCACTGCTTCAGCCGAGACAACCTCTCATGTTCTAACCTTGAGGGTGATCTCGCCTTCTTCAAGCTTTTTCCAGGAACTAGTTTCCTGAAAAGAGAAGCAAATATGATTAGTGACTTCTGAATCCAATATCCAGGTTAAGGTATCATCATCCATTAAACATGTCTCAGCAACTAGTAAATCATATTTACTTTGTGCTTCTTTCGAGGTAGGGGCCTTAGGACATTCCTTAGTTAAGACAAATCTCAGGTCATCTATTACTAGTGTTGAATTCAGATTTTTTTCCATGTTGAGTAATTATCACCGTTTAGTTTCTCGGAAGCTAAGAGTTAATCTAAAGAGCTAGTCATGCTAAAAAGAAAAACATATTCTTTTTAGTAAAAACATTAATCTTTTAAATCCAGTCAAGTTTAGCAAAAAAACTAATAATGTACCGTTCATTATTATATTTTGCAACGATATTTCAATGGTTTAGAATAACCTTCACCGAGGGGTGATCGACTATTCCTCCGTTAAACCAAGACTATCTTGACTAGATACTATCACTAGAATAACTCTTATTCCTATAGTAACTCAGTTATCGCTACTTTGGTCAAGAATTTACTAACACTTAGTAATTCTCGTAAGTGTGACCCTCCATTTTTCAGACCTCAAAGATTGGAATCATTATGCTTCCGAAGTTGGAAAGACAAGAATGAAAATGGACCTGAGAGACCTTATCATTTCTAGAGTTCGCGGAGTTCCAAATCCTATAATACAGCCCTTCGATTGGTAAGGTCGCTTCAGGGCAGACATGCAGGCGCATTATAGGAATCTCACGGTGCGACCTAATGGAAGAGACTGTAGGATGTGTTGACACACTTCCTTCTCCCACTTATTATGAACAACTTCCCCTATTCACCTTGGTATTGACTCATGCAAACACTCTTCGAATGGAGTCCGCTCCTAGGGTGGCCCAAAGCCAAGCATGAATCTCATGGTGTGAACTCTTAGGGACGCTAGAGCTAAAAGTACATTACTTCTCTCCAGCTAAAGTGTTCTAGACGGTTAGGGTATAAAATACTTAGCGATATATTTCGGCTAACTAAACATATCCTAAGTCTAGATGATTCAGCCGAGTATAACTTTTTTACTGGATTTTTAACCTACGATGTCTAGGTGATAAACAAATTTTATTACCTCACACCGCTCACGCATGCTCATAAAACCGGTTTAACCTAACTCAGATGTCGGCTCGATCTCCAGGTAGTAGGTGTTCCATGAACCGTCAACTTAAAAACCTTCAACCTTAGTCATCTTATCTGACTTTTTGCCAAGATCTTATCAGGTGAGTTTTCTTGTAACTTCGGTTTTACAAGATATCGACCTATTTTCTATGAAAATTAGGATTGCTCGATGGTTAACCTCATCTCGATCACAAGGAGAGGTTCACCATGATGGGGGTACTTCTTTTACACTAAATGAGCATGCATCTTATCTTTGTTATAGATTTTAGAAGTCTAGGTTATTTTATAACAATTATAACCCTAGAGAATTCATCTATAACATGCTTCCTTCAATTAAACACGCTTTAATATAACACTTATATTAAAACTAAGCATGCATAGTATATATTTTATAACACTTATAAGATATAACAAATGCATGTCACATGCTTTTCCTATGGTGTGATTTTAAAACTATATGGCATACTATATGCACACATAATCAAACAACATTATACATCACATGCATAATAGGTAAACAACAATAAAGTGGTCCGATTTTGGCATTAAAAACAAACAAATAACTAATTTATTACAAAAATCAGCAACCAGCTTCTCGGAACCGGCTTCAAATACTTTGAACCATCTGGAACTGCCAAGAAATCACTCGAACCGAACCAAAAACTCCCGAACTGGCCCAAAAACTCCAAAAACCAAGTTGAACCGGTCAAACCGGCTCAACCAGGTCAAACGGACCGGTCCAGACCGTCTGAACCAGCTGGTCAATGCCTGCTGGTGCAGTCAACAGAGGCGCAGGATGGGTCGGGTCGACGGAATGCGCGGGTCGCGGGTCGCAGGCGAATGGTGCACGCGAGGCAGCTTCGGGCGAATCGGACCGGAGCGGGCAGAGAAATCGTGTCGGACGCTTCATCGATAGCTAGCGCGCACGGGGCTACTTCAAATCAGGTTGGATTTGGGCTAGCGGATCAAGTCTAAGAGCTTCTCTCCGGTCTGGAGGCTAATTCTGCGTCTGTGAGCAATTTTTCTCCAATTTGGCTGCTGTCCTCTCTCTCGGAATCAAGAAATTACAGCCTAATTTTAACTCTAATGACTCCAACAAATTTACAGACCCTTTTTCACACATTAATGCTCATAAACATGTGAGCAATTACAAATTTCCACAAGAAATTTAAAGAAAAACAATACCAAAATCATAATAAATCCACTTTAGTCCATATTTCATTCAACCTTTGAATAATAAGGAAAACAATACTCACCAAAAGAAATTGAGCGTAATTAAAGCATGCTCTGATACCACATGATGAAACACAAGACATACACAGTAGAATTAGGATTTAATTATACTCTAATTGCTTTTAATTAAAAAGAAACTAGCATGCAAAACAAGGGAAAAACAGTAAATTAATAGAATAGGATACAACCTTTGTAGCTCCCGAAAACCATTTTTCCTCGCTGAATCTCAACCCGAACTCTTCGAGACCACCACTAGAGTTGACCTACTATTCTCTAAACTTAGAATCGGATTGTGAGACCCAGTGGATGAAGAAAACGAGAGAGAGAAAGAGATGGAAAAGAAGATGGAATTTGGGTAGGGTTTGGGTTTTTTTTTTCAGCCCAATTTTAGAAAACAATTTGGCAAAATTAGCAAAACTTTTTCAACGTGGATTATAGTGTTGGGTTTTTATGGATTTGGTTCATGCAATTATTGTATGGCTTTTTTCTATAAATTGGCTTTTTCAACCAAATTGAAAAACCCAATTTATAGAAAAAAGCCATACAATAATTGCATGAACCAAATCCATAAAAACCCAGCACTATAATCCACTATCTTAGTGGGCTTAATGTCTCCACTATAAGCCAACACCTAGCTCACTATTTTGTTAGTAGAATTATCCAACAAAAGTTTGGATTTTCCCACTAACTTTAGTCAAAGGGCAAAATAGTCCTTTTGTCAAAGTCAAACTTTGACCAAAAAGTCAACATTTTGACTTTTGATGATTTTTTCCATGTTGACTAATTTTGACCTCCTGAGCATGAATCCGCATTCATTTTCTCGAAATTCAAATCACATTTGAATATAAAATCGGTCAAAGTTTGACTTTTCAAAGTCAAAAAGTCAACCCTTTGGCTTTTTACATCTTTGACCATTTCCATTATTTCCGAGCTTTCGAATATGAACGTATTCATATTCTTGATATTTAAATCACATTTAAATATTAAACTTGTATCTCTAAACTGAAAAATTCGACCACTATGTCACATATACTTTTGGTTTCTCTCTCTTCACCTAATTTGAACAATTCGAATTATTCTATCATACTGTTCTAAGTTTATTCCATATGAGATAGTAGGTGAACCTAATGGACCTACAGATCATGGGCTTCAACAATCCAAGATTAACCAATAAAACTCTTTGACCAAATTAATCAACATTTGTTAACTAACGGGTCATTCCACTAAAGTCCCGTAGTTGCACTCCCCTCACTGTAGATATATTTCTGTCCATCTGATATAACCATAATCAGTAAGCTAATCCTTCATAGGTTATTCGTAATCTTGGCTGGGTCATAAAAACCATTTTACCCCCAAGACTACATCTTGTTCCTTAAGTTCCACTGATTCTCTAATGAACAATTGGTTTAAGGTCCAACCTATAAACCGAACCCCTCTCGGGCCAAGGAGAGGGTGGGCCTCCTTGTTCAAGACTTGGATTCAGTACTAAAGAGAACAACCTATCTATTATCCCTATAACGGGTAAGAGTGAATTCTGTCTTGCACCCTATGTTCCCAGCTATCCATCCGATCTTACCCCTGAAATGGGAGGCTTATTAGGCCAACGATGATGAACTTCCCTTACCTATGCAGATCTAAGGATAATTCTGAGTGAACAGGAGTTCATAGTTAGCTCAGGATTAAGATAAGTTCCCTAGGTCATCAATTAACGAAATAGTCAGTTTTATACATAAAACGGCATTTATAACGTAAAAAGTGACTATTTCATGGTTTAGTCTTATGCAAACTCTTTGCATAAGATGCCCCCACTCACATATCTCTATATGAACGATTCAGGATCACATCATTTGTACTAACTACAAAGTGGGCCGCATCCATAGTGTCCCCAGAATAAGGCGCCCAACCTTATTCATATACTATAGACCATTTTGGCTATATATTTGAACTTGATCCACATTTATGTCACTACATAAAGTTCAAACTACATTAAATAGCCCCAAGACCTTAGTTTATTGGATTGCAGATTACAATTTCAATAACAACTTTATCGAAAAACAACACAGAATATGTTTATTAATTTATAAACTACGAGTTTTAGGACATAAAATCCAATAGCTACTGCCCCACTATTGTCACAATATAAGGTGATAGGAAAATACATGTTCAGAACCACTTCCAAATCACTTAGGAACTTCCTGAGCCAAATTGCTTCCTTTGCTGGTTCACAAGATGCGACACATTCAGCCTATATAGTAGAGACTTCAATTCATCCTTGCTTGATGCTATTGTTAGGATTGGTGTCCTAATTCTCCCGAAGTCTCATTGTTTTGTAAAGATACACATTGTTTAATGAATAAAATAATTGTTATTTAATTCTGCATTTAATCATATCCAATAAACAAAGCTCCTTGGTTATCTTATGTGAACTTAAGCATGTATATGTGATATACAAGTGGATCATGCCTTAAGTGATAACCTAAATAGGTCTGTAGTATAAGGATTAAGGTGGGATACCTGATCCTGGTGGATACAGCCCGCTTTGTAGAGGTTTACAAGTGTTGTAAACTACTACAGATGGTTGATCCTGACCATTCATGTGGAGACGTGCGAGCAGGGGTGTCCTATACAAAGAGTTTGTATAAGACTTGAACCACGAGATGACTAGACTCTGTATATAACGCCGTTGATACTAGAGACTTACATCTCACCTAAACGACCATAGGTGACACGACCTCAATCCTGAGTGTTTTGGGAACTCCTACTTTTGAGGGTGGTCCTTTGATTAGTATGGGTGAGAGTGGCCAGATTATCAACTCAACATGCCTCCTTTTTGGGGATTTGTCTGATCTGGGAGCTAGAAACTCAATTCACAAAATGTAATTCACTGCTTTCCCGAAGCAGTGATAAGTAGAGAGATTGCTCCCTTAAGGACTGATTCCGGGGCTTGAACATAGTGGCCACAGCTTCTCTTTGGAAGAGGAGACTCAGTCATAGTAGGACTATGACTTATGTTCATTAGAGGGATCAGTGGTACTTAAGGAGATAGATAACTATAGGGGTATAACGGTTATTGGCCCAACTGTACTTACGAACAATCTGTGAAGGGTTGTCCCACTGCTGATTGGTTAAGATGGACACATAATATATCTGTGGTAAAAAGAGTTTAGCTGTCAGTCTTTAGTGGAGTGCCTGGCAGTTAACGGATGGTGGATCCCATGACTAAAGAGTTTAGTCAATTATTCATGTACCATTGGATCTTCGAGCTACAGGTCCATGAGGTCCCCTTGGTAGCTCAATGGATTCGGTTGAGGATCAGTTCTTGGTGTTGATTTGACATGTTCAAATTGACAAGAGGTATTTTGATTATATATGATATAATCGGTATGATGTATGAGATACATCTAGTGGAGGATTGATGTAAATGAGATTTACATTAAATACCATGGAATAGAAAAGGAACTATAGTTTATATGTTTCATGAAATGAAATATTAAAACTATAGATTATAAATAGAGTATGATAAGTTGGTTATCATTTATATTTATAGTAATATTAATTATTGGATAATTAATTCTTTTTCTTTAATAACCAAATTAGTGGGTGGTTATTGGATTCATGATAACCGTGAGTTTAAAAGAAAAATGGTTTTCCTATTTTGAAAAGATGATTTACAAATTGTTGAAGTTTTCATAAAAAGTTTTGGAGATTTCTTTCTCGTGCAAAGAAACTCACGGAGTCGTCAAATAAATACAGATTTACTAAACGACGTCTGGGTGAGCTAAACGATCGTGCAATGGCGAGCTAAACAATCGTGCAGTATTTACTAAACGATCGCATATTTTTGCTAAACAATCATTTGCCCAAAGTAAACGATCGTGTAAAGTCTGTAGGCGACAAACCGAGCTAAACGATGAGCTAAAAGATCGCATAGCTTTTGTTAGACGATCGCTTAGCTTTATCTAAACGATTGAGCATCGACCTATACGATAGGTCTCCACCATCTCCCACTTGCCCAATCGTGTACGCGATTGTTGTTTCCTCCTTTGTCTGCATCATACCAAGTCTAAATAGAGCCCACCCTTTGGATTCTCACACCAAGAATACCAAGGTCACCTTGTTAGTCGTGTCATACTCAACTCGACACCGTCAAGGTTCTGTGGAGGCCGTTTGTGTTGTTACTGAGGAATTCGTGGCCGAGGCAATCATTGAGGACGAGCACGATGAGTTCGTGCGGTGTTGCGGTCGTGTAGATCGAGCGTTTGAGGTCACTAGAGCGTGGAGATGCATCTTCAAATGTTCATAGAGTTTCTCTCTTGTTCATTTGATTTATCAATACTGTAATTTCTCTGTTAATTGTATAACCACTTGTTTGAAGTCGACTGTAAATGTATTATTCATTCATGATTGTGCTTTGGAATAATCTTTCTTCCGCTGCTCATGGAAATCTCGCTTCTGATTTCCTTTAGCTATGCCATACTACAGCTCCCCCGTTCAGGGTGAACACTGATCCTGACGTGGATTTCTTAGAATCCTTGTCAGTTTGGAAATCAAAGTCGGTGTATTATGTAAGGATCAAATCCTTAGCTTCATACAATAGCTTGTAATCCTTCATTCTCCTGAGATACTTAAGGATATTCTTAACCGCGATCCAGTGATCTAACCCTGAATTGGACTGATACCGACTATTCCCACTACATTATAAATGTCTGGCTTAGTGCAGAGCATAGAATACATTTGAAAGGGGATTGAATCCCGCAACAGAAGCATTTTGTTAGAACGACTTACATCCCCCAAATCGATTTTACAATAAACAAAATCATTATACGAAACAGAATATATAAACATGAAAATTAGCATGCATTAGGAAAAGATTAGAACGATTTTTATTTTTTTAGATTCCCAAGTGTCACGACCAATCCTCTCCTAGTTCTAACGATCTTGATTACGAACAACTTTTTGAACAATCTCGAACACTACCATGAGAGTAACCTCGTTATTCTTTGAGATTCCATTAAAGGGATAGGTGGTATCCAATTATTGGGAGAGGGAGAAGAGAAAAAGATTTTGAAGAATAGAGAGGATTTTCTTTATTGCTTAAGGGAAAAATTCTGCACAATAACACTATGGCGTTGTATTGTGTTCTGTCTGTTTTGTGTGTTCTTCCCAAAGGGCCATAAGGAAGTCTTTATATAGAGAAGGGCAAGCTCTTTTCCCAATATTTTCCTTTTCTATAATTAATTAAATAACAATTATTTAATTAATTAGTTCATTTACTTAAATAACGCTTATTTAATTTAATTTGCACAATAATTAAATAATTATTTATACATTGAACCCAATTTAATGTATATATTTAATTATCATATACATCTCATGTATATGTGCAAAACCTCTCTATTAATTAATTCTGTGAATCTAATTCACTTGATAATTTGAATCTTATTCAAATATTACTTTCCAATTTAGTTATAGATCATATCCATAATTAATTATATATTAATCATATTAATATATAGTTTCCTCAAATTAATTTGAATAATTCAAATTATCCTTCTTAAGTATCCTCTAGTGAGCCAACAATGGGACCTAGTGGACCTGTAGATCAGAAGCTCCAATGATATGTGATAACCCGTAAAAATACAAGTTATTATATCTCGTTTATTTAAAATAATAAGGCAAAGGCACGCGACTTAGATAAAATTGTCAATAAATTTATACAAAAAGCAAAGCATGTGATCACTTACTTCTAACGCATAGCATATTTAAATACCAGACTAATTTCTCTACTTCTATCCAGTATACCCTTCTGAAGTCTGATGATCGCCTGATCACATGTCCATTAATGCGTTCAAAGAAAGAAGCGACCTAAGAAGAAAATGAAGACGATCGCATAGGCTGCAAGCGATGAGGCATGACATGACTTGGGCGATGGGCATCAAATCACAAGTTGCATTGGTGGCCGACATGAAAGCTCTGTTGAAGATTCAATGTACCACTGACACGTTGCAATCGGTGCAGCAGGATATGGAATTTAATGCACCCCATCAACGCAATCATGAGCTTAAGAAAAGCAATGATCGTGAATGCCTATAAATACCCATGCAAATGCCATGCAAAAATAGATATGTGAATAGTGAGAGGAGTAGTCGTTAGAATTATGAGTTTGAAGTTCTTATTATACTATGGGATACATTGTGGGAGACAAGAAGAACACCCTGAGAAGGGATTCTGATTGAAACTTCTGTCATTCTTCCATAGAAACTCCTTGGTGAGAGCTTAAGACTCTAGGTGAAGAAGATTATTCTGTTTGATTATCTAAGGAAGCAGTTGCAAAAACAAGCTGGAGGAAGCAAGACATTGCAAACCACGACTTGACTCTCTAATCCTTTCTCTTTTAGTGTATTTGTATTATATTTATTATATTGACGAATGATGCGTAAATTTGGAAGCGCAATTGTGATGCATGTCTTAGGTTATGCATTTGTTCTCATGTGTCGGTGGTCATGCGTTGGAATGGAAAGTATCTGTTAATCTTGTATGCGATGACCATGCATTCCTATCACAAGTTTTCTTGCTCTCTCACCAAGTATAACAAGATCACAAGTTTCTCGGTGATCCGAGGTCAAATTCAGGGACTTGTAGCTAAACATTATGCAGTAGTGTGTTTGCGGCGAAGAATAAAAGAATATTGGGGGTTATGAGCTATGCACTACTCCTACTCCTAACTAACAGATTAAACGGTGGACGTATGACTAAGAGGTAGAGACACGGCAACTGTTAACGTGTAGTAAAATGCATGGAAAAATAGATAAAATGGCGAGGATGTCTTCATCGCATCAATAAGCTCAACTGCAAGGGTAACCACAACTAGTGAAAGCTTATGCGATCATGCTATACACACTTGATGAAGACGCATGCGATGTGTAATAGCAAACGGAACTTATTCCTAAGTCTCTATTATTGCTTATGTAATTCTAATCTGACTTTCTCAAGCATGGATTTTAATCTAGCTCTCCCAAGTCTTAGGTTCTTTCTTTAGACTCTCTCTCGAGTAGCTCTAAAGGGGTGATGGATGCATGCATAAGACAAGATGATCGCATACAACATGGCTGATGTAAGATTATTCCTATCCCTAGTGAACACTTGCTTACATTGCTTAATGCGATCAACTACTTACCCTCCCAGGCAGTTGGTTACTACTGATTCTACTCATAGACAAGCATTGTGTCTGCCTATAAACAAGCATTGCTATAGCTTTCACACTAAACAAATAAGGTTTCTCACAACACTCGCGCAACGAGAGGTTTGCTACATGCTTCATATGTCTATGCCACATGATTAAGTATATGATACTCTATCAATCTTACTTAGTGATGCAATGAAAGTAAAGGATGCTAAGTAAATGAAGATGGAGATGGAATCGAAGGAAATATAGAAATGCATTGATCATAAAATGTATTAATCTCTTAAGTCAAAATGTAATACAATACAAGGATAGAAGAGAAATTGAGGGCCAGATGGAAGCAATGTCTTGCTTCCATCAGATGTGTGTCAAGGTTGTCGGTGGTGCCATGGATGGGTGGTGGAGTAGACTCTCTCGAGCTCTAACTCCGGCGAAGGCTCCAGTCGTCACTTGGAATGGTTGAGGAAATGAAGAACTCTCAAGACTGTCTTTTCACGCTTTGGTCTGGATAATAAGGATCCACCCGAAGGTAGAAACTTGGATAATTTGAAGTTCTGCTCAACGGCTTCTATTTATAGAGCTTGATCGCCAACAACATTAATGGTCCTTCTCTGAAATTCTACAGCTAACGGCATGATGGACGTGATGGACCTACTCTGAATCTCTGCTGCTAGCGGCGTGGTAGGTGAAATGTCAACATCACCTTTTGATACTCTCGAGGTATGCGTTCATGCTTGGTTTCTGGAGTATCAACGGTCATCCCTCTATTATGGTTATTACTCTATAGCCGCAACTTCTATATGATGGACTCATGCGGTTAATGGCCGCAACATCCATGCGTCGAACGTATGCGTTTGCCTTTGCAATGGAAAGATTCCCCGTATACGGTCGTCTTCGCGATAGCCTGGCTTCCGCGCATGCGATCAATTTCTGCGTTTGCTACAAAAATAAACAGTTGAACACATAATAACGCATAATAGTGGGTTAGCCGAGATTCTTAATGCCAATCGACGCAAGCTCTCATGAATTCTTAGTATAATCACTGCATCTTCTATTTAACAGCCTTCATAATTCTAAATAAAAGGCCTATAATGACGTGCATTTCTACCCATCATCAACGAATTCAGAATTTCAGTATGGATACATGTTTATTATACATATTGTCTATCATTTCCACCTATATCATCCATAGCTAAATCGCTTCATGAGTTGGGAAGATTGTAGCTAACATGACTAAATAACTAGAGGAATTATGCGATCAACTTGTTTTATGCATGCTTATATTTGTTGCTTGAATCAATTGAGAAATTGTTCTATGTAAAGCTAATCTAAGAGAATTTAGATTAAGACCTCATAAAATGAGAGAAAATGTTCCTTAGAAATAAGTACATTCTCTGCATATTACACCTATCACATGCATCTTAGAGATAAGATAATGTGGGAAAAGACACTGAGAAGTGTTGGTTGTAACATTGAGTGTATAGCTTGATCTCATATTCCATTCAGTTGTTTAGAAAATGTTAGTGAAAGTTCTTCTCAACCCTTCTATCGCATAACTGTTATCCAATACACTGCTTCACTTTAGTCATAATCCCCATTGCATATTTAGATTTAAGTTTATTTATTCACTCCTTTGAACATTTTTTTACACACGCGAAGGTCATATTTTTTAGTTTCATCGCATACTTACGAGCAATCCCTACGTTCGACCCTAGACTCACCGGGAACTTTGGTCAGATTTGCATTTGGGTTTGACTAAAGAAAACTGAGTGTTTATTCTCATAAGTATTATTATTTCATCGCATGAATAGAACGCATCAATATGAGATTAATTGGCTAAACCCATTAACCAAATTAATCAATATTCATTAACTGTGGATACACTCCACTAAATACCCACAGCTTCACTCTTCTCACTACAGATATATTTCTGTGTCCATGGATGTAGACCAATACCAGCAAGTTATTCCATACGAGTGTTCGTAACTCCAACTAGGTCAAATTATCGTTTTACCCTTAGGTTACCTCTGACTATTTAAGTACCAGTGCTCCTATAATAAATAACCTATGGTCCAACCAATAAATAGAAACCCCTCTCAGACCAACGAGAGGATAGGACCATTTGTTCAAGTCCCAGAAACACCACCTAAGGGAACACTCACCTACTTACCCTTAAGGTAGAAATGAGTGAATTTCATCTTGTATTATTATGTTTCCAACTCCCCACTCGGTCTTGTCCCCAAAATGGTAGGCTTATCGAGTCGGCGATCTGGCCACTCTCACCCATAAAAATCAAAGGAAAATCCCTCGTGAACAGGAGTTCATAATATACTCAGGATTAAGACTAAGTCGCCTAGGTCATACTAATGAAATAAGAACCTAACTAGTCAAGGGTGTTACATCTGGTGGTTACTATTTACGGTCTAGTCTTATGCAAACTTGTTGCATAGGATACCTCACTCCCGTGTCACCTACATGGGCGCATTGGATCATTAGGTTTGTATCAAATACAAAGTGGGCTATATCCATAGTGTTACCAGAATAAGGTACCCAACCTTATCCATATACTATAGACCTTTTAGGTTGTATCTTGAACATTGATCCCTATATGTCTCCACATACAGTTCAAGACTCATAGGACAACCTTGGATGTTAGTTTATTGAATTTAGGGTTATTAAGACAAAATAGACAACAATACAAACAATAACATTTATTGATTGAACATTTATAACTCTTTATTAATGATGGTCAATTAATAACATTTACTATCTACGAGTTTTATGGTATACAACCCAACAAACTCCCACTTAAACTAAAACTCTAGTCAGTAGGTTATACACAATCCAAAAGGCGAGATAATACTAAATACAATAAACTAGGGCATCCATATACCCATTACACATCTCCCACTTGCCTTAGATTATACAATGTACATATCCCGTAAACCTAGATTCTCTAGATGACCCTCGAACACTTTACCGAGAGAGCTTTCGTAAATAGATCAACAATGTTGTGCGCTAAGGCAATCTTTGTGACGATCACATCTCCTTGTCCGGTGCTAAAAATAGGTGTCATTAGTTTTATCTAACCCAAACAAATGAAATTTATAAGACTCAAACTAAGGCTAAAACTATTAGGTAGTAATAGTGGAGTAAGAGGTCGATTCCAAGGAAGCCTCTATAAATTGGCCAAAAATTATCTTTGAATTCAAAAAGATAACAATTGGAGGAGGGAGAGGGGTTTGTTTGTAAAGAAACTACCAAAAATGCAAGAATTGGTAGGAAAAATTTAGTAATGAGAGAAATGAGAGAAAATATGAAAGAAATTATGCAAGAAATTCAATGGAAAAAGAATCTTGAGGATTTTACGTTGATTAACTTAATTCCATCATTGACTTATATAAATTCATTCAATTTATTTATTCCATAGTTCATTAAGGGTAGGTCTTAATGCTCTAATTAGCCAATTAACCAATTAGCCCTAATTTAGTTCTTAATTACTTCCTAAAGATATTCTACAATTAATCCCTAAATTGCATTAATTTCTTGGGTTTTCTTAACTATGAAATTCTTGAAATTAAGAAGACTAAAATCAAGATTGATTAATTTGAATCTTCTAAACTAGAAAAATCTTTCAAGAAAATAGGAAAAACTTCAAATTCTCATTCAAGATTACTAGTTCTTGCAACCTAATTACAAATTTGCTATAGAGCTATGTAATTTTGCATGCAAAAATCTATAAAAATTGAGTTGTCAATTCAATCTTTAGAAGATTTTATTCAATTTTTAGTAAGAACATTCAAGAACAACAAAATGTAATAAGAAAATTAAAGAAAAGCCTCAAAAATTGATTAATCAAACATAATCCCCAAGAAAAGAAATTACCTACTCATGATTTGGCAAATTCTTCAAGCAATCCATTGAACTCAGCATTGAAATGTACAAAGATTGAACTAAATTGACAAAATATCCCTAAAAAATACAGAGAAAAGCTCTTTAATTTCATGAAATCCAATTTTTCTTTAAAAAAATTATATTCTTCTCTCCTTCAAGTCTAAAACTGAAGTTTTTGTACTGAAGAGGGTTACAGCATTGCGACCCTATGAATTTAGGGGCTCGCATTGGCTTGCACAGGCGCACGCTCGTGCTTTTTATTTTTACGTCATTTTCCGGAGCATTGCGACACTACCTATTTTGTAGCAAAATGTAGAATTCTGTCTTGTAGCGTCGAGGCAGCATTGGGCAGTGTTGATTTGGGAGCGCTACGACGCTCAGAGTATTTCTAAAATGTGTTGATTTGTTGTGGCTAAGGGATAGAATGGTAATTTGGCTTTGATCTTCTTTTTTAGTGATTCTTTTGGCTTAATTGGCCTCGATTTAGCTCCAAATTCTTCATGATGGCTTCATTGATATTGGGATCTAATTTTACCTATAAAATAAACATTTTAGACAAAGAATTGAACTAGAATGGAGGGAATTAAAATATAAATCATGGTTCTTTTCGAAACCTAACAAAATACCCCCAACTTAGCTCTTGGTCGTCCTGAGCATGTTAAAAAGTAGAAATATGCATTCATTCAAGCAAAATATGAATTTGTTTATTGTGACTTTTTCGAATTTTCATTCATTAAACCACCCTAGATCGCCATTGAACCGCGTGCAACGCAGCCTTAGCATTGCATTGTCGTAATGTTGCAATGTTGCGACACCACAATGTGTTTCTGGGAAATTTCTTCTACTATTCTTTGTTTTGGCCAAAATTGATCTCGATCTTCATCAATTTCAGCCCTGATTCTAGACATGACTTATAGAAGACTTCAAATTTCATTGATGCCCAAAAACGCGGGGGACTTTACCAATTTGTTCGAATAAAAAACATGAAAGTCAATAGCCATAAACTACCATAAACATTTATTCGCAAAAAAAAAAAAAAAAAAAAAAAAAAAATACATTCATAATGCAATTAGTCCACCAAAATTAGTGCAAATTTCATAAACCTAAATTAGTACAACGAGATGGCTCTAATACCAATTGTATGGTTGAAAGTCCTAATACAGTGGAAAGCACAGAACCATTACTCATTTTTTATTTAGGTATTCTAAAAAAACCCATACACTGAGAAATTCAGATACATTACAGAGACCAAAAACAAAAAATCAGCCTACTGTAAAATGATCCTAGGTTAAGCATGCATAAATTAATTCTACAAAGAAAGGGAAAGAAAATATTACGTTTGTAGAACTGAATTAAAAAAAACACCAATATTCCTTTGGATTAAAATCAACACCATCAAGAAGCTACCTCCCTATTTTCTAAGAAACATGGGGTGTGGTTTTGTGAAAACCAAAAATAACTGGGAAAAGGGGAAGGAGAATTTTTTAGAGAAAAAACTACAGAACCCTTCTTGTTTTCAATAATGCAAATTCACCTGCAAAACAAGTTTTGCAGGTCTCTTAATCAATAGGAGAGAGATGCAGGAAACGTGGGAGCTATCTATTTAATTAGTTTAATTAATAATTAATTAAATCTAATTTAATTAATGATCTCATATCATATTAAATGAAACATCTCTCACATAATCTATGGTTTTAATTAAAATAGTTTAATTAAATTAATTAAATTAAATAATTATTAAATTCTCTAATTAAATAATTACCAAATTAAATATCAAATATTTAATTTTGCTTATATTTTAATCATATTCAAATGTATTTTTCTCATAACCTATAGTTTTAATGTACATCTAATACACATTAATTTAACCTATAAATTTAATATGAATCATTTATACTAAAATAATAAATGAACTCCTTCAAATATTTAATTCTCTCATAAGTTAATTTTGAATCATATCTAAAATTAAATTTATAAAATATAAAGTTTAATTTTATATGATAATGTATCATTATACATTATATTATTTTGCTAAGTGAATTTGAACATTTCAAACTCAATTCAAGATATAGTTACCTAAATTCCTTTTACAAGCTAGGAAGGGGACCTCATGAACCTACAGATCAGAAGCTCCAACGATATAAGATTAATTGGCTAAACTCATTAACCAAATTAATTAACATTCGTTAACTGTGAGTACACTCCATTACGGACCCATCGTTGCACTCTTCTCACTGTAAATATATTTTTGTGTCCATGGATATAGACCAATAATAGCAAGTTAGTCCTTCACGAGTGTTTGTAATACTAGTTGGGTCAAATTATTGTTTTACCCCTAGGTTATCTCTGTATCCTTAAGTATCAGTGCTCCTCTAATGAACAACCTGTTATGGTCCAACCATTAAACAGAAACCCCTCTCGGACGAATGAGAGGGTAGGGCCCTTTGTTCAAATCCCAAAGACACTACTTAAGAGAACACTCGTCTACTTACCTTAAGGCAGGAATGAGAGAATTTCATCTTGTATTATTATGTTCCCAACTCCTCACTCAGTCTTATCCCCAAAATGATAGGCTTATTAGGTCGTCGATCTGGCCACCCTCACCCAACAAATCAAAGGACAATTCCTCATGAATAAGAGTACATAATATAGTCAGAATTAAAATGTAAGACCCTAACACTAAATCTAAAGTGGGAGGTTAAACGTAGAGAAGAAAAATCCTAAGTAAGGATAGTGGGGAAAAGGGAGAAAAACATTAAAATTATCCAAAAAGGTGACTAAAGGTCCAGACGCCTATGAAGGGCTAAAACATATGGGACGCAAGAATGCATGGAGGATGGAAGCAAGAAGACTTGGAAAAGGGCTAAGGGTTGCATACAGTGGTGGAATGACTCCGGAACGCAAGCTAGAGACCACGGCGCTAACCGAGGGGAAAACCCTGAAAAATCTAAGAATAGTGTGAACAATAATACTAAATATCCTATTACATTGAATAATGCAAATTTAGTGGGTTCCCGAACTAACATGGGATGTCCACAATGTGGTAAAAATCATAGCGGTCTGTGTCTGAAAGGGACCGAAATTTGCTATAGGTGTGGCAAGGTTGGCCATATCCATAAAAAATGTTACGCTTTTCACAGAGAGATCAAGGAAAAATATCAACGAGAACTGGCCGGAGGTTCGAGTTCAGGAAGTAACAACATATTGCCTGAATTGACGGTGGACCAAGAATGGGCGCGTGCAGCAAAGAAGGATATTCCTCGACGTATCGTGATTGAATTTGAGGTGCAGCCCACTTATGACTCTAACAATGCGGAATCCTATAAATTCTATATTTTCTGTAAGGAAATAGGACATGTTCAAGAGAGGTGTGTATGGAGAAACGAGAGGATACGCCTTAATTTTGAAAACTTATGACTACCGGAGAATGAGTAAACAAGTAACTATGTAGACTGAAAGAAACCACTATTGTAAATAGCAACGATGTTTATAAATAAAAATAGTATGTTGATAACGTATGTCTAATTTATATGTGGATGGTTGTAGACAAAATGCTGAGAATTGGAAAACGTAGAACCGTGCAACCCTCTGGGAATGAAAGTGAAAGTGCCTCAAGCATCCAAAAGAAAAAGGGAGGAAGAAAAAATGGATAAATTCACCCAAAGACTTCAAGCAAGGTTAGAAAATATACAACCTGATCCTGAAAAGAAATATGGGATAGAACGATTAAAGGCATTGGGAGCCACAAAATTTGAAGGAACAAAGGATCCTGCAGATACAGAAGCATGGATGAATCAAATAGAAAAATGTTTCGAGGTGATGAGAAGTCCTGAAAATCGTAAGGTAAGTCTTGCCACATTCTTACTGCAAAAACAGGCAGAAGATTGGTGGAAGCTACTAAAGAATAGGAGAGGCAATCAAGAAGAAATATGTTGGGAGGAGTTTCGAAAAGCATTTTTCGAAAGATTCTATCCCCGATCATTTAGGGATATGAAACAAGATGAATTCCTATAGCTCATGCAGGGAAACATGATTGTAGCAGAATATGAATTAAAGTATACTGAGTTATCCAAGTATGCTTTAAATATAGTGATGGATTAAAAGGAACGCTGTCGGAGGTTTGAAACAGGATTAAGACAAGAGATTCGAACTCTTGTTACAGCAACCGCGGAATGGGGAGAATTTTCAAAACTAATAGAACCTGTGATGAGAGTAAAAAGAAGTTTAACGGCGGAAGAAGTAAGACCGAAAAGAGACTCATCAATCACCCAAGGTAGAAAGCAAAAGTGGATGGAAAAAAAGAGGAATTACCAACACTAAAGCAGACCCTGAACGGGAGAGCCAAATAAAGGAGTCAATGGTGAGCATTAACCAAAGACCAAGATGTCCGGTCTGTAATAAATATCACTGGGAAAGATGTTGGGAACAAACCCAAGAACGGTTGCACACATGTTTTAAGTGTGGCAGACCAGGACACTTTAAACGAGAATGTCTTCAGTTAATGGATACTGGAAATGTACAACCACCAAACAACCCGGGAGGAAGAGCAACGACGGTTGAGGGAGGACGAACTGTATGAGGAAGAAAAAAGGAAACAACAAAAATGATGTTGGGGAAACTATATGGACTAACTCAAGATAGGGAAGACAATATGTCGGTCGTGGGAAAAGGGAAAGAGAAAATTTTAAAAGACTAGAATAAAAAGTCGTGGTGCAATAAAACTGTATGAGGCAAATTATTAAATAAAAGTCCTGCTGTAAATTAAGTTTCGTTTAATTTCGAGGACGAAATTATTTTAAGGGGGTGGTAAATGTAAGACCCTAACACTAAATATAAAGTGAGAGGTTAAATGTAGAGAAGAAAAGTCCTAAGTAAGGATAGTGGGGCAAAGGGAGAAAAATATTAAAATTATCCAAAAAGGTGACCAAAGGTCCAAACGCCTATGAAGGGCTTAAAACATGTGGGACGTAAGAATGCATGGAGGATGGAAGCAAGAAGACTTGGAAAAGGGCTAAGGGTTACATACAACCAACACAAAGGCATACATGAGCCATGCAGACACGGGCAGGAAGCATGCGTCGAGTGAGCATGCTAAGCGCGCAGGCCATGCGTTGAAGCCAAACACACAGACCATGCGCCAAGCGCGCAGCCCATGCGTCAAGGACAAACGCACAGGTCATGCGTCAAGCGCACAGCCCATGCGTCAATAGTGTATGCTGAGCGCCCTACCTATGCATCGAACGGGCAAGGGGGCAAGCCATCCTATGCGTCAAATGTTGTCGAGTCTACCGAGCAACCATGTGTCAATGCGCTATGCCAAGCACACGCCCACGCGGCCGAGCATGCCTATACGGCCAAGTGCGTAAGTGCCTAGGCAGCACGCCCATGCGTCGATGGTCAACACTATGCATCCATGCTTAGTAGGCCGAGCAAGCACACTTAGCAAGCCATGCATCAAGGGTGAGCGGCCACCCATGCGTTGGTGATGGCCGTCTCATGCGATGGCTAAGTGGGACTTTGATGAAGGAAAGGTGAGTTGCTATGCATTAAGGATAAAAGGTAAGGCTAATTGATGGAAAACTTCAAGGGAAGATGCCAATGGTATACGAGCATAAGTCTTAAAACAATTTAAATAGAGAAATATGTTTAAGTGTTTAAGTGATTTAGGTGGCAAAAGGAGGGTCACATAGTTCTAGTAGGAGGTGGACAAAGGAGATTTCATGCAATTGAAGTCTTATCACCCCAAGCAAGAGGTGGGTGAAGGAGATTTCATGCAAAAAAGGAGATTTTGGCTGGCAAGCTCAGATGAGAACAACTCAAGGCTAGGCTATGTAGACTAAGTGTTGGCAGCTTCAAAGTGAGACAAATGGGAGTTGAGTTGTCACCATGGGGTGAGTTTGGAATGCCTTTTGCCACCTAAATCACTTAAATACTTAAACATATTTCTCTATTTAAATTGTTCTAGTAGGAGGTGGACAAAGGAGATTTCATGCAATTGAAGTCTTATCACCCCAAGCAAGAGGTGGGTGAAGGAGATTTCATGCAAAAAAGGAGATTTTGGCTGGCAAGCTCAGATGAGAACAACTCAAGGCTAGGCTATGTAGACTAAGTGTTGGCAGCTTCAAAGTGAGACAAATGGGAGTTGAGTTGTCACCATGGGGTGAGTTTGGAATGCCTTTTGCCACCTAAATCACTTAAATACTTAAACATATTTCTCTATTTAAATTGTTCTAGTAGGAGGTGGACAAAGGAGATTTCATGCAATTGAAGTCTTATCACCCCAAGCAAGAGGTGGGTGAAGGAGATTTCATGCAAAAAAGGAGATTTTGGCTGGCAAGCTCAGATGAGAACAACTCAAGGCTAGGCTAGGTAGACTAAGTGTTGGCAACTCCAAAGTGAGACAAATGGGAGTTGAGTTTTCACCATGGGGTGAGTTTGGAATGCCTTTTGCCACCTAAATCACTTAAATACTTAAACATATTTCTCTATTTAAATTGTTCTAGTAGGAGGTGGACAAAGGAGATTTCATGCAATTGAAGTCTTATCACCCCAAGCAAGAGGTGGGTGAAGGAGATTTCATGCAAAAAAGGAGATTTTGGCTGGAAAGCTCAGATGAGAACAACTCAAGGCTAGGCTAGGTAGACTAAGTGTTGGCAGCTCCAAAGTGAGACAAATGGGAGTTGAGTTGTCACCATGGGGTGAGTTTGGAATGGCTATAAATAGAAGGGTTGAGTAAGAGGAATTTATTCATACCATCACCTAAATCTTGTGTTGAGAGCATATTTAGAGAGTTACATTTGAGTTATTAGGCTGCCTAGTTGATTGGAGATCAAAAGAAACAAAGGTTGCGTTGGTGAGGCATTGAGTCAGCCGGATGCAGAGCCAGCTCACACCCTGCACGCATGCATCGCAGTGCTGCGTCCATCTGCGTGCCTCGCTCGACGCATCCCGCGCGCTAGCCTAGCGCAGCTGCCTTCCCAGTGCGAAGCATCACGCTTAGCACAACGCACGCCCAATGCGTCAACCCCCTATGTGGCACAACACGCCCACCTTGCCTACTGCCCAAACGCCCAGCTGCCTACCATAGTCCAAATAACCTCTAAAGAGGCTAATTTTGGGATTTTGGCTAAATTGGAGTAAGGTAAGCTGGTATTTTCATTATATAATGATATTTTGGCTATTTTGACATTATTTATTGATATAACAAGTATTAATTGAGGAATTTCCATTGATATGGAGGAATTCTCAGGAAAGTATTCTTAAGGTGATTTTAGTAGAAAAACTTACTTGCAGTGAGTGTTTACTTAGTTTTATGCGTTGATATGTTGATAAATGCATATGTAAGTGCAAAATGCATGCTTATGATGTTATGTTGTTTGCCATGATATTGTTTATGAAATTTCTATCGAAACTGAGATTATACCCGGACTACATAAGTTAGCATGCTTAATAAAAGGTGCTTGGCGGGAAAATATAGTCGACCTCGGTCGATGGGAAATAATAGTCGGTGACGACCGGCGGGAAATATAGTCAAGTTACCTAAGCATGACTAGCGGAAAAAGAATTGTCGATGTGCACATTGGCGGGAAAAGTGGGTTATAGGAAAGTTTCCATAAAAAGTTGTTATGATTGATAATGTGTCCATGATATGAGCATGCCACGTATAGCTTGGAACTGGAGGATGATGATTGAATGAATGTACACATGATCATGCATAAAGTACTGGAATTGTGATTATGTGATTGATTTCCCAAAAATATGTTTTGCAAAGTGATTATTATTTTAAAAGAACCACTCATTGGGCTTAGTAGCTCACACTCTTCCAAATGTTTTCTTATCCCCCCCTCCCAGGTAGCAAAGCAGAGCGTTCAGGAAGGAGTCTACTAACCACCAACACACTAGGACTTGGTAAATTCTCAAGACACGGCTCGGATCATTTAATAAAGAATATAGATAATTGAACTACATGTGTGAAAGTTAGATAGAGTGTTGTAAATATGTTGAAATCTTAAATAGATAGGGGGAAATGTTAAATTTAAATGTTGTCTTGGGATACTACTAATGTACCCTCACGCTCCCTTCTAAGTCTTAGGGGCTAAGGCTAGGGAGGGGGTGTGACATAAAACTAAGTCGCCAAGATCATCCTAATGAAATAAAAACCTAACTAGTCAATAGTGTTACATCTAGTGGTTACTATTTCGCGATCCAATCTTATGAAAACTCATCACATAGAATACCTCCACTCGCGTGTTACCTACACAAACGCGTTGGATCATGACGTTTGTATCAAATACAAAGTGGGATGTATCCACAGTATTACTAGGATAAGGTACTCAGCCTAATCCCTATACTATAGACCCTTTAAGCTATATCTTAAACATTAATCTCTGTATGTCTCCAACATACAGTTCAAGACTCATAAGATAACCTAGGATGTTAGTTTATTGGATTTAGGGTTATTAAGACAAAATAAATACAACACAATCGATAACACTTATTGAAATAACATCGATAACTCTTTATTGATTATGGTCAATTATTTACATTTACTATCTACGAGTTTTTGGGCATAAAACCCAATAGAAAGAATAAGCAAATTAGTAGCAATAATGAGAATATAGAAAATCGTCTAATAAGCAACATGAGTATACCATTTTTCTTTGAGAAAAATGCCAATAAGCTCTGAATTCGGAGTTTAATGAATCTTGATGTATGTAGGCATGGAGAAATTAGAGTGAGGCAACACCATTGAATATTGTAGATCCTTCCGTTCAAATTTAAAGTGAGATAAGAAATGAAGTGACGAGATGCATTGAAATCAGGTTACTTTTGTGTTAAAGAAAATGTAGGTGAGAGACCAACAATGATTACTGTACTTCACATGTTTACAATGACTTGTTTGATTTTCCAAGACCGTCTCAGCATTCACTCTTTATGAACGCTAGAACCTGACTTAATTGTAATCCATAAAATAGAAAGAATATCCACATATCGAAATGTTAGGAACTAAATAATTTTGAAGCTTAATCTTTTTTGGGGTTTATTTTTCTAGCTTGTATCTTCATTTATGTTTAAAAATGATGGGTATACGTTGACTCTATCAAAGTTGTATCCAAGGGTTTCTTACAAAAAATTCGAAAGCAATTAGCCAATCTAGATTTGCAACTTACTAAAATATAACTTCAAGTAGGACTTTGTCAATACAAATAAATACATATATGCCCATGTGATAATAAATAGTCAGGGGATTGACAAGTTTGGCATCGAGTTCTTAAAATATATTGAGTCATACAACTAAAAAAATATCAATTTCATGACTTACTAACTAACTCCTTCCAGCTCCAACTTTTCCAATTAAGTAGTTCTGCTCTTGGTCCAAATATCCCCAAGATTGCAACAATAAGTTTTTGCACATAAAGATTTTCATACGGATAATCCAATCCTTGAGGCATTAAGGGCTTGATAACTTGTAGAAATACAAGTTATTTATATTACTTTATTTAGATATTGCGGCCAAAAGAAAGGAAAGTTGTGTCAATTGTAGAGAAATTAGCTAAGAAATGCAAGAATTATAAATTTTCGTCAATACACCCACTGACACCATTACAATGGTAGAAAAGAATATTTCAAGTCTATTTTGTAGGAAATCAAGTCACCGGATGCGTTCATGGCTCAAGAGAAAAAGAACAATGCATCTACGTCGCATTGTGCCAATCATTCAGGAATGAATAGACGATCAACGTAATGACGGCGCATGCGACAATCGATCAAGAGCTTTGCGATCAACGCAACTTCAACCGCATGCGGTAATAAAAAACAACATCGCATGCAGGCAAATAATCGAAGATGCCAAAGAGCGACACAATTGCGGACCGTTGACCGTTGTGCATCTCTGACGGGATTGATCGCATAACAGAAGGAATATTCATTCCACCATTTTCGAAATTTTCATAACAATAAAGTGTTGTCCACACTGTAGAGAGTCAAAGTTGAGCCTATAAATAGCCTCTGAAATTCTATGAGAAAATATACTTGATACGGGCATATTTTGTTATGTGTATATTGAGAGAAAGACGGGTCTGAGTGCTGATCGAAGAAGATCCGGGAAGATTTAAGAGACAAGGCCGAGAGGTGAGTCTCAGGGAAAATCCTTTCAATCCCTGCCCTAAAGCTCTATACCAAGGTCACTCCTACCGGACGAGCAAGCCTGAGAGGGAAGCTCTTCCTTCCATTCACTCCATTCGCCAGCAAGCAAACCCACTGTCCAGATCTGTATCAAGATGTTGGCACTTTTCTGTATTTGTTTCTATCTCTTTTCATCAATTGTATTCATTTTCTTTTTATCATTCACACCATGTATCATACGCTAAATATTAGTATTGAATGTCATGATCATTTTCATCTCCATCTTTTTATCTATTTTCGTTCCTCCATTAATCGCTTTCTCCATGATGTTTTCTTAATCCCTTGATAATTAGAATGAATTAAACAAGTAAATTAATTCGTTCTAAAGAAATGAATATGTTTAGCTAAAGCATGCTAGACGGCATCTTCACCTGTGAGAGCAGAAGTGAAAATGCCATTCTGCCTGTCAAGAGAAGGTTAGAAGAATGCGTTAACTAAAACGAGAAGTACTTCCAGAGATGGAAGCAACCTTACGTTCATTACGTTCATCCCTGCGCCACAGAGATGTGGGAACATGACCGATCATCGAGAGGTGTACGCCAAGGAAAAGTGGAACCGTAGTTATATCTTTAATGCAATTAATGAACTTGCGATGTTCATATTGATTACCCTTTCTATTTCTGTTCCATACATAAAGACTTGCCACCGCATAACACGACCCTTTGTATAATCTTCACAGTCAGTCTCAATCTCAGTATCATGTATCAGTATCTTGTATCTTGTATCATATTAGCTTAGGTTTACTTTTATGCACTTTTATTGTATTACTGCAACTTTAATTTACCGCATACTTTACTTTACCACAATTTTAAATACATGTGCCAAGATGAGTTAAGGCCATCGCATGTGCCAAGAATGATGCGGCCACAGTGGCGAAGTTTCTAAAGAAGAATATTTTTGCTCGATATGGGACGCCACGGGCCTAAATCAGCGATGACGGCTCTCACTTCATCAACCGCATAATCACCAACCTATTGACTAAATTTAACGTCAGCCATAGGGTTGCGACTGCTTATCACCCACAGACTAATGAGCAGGTAGAGATTTCTAACCGAGAGATCAAAACTATCTTGGAGAAGGTAGTCAATACCTCCAGGAAGGATTGGTCGCCCAAGCTTGATGAAGCATTGTGGGCATACAGGACAGCCTATGAAACACCAATTGGCATGTCCCCGTATGCCCTGGGATTTGGAAAAGCTTGTCATCTGCTGCTAGAGTTGGAACATAAGGCGATGTGGGCATGCAAGAAGTTGAAGTTTGATTTAGCAAGTACGAGGAAAGTCCAAAAGCTGCAACTGAACCAACTGGTCGAATGGCAAAGGGATGCCTATGAAAATGCCAAGATTTATAAGGAGAAAACAAAGAAATGGCGTGACGACCGCATAAACGACCGGACATTCGTCGAAGGTCAACAAGTATTATTATTTAATGCATGTTTGCGATTGTTCCCAGGGAAGTTGAAGTCTCGCTGGTCTGGACCATTCCGAATCAAGACTATCTTTCCCCACGGCGCAGTGGAACTAACAACTAAAGACAGGAACAATGCGTTTAAAGTCAATGGTCAACGGATTAAGCCTTATTACGGAGGCGACGTGGATCGACGCATGGATACCATTGACTTGGGCAAGCAGGATTAACCGCTTGCGGGGGATGCTATTGCGGTAATTCTGAAAACTTTCTCCAATCAGCGTCCCTATCTATGTTTACTTGCTTTCTTTACAGCTTTTATTTACTACGTTCTAAAATTACGTTATTTACTGCTTATTAGAATTAGCCTTTCATGCTTTCTGTATTTTCCTTCAGTTAATTTGTTAGTATCTTTCCATGTCATGTTTAGTTCTTTTAATTTGTAGGCATTAGTAGCGATGTTCTTAAAATTTCTGTGAATGACTGAATGAAAAGTTGAATACTGCAAAGTCTTTTTGACTTGCGTTATTGATGAATTAAAAAGAAAAATAAAAATCGGTATACAACGTGATGATGGGTGCATTCCATGATAACAGTTACACTGTGCGTCCATTACAGCCAAATGTATTGCGCTGAGTGGTGTATTGCGCTCGTATGCGTTCTTTGCCCGTCCTTAGCAAAGATGCACTATGTTAAGGCAGTGTTGTGCTAGTAGAAATATCGTGCGCCCGTCCTCCAGAAATGTGTTTAATTAAGGGGTGTGTTGTGGGGATACATGCATTGTTGTCTATCCTCAGTAAAAATGTATTTATGTTAATGGAAGCACGGTGTAATTTTTAATCATGCACCCGTCTGAATCAACTTCAAAAGATAACTGCAATTCATTATTTTTCTATGTTTAATTAAATTCTTTGATTCTTTGTACAGGCAATAATTTTTGTATTGTGTTATTTGTAATTATTTGTATACTTAGTTAATTTTCAATACAACTAAGTAACAATTCTATCCATATGCTTGTGCCTCTTCTTTATCATCCTTTGTCAACTTTGTGATATTCTTAATCTTTCTTTTTGCATTATTCATTGCACTGCCATGATGTATAATATGCATACACTTAGAAACATTTCCCACACTTTGTATTTTCTGACTAACACTTAGTTAATTCGTGGCTTAGCAATACTTTACCTTTTATCCTTCAAAATTTTGCTCAAACCTTCTTTTTGAAATTTTGTCTAAGTGTTTGTCTAGTCTATCCAAATAACGCAATGAGGACCTTGCGCATTTCTAATTTTGGGGGTGGAGAAGGTCTGAGCAAATGAGATTAAGAGTATGCGGTCATTAAGAAAAATGCGCTCATTCTTTAAAATAAAAAATAATAAAAATAATATATATATATATATATATATATTCTTCATATAAACTCCAATGTCAGTGCAAGAGAAACCTCAAAAATATTCCCAACCTGATAAGAGTTAAGTTGTGAAAGGAGCCTGCTCGTAGTTGGATGTTCGCATGACACCCGTGGGAGCAAGCCAAAATGAAGGTGGGTTTCCAAGAACAACGCAATATGAAAAGAAAAAAAATGAGAAAGAAAGATAAATAAAAGAAACAAGAGACAACTCCTCTGAAATTCATGAGTTAAAGTTGAGATTGACACACAACCATAGTTGGATGTTCGCATGACACCCGTGGGAACAGACCAAAACGAAGGGTGTAACCATGATCAATAGTCTCTAATAAATAACGCAAAGTATGACCACCGCATCCGACACATCAAGTTTTTTTGACAAGAAGAGGTAAACATTCTTTTTAAAACTAGAAAAGTATTTTTGAGCAAAAATTTGTAGTATAGAAGAATAAAGTAGGGCTTTGTCTTGAATTTTCAAGGATAGAAAGAAAATTGTGATGTTAAGTAATGTGCCTAAGTAGAACATTCAGAGCAACCAATCGACGCAAAATTTAGGATAGGAATTGAGCATTATTGCCTTAGTAGAAGATATGCTTGAGGACAAGCATATATCTAAATTTGGGGGTGTGATAACTTGTAGAAATACAAATTATTTATACTACTTTATTTAGATATTACGGCCAAAAGAAAGGAAAGTTGCGTTAATTGTAGAGAAATTAGCTAAGAAATGCAAGAATTATAAATTGTCATCAATACACCCACTGACACCATTGCAATGGTAGAAAAGAATATTCAAGTCTGTTTTGCAGGAAATCAAGTCACTGCATATGTTCATGGCTCAAGAGAAAAAGAACAGCATATCTACGTCACATTGTGCCAATCATTCAGGAATGAATAGACTATCAACGCAATGACGGCACATGCAACAATCGATCAAGAACTTTGTGATCAACGCAACTTCAACAACAAGCGATAATAAAAAACAACACCGCATGTGGACAAACAATTGAAGATGCAAAAGAGCGACGCAATTGCGGAGGATCCAGACATGTGTACAGCTGACCGTTGTGCATCTCTGACGGGATTTATCGCGTAACAGAAGGAATATTCATTCCACCATTTCCGGAATTGCCATAACAATAAAGTAGGGTCCACACTGTAGAGAGTCAAAGCTGAGCCTATAAATAGCCTATGAAATTCTATGAGAAAATATACTTGATATGGGCATATTTTGGTATTTGTATATTGAGAGAAAGACAGGTCTGAGTGCTGATCAGAGAAGATCCGAGAAAATTTAAGAGACAAGGCCGAGAGGTGAGTCTCAGGGCAAATCCTTTCAATCCCTGCCCTAAAGCTCTATACCAAGGTCACTTCTACCGGACAAGCAAGCCTGAGAGGGAAGCTCTTCCTTCCATTCACTCCATTCGCCGGCAAGCAAACCCACTGTCCAGATCTGTATCAAGATGTTGGCACTTTTCTGTATTTGTTTCTATCTCTTATCATCAATTGTATTCATTTTCTTTTTATCATTCACACCATGTATCATACGCTAAATATTAGTATTGAATGTCATGATCATTTTCATCTCCATCTTTTTGTCTATTTTCGTTCCTCCATTAATCGCTTTCTCCATGATGTTTTCTTAATCCCTTGGTAATTAGAATGAATTAAACAAGTAAATTAATTCGTGCTAAAGAAATGAATATGTTTAGCTAAAGCATGCTAGACGGCATCTTCACCTGTGAGAGCAGAAGTGAAGATGCCATTCTACCTGTCGAGAGAAGGTTAGAAGAATTCGTTAACTAAAACGAGAAGTACTTCCAGAGATGGAAGCAATCTTACGTTCATTACGTTCATCCCTGCACCACAGAGATGTGGGAACACGGCCGATCATCGAGAGGTGTACGCCAAGGAAAAGCATAACCATAATTATATCTTTAACGCAATTAATGAACTTGCGATGTTCATATTGATTACCCTTTCTATTTCTGTTCCATACATAAAGACTTGCCACCGCATAACACGACCTTTTGTATAATCTTCACAGTCAATCTTAATCTCAGTATTATATATCAGTATCCTGTATCTTGTATCATATTAGCTTAGGTTTACTTTTATGCACTTTTATTGTATTACCGTAACTTTACTTTACCGCATATTTTACTTTACCGCAATTTTAAATACCTGTATAAACCAATCTTTTATTAATTGAAAAACCCCCTGTCGCATATATCACGAACGTAACGCATTAACTACGCAATCCCTGTGTTCGACCTCGGATCACTCCGAGAAACTTGCGGTGAAATTATACTTGGTTTCAACGCAAGGAAACTTGTGACAACGCATAGCATACTACAAGCATTTTATTAATAACGCATACATCTAGAAGTATCGCATCCTTTTATGTTAAACTTGCGTTACAATCATCCATGCATTGTGTGACATAAGATAATAGGACCATATTTCATGTTATCAAGCATATATTTCAAATTTTATGTCAACAAATTTATGGATCAATTTTATGTTATCAGGGCTCTAACTATCTTGCAGTAGGAAACATTCCTAATGCGAGAAGAAATTTCGAGCAGTTGAATGCTTTGTCACGCAAGCAAAAAAAGTTAGTTTTTTGTACAAAAATATCAACACGTTGGGGCTCCTCTCCTGCCTTGATAGATTTTCATAACCGGATCTATTCTCTTTTATTCAAAAAAGAAAATTCCTTTTCACTGATGGGGCGCCATTATAGATGAATAAAATCGATATACAATATCATCAAGATTGTCTATGAGAAAAAGTCATTCCTTTTCCGTCTTTTGAAGATGAGAAAAAGACTTGATTATTTCACAAAATCTCAAGAGTAATGTCAGCTGCTAAAGAACAGTAAGGCAAAAACCCAAACAGGAGTAGATGAAGGTAAATAAGATTCCAGAATTGGTCAATACTGTTATTGTACAAGATCCTCCGTTGATTTAGATCAGTAGCAACTTCTTCAACAAAACAGACATTCAGCCAATTCAATCTTGAAAATCTAACAGACAATATAACTGAGTCAGCCTACATAAAAATTAACATAGGAATTCTCTCATGCAAAAGTAAAGCCGGTTAACAGAACAACTCTGCCGACTCAGGCGACTGGTGGCCGAAGAATGTGGTCTTGCGATGTATCAATGGCACCCGGAGGCATAAACTGCCACATGGATACTCCTGGATATCCAATCACAGGTACCAATTTCCCCCCAACAACCTGATTTGGAGAAGAAAATGCAGCAGGAATTGCTGGAGGGTGAGGCAAGAAGCTTGGTTGTGTATTGAAGGCCTTCATTTTCTGTTCAAGGCTGTCTTTTACTTCTTTCAGCCTTTGTTTTTCGTCTCGTAGTTCATTCTTTTCAGCCTACGTAAAGAAAGCTTTACTCAAAATAAAATCAAACATCGATGGAAGATGGAATTCCAGCGTTGACAAGTGCAAGCCACAAGCCACATAAGTTTGAAAAACTTACAATATAGAAATTCTGAACTTAAGAATGCTAAAAAGACCTAGATGCACCTTCATTTCATTAATCTTCTTCAAAGAACTCTCATTAGACTCCTTCAGCTTCTGAGCCTCATCCCTTAGCTGCATAATCATTCGAACTGCATCACCCAAAATAACAGACTTGTCAATTTTGGGAGGCCTTCCATGATTGAGGATGGAATTCAATTCCAGAAACCTTTAACGGAGAAAGAGAAAATATGAGGTTTGGGAGGAGCGAAGTAGAGACGAGAATGGCGAAAAAGATGAATGTAACAGAATTTAGATGCCTGTCATTTAGTTTATCTCTCCGCATTTTCTCTTTATGTGCCTTGGACTCAAATACATTTGATCCAGAGCTCATCCTGTCCATAGTGAGAACATTAACATGCTCTTGTAAGTGCATATCCAATATAATATGTTAAAACTGAATGTTGCAGAATTAGAACATAAACAATGATGCTAATCCTTGTAATTTAAAATCAATCAAGTTGGGAACTTGGGAATCAATAATTGCTCACCTTTTCCTGGAACCAGATTCTTTTATATCGTCTGCCACTCCAATTGGCTCATCAAAGTCTGCCCTGAAACACTCACGGAAGAGTGAGTTCTTCGATAAAATATACGAAAAACTAACGACAAGTTTAGTTTATGAACTATAAGTTTGTCTATTTGGTTCTTAAACTTTAAACAATTTTGTGTGCAATAGATCTTGAAATTTCAATTTTGTGTCAAATAGATTCCTTGCCTATTCGTATAGTTCAATTTTATATATTATATATCGATTTAACTTTTAAAATCCAAACATGTCAGAAACCTATTAAATAGGTGATTGAGAGTTAGGTACTTATTAAATATTTTTTAAAATTCAATGACCTATTAAATACTTTTAAAAGTTTTGAGAACCTTTAAATAAAAGCTTGAATGATCAAGAATTATACTAAATATTTCTCAATCACATAAAGGACACAGAAAACAGAGTTAAGTTTTTCAGAAATTTGAACTCGAAACCTATATCTTATAATATATTAAATCGCCGCTAAATCAATATGCATATATATAAATATAATGAAATAAAAATAAATAAATAAATTGATAGGTTAAACAAATTAATTCACAGAGACTTAATACATGCACTACTAATATAAAACAGAGAAGAAAGCAACAATGGAAAAGTTTGATTTCATGAGAACTTTATTTTGATGCCATGTTCAAAAACTATTAGAATACAAGCTGGTTCGGAGCATTCATGAGAAAGAATGTCTAGATGAAATACTGGTAAAACTCCTAGTCAACCTAACACGTTTTTAAATCAAATTTTGTTCAATGAAACAAAGTTAAATTACAGAAAATACCTTGAACTTTGCTATTTGCATAAAAATACTCCTATCCATTTGAAAGATACAATATTACCCTTATCATTTATAGAGATTTCAAAACTACCCCAGAGTTGAACCATTCCAGAACCTAATTCTCGTTCAACATTCTAATAGATTTCTAGTGATAGGAGTGTGTTTTAAGCACATGCAGAGATCAGAAGTACTTTTTGTAATTTAAACATGAAACAACCACATAGTCCCTCCCATATTCAAGCAGATATTAAATTGCCTAAGCCAAAACAGAAGTACAACTCAACCCATTCATTTCAACAACATAAAATCAAACCAAAGAGATAAATGCAGCTTGATTAATTATCCATCCGCTAGAACACCAACAAGAGCGGAAAAGAACAAAAACCTGGAGGAGGCAGTGAAGCCGCAAGAAGGCAAAGTGAAAGAGGGAAGATCCAATGAAGGCAGGTCACCACCGGGGACAGGAATGTCCTCAATCACGCCGTAATCGAACGCCCAATCCGTAATTTGAGGCGATCCCATCTGGGAGAAATTGCCGGAATTCAAAATCTGAGTACAAGTATTTCAGATTACAGGGGGAGAAGGATAGAGGCGTGTTCCATGGCGAAATGCTGGAATATATGGAAATGCATTGGGAAAAAGAAGAAAATGGTTTGATTCAATGGTAAAAGGAAGAAATGGGAGATTTGTAAGATGGAAAAGGGAATATGAGAAAAGAATAGGAAGGGAAAATCGGAGAAGAATCGCATATTAGAAGCAAATGGTCCACTAACGCTGAGCCTAACACCACAAGAAAAAGTAAAGACTGAGATTTGCAATATTTCTGATGCTTCCTAAGTTGAGGCCCACACTCACCTTTCGCTTTCTAAATTTGGATTTCAAATTCCTAAACGCCACATTCACTTCTAGTCTTCTCATACTTCTTTGGCCTCCGGAACCACTAAACTAAATTTTTAGGATATGGGATTTGAACCACGAACCTTTCCAAGATTGATTGATGTCATTCCTTTTGACAAATGATCATAGAATCTAAAAGTTTATTATTATATAATCAATTGCTATTATTATGACATAGCAATAGAATTCCATCGGTTATAGCTCCTAATCAGTTACTCAAATTATCCTATCATTGATTGAAGGTTTCACCGATTATCACTTATATCTTTAAATATTAGAAAAGAAATCACTAAAGTCCTATTTAAGGTGAAAATTTGAATTTGGTAATTATAGTGTTTAAAATCAATGATATTAGTGATATTAGTGATATAACTTAGGTAGATATCAGTGGGGATGGCAAAAGAACCCGTGGGGTCGAGTCCATGCATCGAGTCAGAAAATCCCCAATTTAACCTGGGATGGGGTAAAACCGAAAACTCTTTTCGGTCCCCTGATCCCCTCCCCGTTCCCGCCTCAAAATTTATATTTTTTTAACTATAATATATATATATTTATTTATTTAGCCCAACCCATATTTGGTCTACTTTTACTTTATACTTTTTGTCCAAAAACTAAAGCCCAAAACTTAAGACATTGGTTGTTGTATAAGACATTGGTTGTTGTATAAGACATTTAAATATTTTTTACTATTCGACTTATTTAATATGTGAACTTGTAGAATTTGACTTTTGGATTTGTGAATGTATAGGATTTGTAGAATTTGACTTATGGATTTGTGAGATTGTGAATTGATAGATTTTGACTCATGGATTTGTGAGCTTGGGAATTTGTAGAATTTGTTTATTTTGTTTAATGGATTTGTGTCTATTAAATTTTGTTTACTATTAAATTTTGTTTATTTTCTATGACTCAATTTTTTTAAAAAAATAAATTATATGAGATTTAAAAGAAAAAGATATAACAATTTAAATGGGGAATCCCTACGAAGAATTAATAGGGGAATCCCAACAGGGATTAATAAAGAAAACCAGGAATGGGTCCCCGCGAGGACCGGTTTTCCCAACGCTGATGGGGTAAATGCCCCCACAGGGTTAGGGACAGGAAACCCTTCTCGCCCCGCCCCAGCCCCAGCCCCAGCCCCGTTGCCAATCCTAGATATCACTAATATCACTGATATATTCGTATATCAGTTATATAACTTAGGTACATATCAGTGATATCAATGTTATCAGTGATATGACTTCGGTAGATATCAGTGATATCCGTGTATTGGTGATATCAATTATCAATGATATCAATGATATAACTGATCGATCAAATGCGTATGAGCGATAAAAATAAGGATATGTGAGGTCTAAGTGCAAGCATACAGTATCAATGAAGTAATAATCTTCGAGTATTCCAAATATCAAATCCCACTGGACTAGGTCTACTTTTAATTTATTTATGATCATGAATCAATGAAATCGAGGTAACCAAAGGAGAGTTTACACTGTGTAGGTGAGAAACTAACTTAAAAATAGTAAATGATAATGGTCGAAGATGGGTAAATAATGACTCAACCTTTCGAATGATATACTTTAAGTAATGCGGCTGCATCATACCTAGATAGTAAATTACACATGAACAGAAAACTACTCCTATTTGGTCTTGTGTCAAGTTCTTATGAGGTCCTAGCAGCTAATACCTAATGTTTCTATGGTTAGCTGGATCTTAGATTAATTCGAGTTCAGTTTCTTTATCCTATGGTGCCTCTTATTTCTAAAGTAACATGACAATCCTACTTCTAGGCTCTTAATCTCATATCTCTTTGTGACATCCGTTTATACCCTAATCTTCTCAACATTAGAACTCCACTAGACCATTAAATTAAATGGCCAGTTTAACTTACCGACTTTACTTTTAAATTCAATAAAGAGAATGTGTAAAACAATGAAGTGCAACATTACTTAAGCCATAACAACCTTGGAGTAAATAAGGATAGGTCGAATTTTAAACCCCCGACCTTCCTTTCACTTGTACGTCGAACTTTGAACCCTCGACCTTGCCCTTCCTAACATTATTATTGAGTCTGTTTAATTATCATTCCGGAGAACTTCCTCTATCAAAAGATCGTATTTCTAAATTTTCATAAGGTCCCCCTGGAATTCCTTCCAAAGCTTGTTGAATAATTTTTACGGATTCTTGTCATCTCAGCAAGTTTGACTAAATAACGAGCTAATGAATCTCCTTCTTTTTGCCACTAAACTTCCCAATCAAATTTGAGAGCGAGACTATGAGAGTGAGCGAGATTATGAGAGAGAGCGAGAGTTTGAGAGAGCAAGAGCGAGATTTTGAGCATGAGCAAGTGCGAGAGCGAGAGCGAAATAGCGAGATTTTGATAGAGAGCGAGAATACCGTACAAATTTCTCCTTTTTTTCCTTTTTAATTATTACACATTCCACCTTCTTCTTTCTAATCCTTTTTTTTTTAATTTTTCATTTTATAAAAACAATTTCTAAAAATATTTTATTATTTTATTTAAACTCTAAAAAGAATAAATTAAAAAAATTAATAACTCATAAAAATAAAAAAAAATGTAAATTAAATATCTCATTTATATAAAAATAATTACAAAACTCAATGTGTCCCTCAAGGCGACGTCGTCGATTTCGAGTTGGTTGTCGTCGTCAACTTCGAACTTGAGGTTGCTCGAGTTCTTCTTGATGTTGCTCTAGTACCTCTGTAGGTGCTTCATAATATAAATATTCATTATGCTTTCCACGACCCGACCATGTCCATACACGTATGAAGACGAAGGACTAGCCTCTGAGTCATAATATCTTGAACCAAATTCTGGCATCATCGTCATCGGACTAACATAATTAGTTTAACTCTACGTCTGCGTCATAGGGAGCAACTCTTCCACATTATGTGCAACCTCATCAAACTCATCCACTTCCCGAACAGGTCTTCTACGTCTAGGAGCTGGTGGAGGAACAATAGGTATATCGTACATATAATGAATTTTCTCCATATAGCTTTGGTTGTCACTACATATAGCAAGAACCTGGTTCGGATCATTCGTAACCTCACAGAGTCTACTGTTATTCGATCTCTGTGAATTCTAAAACAATTAAACAATATTTAAAATAAATTTAAATTAAAAAAATAGATAATATTCATTCATTTACCAGATGACCCATAGCTGCTCCCGGACGAGTGACATAGGACCTTGTGATATTATTATATCAATGATATATTCTGGAGTGACATCTGTGTCAAACTGTTCAAGAGAAACCTTCACTGCAATAAACCTTGCATGATAGTGTCATCGCACTACCAAATGTGCAACTTTTTTGGACCAATCTCCAGTCCTTAGGTCAATATCTTGCAGTACGGGTTCAGTATTACAAGGCGATGGGACATCCTGCTGAAAACCGAATTGTCTCGTCACCCTGTCAGGAAGATGTCATTCACCAATGTGAAAACATATGAGAGGACTCATCGTCCGCCATATGTTTTGACCATTCGTACAAAAATTAGGCAAAGTATGCACAATAATTTTGTACGGCTCCCAAATAACCTGAAACACAAAATATTATATTAGAGAATATTAAAGATAAATACAATAAAAATGTGAATAAAATAATCAATTAGGTTTAGTATAATGTACTTGTTCAGGTTGAAGCAGATCAAACATGTATCTATACTGGTTGACTACATGTGTGGTTGTCCTAGCACACAAATTTTGTCTCTCCACCTAAATTTTTAAATTGATAATTTAGAATTTAAATTAACTAGATCAGTGATATAAAAATTAAATTGAATTAAAACAACATACCGAGAATCGTAGGCTCGTCCAACTAACTGAGCGTCATTAACATGATGTAGCTGTGGAGCTATTGTTGGAAATCGCTCCCAAGCCCATAGTTGCAAAAGTATGAGAGGCCCAGCTATCTCTCGAACCTCAGGTCTTGTTACTTTGCATAGTTATCTATACGACCATGCCAAGCATGCTTCACCCCACGAATACTACCCCGCATCATAGAGGTTAGCTAACAGTGGCAGGAACATCAAGTGAACAAAATGACTTAATTTATCTGAAAACAGACTTCCACCCATCATTTGTAGTATATATGCTCGCGCATATCTTATGACGGTTTCCTCGTCTGCATCATCTGTGAGCTCACGAAATTGTGTTCCTAACCATATTAAACTTATGGTGACATTTCGGTCCCGTCCAACCATTTGCTGGGTTGTTCACTGCTGCAATTATACCAGCATGTCGATATGAAATTAAACACACCTCTTCGTGTGTTACATTTTCTCTCAGGTGTTTCATACTTAGTGATCTCGAACAAGCCATCATACCGCGGTACTGTTCATGTAACAAGTGGGAAGCATTCGGTATTTCATGCTCGCATTTTATGGCCGTTTGCTCACATTTTAACATGAACTATGAAGATTTTATTGAGGACTACTACAAATTGTCAACATATGATGAATGTTACTCTCCTCAATTTCAACCTGTACCGCATGAAGATTATTAGATCACGCACCCTAATATGTCTATCTTACATCCTGATCCATCGTTGTTGAGAAGAACTGGTAGACCGAAAAGTTCACGTTATCACAACGAGATGGATTGGACAGAACCAGTCACTCGACAACGATGTGGATTTTGTAACCAGTTAGGACATAATCGAAGGTCCTTCGTTACTAAGACGGGCTCCAGATAGTTAGGGATTGAATAATAAATAATTTTTTTTTATTATATATTCATTTTATTGTATATTCAATTTTTTTATTATAATTTATAGTATATTCAATTTTTTTATAATAATCTACTGTATATTCAATTTTTTTTTTTTTTTGTAATCAATAAAGTTTTACATTATAATAATCTAATATATTCAATTTATAGTATAATAATCTAATACATTCAATTTATTGTCTAATGATTATTCAATTATAGTATAATAATCTAATATATTCAATTTGTTGTATAATGATTATTCAATTATAGTATAATAATCTAATATATTCAATTTGTTGTCTAATGATTATTCAATTATAGTATAATAATCTAATATATTCAATTATAGTCTAATGATTATTCAATTATAGTATGATTATTAGCTCTTTTTTCTCTTTTTTATATATATTTCTATGGAAAGTTCAAATAAAGCGAAGACTCTCGCTCTCTCTTAAGATCTCGCTCTTTCCTAAGATCTCGCTCTCTCCTAAGATCTCGCTCTCTCAATCCCGTTCTCTCCTAATGTAACACCCCGAATTTTCACTTTTTATATGAATTCAATAATTTTGTTATTGGAGGGCATTTTTGAAATTTTGGATTTGAAGTATAAGTGTGGAAATTTAAGTGTTGACGTGAAAATTATTGAATTTTGAAATTCAATTTGAAAATTAATGACAGGAATTAATTTTCTTTTGAAAAGGAAAAGAAATAAATAGTATAAAGTGGATTAAGGAAAAGATTTAAGTATAATTATATTTTTCCTTTTTAGTTATTATTATTATTATTATTTTAAATAAAAAGACAGAATCCATCCCCATCTTCCTCACGCGAGCCGCTCCCTCACTACCCAAAAATTCCTTCCGCCGCCGCCTCCCTCTCTACTCAGATCCGGATCTCGCCGCCTCTAGCACTCGCGCCGTGCCTCCAGCCGATCGTGCGACCAACCGCCGCACCTAGCCCAGACGTCCGTCGCTAGTGCTCGATCCGTCGCCGTCGACGCCAGTCGAAGTGTGCCGCCATCGATTCCTTCCAGTTCAACTGCGTCGGTCCTCGTGCACGAACTAGGTCCACCGCGCATCGCCCTACTCGTTCCGCTGCCATCGCCAGTTTGCTCCTCTAACTGCCTGCCTGTGTCGTTCATCGATTGAGCCAACGACCTCTTTCATCTAAAGCACTACCCAGCCCACCCAGCCCCCTGCTGCCATCGATTGCTGCTGGTTCTGTGGTTGGGTAAGTTGTTTGGCATATCGGTTAATTTTAGGGTTACCCACTTGATTTTGGTTTGGATTTTAATTTACCCATTATGGTTGGATGCTAGATTTGGAGTTTGGGAGGAGAATTTGTGTACTGTCCAACGGCTGTTGAAGTTTCTTCTTCGTGAGGTTTTGGTAAGTTTCAAGGCTTGGTAACCCCATTGCTGATTGGTTTGGTGTTGAGCCTTTGTGTGTTAGTGAGGTTGTCGTTGGATTCAAAGAACATATTTGGGCTAAGATTATTTGAAGTTATTTGAGATTGTTGGAATTTAAGACCTAACCATTATTATTGAATTTGTTTAGATTGGAACTTTTGCTTGGGAGTTTTGGAACTACTTTTGAACTAAGCCACATTTTCGGTTGATTCAAGTCTTCCAAAGGTTGTAAGAAGATTAATTGTGTGGACTAAAATTTGTGACCAAATTTTGAGGTAAGTAATCTTACTACTGGAATCGCTTTTGTGCCAAGCGATACACTGTAGATTTAACATTGAGAATCCTAGCAGATTTTCTTTGAATAATTTTGATTTTTTTGAGGTTGAATGGACTGCTTATGAAGGATATATGAGCATGTAGTAATATATCGGAATATGATTACGTATGAGCTTAATTTGGATTTTTATGAGTTATATTAAATGATGATTGAGCATGACTCTTAAATTATGAGTTAAGTAGCACTCCTATTGGAATGCCTTAAAGCTAAATGAGCATTAGACATTTGTTGACCTATATAGTTATGCAATTTATTATGAGAATGTGTAGACTGTATGATATATTACGAAATCCCGAATACTGCATTGTTTACATGATTTAGTGCATGAAAGTGATGTGCTACAGTTGATTCATTTAAATCTAGATTAAATATGTATGTTGAGGTTAATTAACATGAGGTTGATGATGAGGAGATTTTAGAGGATTTAAGATTAGGTGAATGTTATATGTAATATGAAGTTAGATAAAATCTCCTTTCCTTTCCATACTATGTGACTGCATGAAAGTAATGCACGTCCAAGGGCGCTAGTACATGAAAGAGATGTACTATGTTTGGTGTGTATGAAAGTGATACATACCTTAAGGGTACTAGGGTGTACGAAAGAGGTACATACTCAGTGGATTTTGTGTATACGAAAGAGGCGTATGCCTAACCATGTGTACGAAAGAGGTACGCATCCCTACATTTATAGAGAGGGTCTGGGGTGTACGAAAGAGGTACATACTCAGTGGATTATGTGTATACGAAAGAGGTGTATACATAATTAGATGTACAAAAGAGGTACATACTTAGTAGGTTAGGTGTATACAAAAGAGGTGTATACTTAACTAGGTGTATGAAAGAGGTACACCTTCAGTGGGTTGTGTGTATACGAAAGAGGTGTATACGTAACCATGTGTACAAAAGAGGTATACATTAAGTGAGTTTATGTGTATACGAAAGAGGTGTATGCATAACCATGCGTATGTAATAGATTGTGTTTCCTTCGGGATTCACCAGAGGTTGTGGGTCCTACAGGACTTACTAGAGGTAGTGGACATACTCAACTACAATAGGATAGAAATAAGTTTTTCATGTATATATGTGTTCCCTGAGGACTAGAGCAGTTTATATGTTCCACTAGGGATAGGAATCTAGAGTACATAGATGTCTAGCCTGACCCCAGTAGTGGGGTTACTTACTGAGTATTTCATACTCATTCTTTCTTATGTTGATGTTTCAGGTAAGAGTAGAGATGCACCGGCGATGGCGCAGTGGAATTCATGATTGAGCCACTGGGACTAGTTTTTACGCTTCCACATCATGAAATTTAGAATCCTTATTTTACCCTTAATTTCTAGTTTTACTGTTTGAAACTTATTATGAAGGATTGTTACTTTTATATTTTAATAGTCTTTACGAATTATGGGTACCCTATTATTGTTTTAAAAATTGCATATAATTAATTGCTTTTGACTTTCTCTTGTCTATTTAGCATTTATTTCAACATTACTGAGCGTCGTTTCAAATCCTATGCATGTATTTATTTTAGTAACGGTCTAACCTAAGTCCTAGGGGGTCGGGTCGTTACACCTAAGATCTCGCTCTCTCACTCTCACTCTCGCTCTCTCCTAAGATCGCTCTCTCTGTTATTGTTGTTATTTTTCCATTAATGATTACTAGCTTTCATTTCTTCTGGAACAATCACAAACACTTTTTTTGTTCGTAGACAAAGCTAATTTGGAATTGTCTTTCATTCCAAGGCATAACTTGTATCCATGTGCTTCATATTCGCCTAGAGTTCGCTCCCAGAAATATAACCATCACCACCCCCTCATGTCAATCCCACAAGCCTCTGTCTAATTCGAAATGATAACAAAATGCATAGGTTGTTAGAAGCAGTTCGAGTACACAGATACATATAGTATACCATCTCATTACTTTATTTCCTCTATGAGGGAAAAAGAAAAGTAATAAACCTGCAATCTCGAGGGTGGTTTTGTGTCGAAACTTCAACCTTCGACAACCTAAGCGAGATTCGCGAGATTTCCCTTGTCGAAGGTTGAAGTTTCGGCCTATGTATTGTTTCCAATTTTTTCTTTGTTCGTCGAGTTCTCAACGTTCGACCTCCACATTAGTCGAGTTCTCAACATTCAACCTCTAGCCTCGAACTCCCAAAACAACAATATTTCTCTAATAAGTTTTGAAAACAACAATATTAATATTAAAGGTCCGTCATTTGTGTATAGGAAAGGTATTACCACCCTCACAATACTCATTTAGAAAACTGTGGCAAATTTAAATCTTGAATTGAAAATATTTTTTATTTTTTAAAAAAGTAATGTCTTACTTTATCCCCCATTATTCCAATATTTTAAATAAGAGAAATTCTTATATATAGAAAAATTCTAAAATTATTTAACTTTATAGCAAAATGTTTCAAAAGTGAATTCTTATAAATAGAAAAATCCTAAAAATATTTACACTTTATAGTAAAAAGTTCCAAAAGTGCTTTCATTTTTGGAACTTTTAGAACTTTTTGTTATAAAGTGTAAATATTTTTAAATACTTTTTATATTCTTTGAAATAATGATTCCATGACATAAGTTGAAAAAAAGTTCATCAATTGAGCTATGTTAAAATTGAGGAAAACTTCCTCACTAAAAAATGTGAGAAATTATTACAATTTCTCAAAATTCGTCATAGGATAGCTTTTTAATAAAATATTTCTTTTTAAAATATTATTTTAATTAAATTTGTTTTATCTTGGATTCAAAATCTCAGATTTCCCAAGATTATGAGTTCTCATCTTGAAAATCTAGAAAATCGGTCTCCGAAATATTTTAGAATCCTTCATTGAAAATTTTAAAGAAACATCATTGAAACAAAATTTTAAAAGAAAAAATTAGGACATTTTTTTTAACAAAACTCAAACGATTAAATGTTAAAGATTTTAAAATAAACTTAAAAGTCTTGAAATGAATAGAGAAATATTACCAAACAAGTTAACATCAATTTAATACGGAAATTTATATGGACAAAATACACAATTTAATCATGTATTTAAAGCGACAAACAAATAAACAATAATATTTACAAGAATATTAGAAGTTTAACTAAATATATCGGAAGTCGATCTCGGATTTTCAAACAATCGATTTTCTCAACTCAAGATTCTAGAAAATCGGACTCTCAAATATTTCTAGAATCCATTATCGTATAGTTTTTTACGGAAGTGAATATGAATAGAAAAATATTAACAAAATTCAAATAACTATTGTCAAGAATATATTAAGTTGCCCACGAAGAGAATAATAAAATAGATATGCATAAAAATAAAAAATAAGCAAATCCTAAAAACACAATAAACAATACTATAATTAAAATGAATTAAGTAAATCAAATCAAAATGCTAATTATATAGATAAATAGATAATTCTTTCATGTTAAAATGCAAAAATATAAATAAAACAGAAAATAAAGATAAATATAAAAAATAAACAAAATTTAACGATAAACTAACAATTAAAAAATAGTAAATAAACAGAAAATAATAATAATAACCAATTTTTTTTATAAAAAAAAAGTTATTTTCTTTAAAAAAAAATAATAATAACAAGGTGGGTTGGTAGCCCACTGAAATAGGCGTTAGTGGCTCGCAACACATAAAAAAATTGAATTTTATTTATATATATATATTTTTTAATTAAATGATCTTTTTTTGTTTTTTTTTTCCCTTTTTCAATCTAATTTGTTTTTCTTTTTAATTCGGTTCCTTGTCGTTACAATCATCAGAGACAAAATACAAGGAAGAGAATGTTAGAGGGAGGGAGATTTAGATCGATCTATCAAATAATTTGGTTTGAAATTTGTCTCTCCATGTGTATATAAAATGTGTTTTTTTCCTAATTTCAATTTTTTTGTTCCAAAAAGATGCTAGTTTGTAAAATTCTAACATAACCTACAACTTCATTTCATAAAATATATTAACTTTAGATCACGTTTACTCCCAGAAAATGTAATCAACCAATCGTAATATGAAAAGTGGGGTCATTTAAATACGTTCTTAGAAAACTAGCTAACAATTTTTGTAAATTATGAATAATAAAAAAAAAATCTATTATGATGATAGCAATTTTCATTACGTAGTAGTAAACATCCTTAATGTAATAGTGAAACTATAAATGAAAAATATAATACAACCTAAATAGTCGTTTCTAAAAATGCAGGACTTGACGTCAGGACCAAGAAATATTTTGAAAGTACATCAACAAAGAAAGCCAAAATAGATGTTTTATGGACATTTTGAAAGTTATGACCAACTTAGTACTAAATTCTTTTTTAATAATTAGGCAATCTGGTAGTTCTACTTCTACCTCATTAGTTAATTATTTACAAAGCAAAACTCGTGTATACACATAAGAATGGTACCACAAGAATACTGAAAATTTTCTCATAAATGATCACCATAAAGATACAAAAAACATCAAAGTTCACTTGCGCCTAGTTCTTCATTTAACAGTGAATTTTGTGGAAGATTTTCTGGTAAAAAGATAAGAAAGAGACTTGAAATTCACTAAAATTGGTAGAGTTGGTCATTCAATGATTTTCCAGCCATGGAAGAAGTACATGAATGAAATCTCTGACCATCCAGATATGATATATGAAGAATACAACAAGGCACCAAGTAACATGACACCAAAACCCAGAACCCATTTCCTTAAATTTCACAAGCTCAGGATAATAATAACATGATGGTAGATGTAATTAAACAGAATGCAAAACAGTACAAAAAACTTGAAGTTACATGATGAGAGACTGGAAACCACATAAACAAGAGCCAGACCTACACCTTGTCTCCATCTGATGCCAAAACCACAACCATATATTACAACACCAAATATACATCATCACCAAACCAACCATAAAACCATTACATTATGCAACATGTATAGCCTCAGCATATGCACCTATCCTTTTCCTTATCTCTTCTGGATTTGCACCCACAAGCTTGTCAATCTGAGTACCATTTTTCATCACCAAGAAAGTTGGCATTGCCTTTATCTCCAGTTTAGCAGCCACTTCCTAACATGAGAAAATGGATATCACAAAGAAGATATGTTTTAATACTCTCTCTTGGCTATTGATCAGAGACATAAATTATCGATATCATTATCATACCATCAGTTATTTTTATAGCATGATTCTCCTTTTTCGAAGGTCTTTGATGATTATCAATGCTACTCAGAGTAGAAGTTCACTGAAATGAGCATGATTGACACGCCCAACTGCTTGCTTGTCTATCTCTTAAAGCCTATGTTGGAAAGCTGCTATTTCATAATCAGAATCTAGGGACTGGAAACTAATAACCATATGCCCTACCAGTGTTTTAAAAAGCACGCAAGCAAGGTGCTTTGTTCCATAAAGCTTCACTCAGGAGTCGGGCACATGCTAAAGTGCACGACTGAAACCTTTTTTGCAAAGCCAGCACCTTAGCCTCTTTTCCTATATTTCCATTTAACTATCTAAGGTTATGAATGAAAAGGAAGAAAAGCGACATCAATTATCATTGAAAAGAAGTTGCTGATATAGTCTAATACTCTGTTTAACACCTTCACCTGCAATAAATGAGTAGATTTCTCTATTTTTCACTCGTTTTTTCTCCACTGACTTCCTCTTTCTAAACTCTGTTGGCTTCACCTTATAATCATTTGAATTGTAGAATCAAACCAACAACAAATGACCACCTATATGGTTAGTTATTAAACCAAATAATCTTAAGATACAATGACTTGTTTGCATTACTTAGAAAAGAAATTTGAAAGCATGGAGTCTGAAAAGCAGATAAGTTCCTAGTAATGACATATTTATCATAATTTTGGACATTTGGGCATGTTTGAGTGATTTTGAAGAAACATACATTCAATCAATCAAATATGATTTTCATACCATCAAAATTGATTTTGACCAATTAAAAGCATGTTATGGAGTGATTTAATCATTTTAATCCTTTAAAAATCACTCCCAAACATGACTTGTTACCTTAACCTCATCAACATCGACAGAGAGAAACAGAACATCTGGGTAGTTAAATGCCAGTTCTTCAAAGAATGGATTCATGGCAACCGAAGGCATACACCAAGAAGCAGTGAAGTGCACAACAACCTAGAAAAAAAATCACATAGACAAATGAAAACTTGGAACTTCCATCTTAGTTAATTAGAACGACTAGTAAACCAATTTCACCTCAAAATAGAGCAAATCTTTCATTATACCTCATAACCATTTCATCCAATCTGCACTATTCCTCAATTTCGATACAAACAAGAGAATAAAATTACTTTTCCAGTAGAAAAACTTCATGGGGGCTGCCCTCAGTTCATTGGCTTTGAAATAAGAAGGCAGATTAAAACGAGAAATCATTCATAATTCCATCAAATATTTTCGCAAATGAGCAAAGAACACATTCGAAAATTATTCCAAAAAAAAAAAAAAAAAAAGATGTTCACAGCAAAGGAAGTGAGCTTCAAAAAGAGTACATACAAGAGAATCTTGATGAGTGGCCTTGGTCAAGTAGAAATTCCACGATTCCATTGATTCAATATTCACAACCCTAATCTGTCGCCACTGTTCTTGTTGCCCTTCCATCTCCACTTCAGCAACCCAGAATCTTGCCGAGTCCTTCAGCGATTGATAATGGGAATTTCGCTGTAATCCAAATGTTTGCGGGATCGATTAGAGGAGATAAAGGGTTGCTATGATTTTGGGTAGGAATCGGACCCCACTTCTTGATTTTATCTTATCCAAATTGTTTGATTTGATTTGATTTCGATTTGATTCTTCACTAGCTTCTTATGCAAGTTTTGAAATAGTAGCAAAAGATCTTCTTCCCCCTTGCATCATTCTCCACAAGTTTGTCTGGATTTCGTTATCGTTCTTTTGACTAATAATTAGCCCTTACTGGTTTCCAAAGTTTATCCTTTTCTGTACGGTTTGCATATAGGCTGTCGTGTCCCTTCTTCTTCTTCGCTTTTTACAAATGAAGGAAATCAAACTTTAGTCAATTATCACCATATTTGGCTGTCATGTTGCTTTCCTAAATTACTATAATTGTCATTTGAAGTGAATGAATTAATTTCTTTTTTTTTTTTTTCCTTCTAATTTTACTGTTGAAAATAGGGTTATTAACCTAGAAGCGTTAATGTAATTGTGTAAACCCCTAGGGTTTTCTACTATCTATTTATACAATGTGTCCCTATGTATTCGGTGTATCATATTAAAAAGAATAAGAAAAAGTCTCTATATTGTGATTTTTCTCCCTGTACTAGAGTTTCCATATAACTGTATTGTTATTCTCTTCCCTACTTTTATTTTTAACATGGTATCAGAGCTTAGGGACGAAACCCTAGCCGTTATGGAAGAGAACCAACTACAGTCGTCTTCTGCTAATGAATCTTCGAGTTTTGACATGAAAACTACTATTCGAGCGGCTATGAAGGAGTGTTTCAAGCAGCCCTACCGGAGTTACTTTCTGCCGTCCAGTTACAGTTGACGGAGAGTCCCTGTTAGTGAGAGCCGCCACACCAAACAGAAGCGTCGATCGAGCTCCTCCACGCATAACCCAGCCGAACCCGTGAAGGACAGACAGATCGCACACATCCGGTCGCAATCGGGTTATTCCGTGCTGAACCCAGGCAAACCCTCGAAGGTCAGACAGATCCACGCCGTCGCAGCCCTCTAGACCTTCGCAGACTTCCGCTCTAGTGGGTTTCGCGCCGACCTACTCTTCCATGACAGGTCCGTCCGTTTTGCAAGGAGTGGCGCCGAACACAACTTTTGCAGATCCGGTCCGCTCATTTTCTGCCCTAGGTATGTTCGACCAACGACGAGCCGGCGACCATCTCGAGCAGTCCAACCGGCTGGGGTCTTCACATATGTCGGCGACCTCCTTCTAGCCGGCGACCTCCTTCCAGCTGACAGTGGCGGCCCCGTTTCCAGCCGCTTTTAGTTTGACCCATTACCCAGACGATGTGAGACAACGGTTGGCTTATCTGCAACAACAAATTTCAGATTTGGATACGATGTTTAGTGCATATCCCCATCTAGTTCAACCAGTTTATTCAGAGAATCCAGTAAACTCGTTCCCTGTTTTGCCAAATGTTTCTTATTTATCTGATTCGATGGATTTCTTGTCGGAGAAAAGTTAATGACCAGAATTATTTCTCCTGGTCCCAATAAATCTGAATGACCTTGGAAAGGTGTCACAAGTTTGGGTACTTGACAGGGAAAATTCCAAAGCCAGCTCCAGGCGATCCACAAGAACAAATCTGGAAAGGAGAAGACTCGCTGTAACGTTCTGTTTTGGTGAATAGTATGGAACCTCAAATAGGAAGACCACTACTATATGTTGCAACCGCCAAGGATATTTGGGAGGCAGCACAAGATTTATACTCAAAAAGACAAAATGCCTCTCGACTATATACGCTCCACAAAAAGGTCCATGAATGCAAACAAAGATCCATGGATGTTACTTCTTATTTTAACAAACTATCGATGTTGTGGCAAGAGATAGACCTGTGTCGAGAGATTGTCAAGAACTGTGCACAAGTGGGGCCCAATACTTGAAAATTAAAGAGGCAAACCGTGTTTACATGTTCTTGGCTAGATTAAATCCTAATTTGATGGTATCCGTAGTCGAATATTGGGCCAGCGCCTGACTCTTTCACTTAGAGAAGTCTACTCTGAAATACGGCTGGAAGAGGATCAGTCGTGCATCATGAATAATCCTATTCCTACAACTGATGCAACCGCCTTCGTCGCAAAGTCATCCAATGCTAATGGTGATAAAAAAAAAAAAAAAAAAAAAAAAAAAAAAAAAAACCCACCTGTGTGTGAACATTGTAAGAAGCCCTGGCACACAAAGGACCAGTGTTGGAAATTGAACGGGAAACCTTCAAACAGCAGGTGACGACAATCTCATGACTGGTCATGCCCTGGTAAGTGACTCAGCAGATGAACATACTTAGAAACAGTCTTCCGTTGATAGTAAGAACAACTTAAGTACGGTTGGGGTGAGTGCTATTGCACAGTCAGGTAATTTCCCTTCATTTGGTCTTATTAGTATAAATAGTAAAAAAACCATGGATTTTGGACTCAGGGGCCACAGATCATCTTACGAGTTCTTCAGAATTGTTTATGTCATATAACCCAAGTGCTGGAAATGAGCGTATTCACATTGCATATGGGTCTTTTGCCCCTATTGCGGGGAAAGACCATATCTCCCCATTTGACGGTTTAATTTTGTGTGATACTTTACATGTGTCTAAAATCACTTATAATCTGTTATCTATCAGCAAAATTACAAAGGATTTGAAGTGTAAGGCAATTTTCTCTCAGGATTCCGTTTTGTTTCAGGATCTGAAATCGGGGATGACGATTGGCACTGCCCGGCACAATAGGGGACTCTACTTCCTTTCTAAAGAAGCTTCCTCTAGAGATGATCATCAAACTGGGTTTATGTCGTTAAATTTTTCTGTTTGTGAAAATGACTTTATGTTGTGGCATTTCTGTTTAGGACATCCGAATTTTCAATATATGAAGTATTTGTTTCCGCATTTATTTCGCAATGTTAATACTTCTTCTTTAAATTGTGATGTGTGTATTCGTGCCAAGCAAAGTCGTGTTTCTTTTCAATACCAACCTTACAAACCCTTGAGTCCTTTTTCCCTTATTCATAGTGATGTATGGGGCCCCTTGCCGGTTACTACTTCCACTGGAAAACAGTGGTTTGTCACATTTATAGACGATCACACCCATCTTACATGGGTCTTTCTCCTCACTGACAAATCTTAAGTATCATCTATTTTCCAACAATTTTATACAACTTCCGAAACTCAGTTCAAAACAAAGATTGGAATTTTACGAAGTGATAATGGGCGAGAATTCTTCAATGCCTCTTTCAAGGATTTTCTTGTTTCTAAGGGTATTGTCCACCAGAGCTCATGTGCGTACACTCCGCAACAAAATGGAGTTGCTGAGTGAAAAAATTGTCATCTGGTTGAAGTAGCCCGGTCTCTTATGTTATCTGCCACTCTTTCGTCATACCTGTGAGGGGATGCAGTTCTCACTGCTACCCATCTCATTAATCGGATGCCCTCTCGTATTCTTCGTCTTCATATTCCTTTAGAACTGTTTAAAGAGTCTTTCCTAACCACTCGGTTAATCTCCAATGTTCCTCTTCAGGTTTTTGGTTATGTTGCCTTTGTTCACTCCTATGGTCCAAACCGCACAAAATTTACTCCTTGTGCTCAGAAGTGTGTATTTGTTGGATATCCACTCCATCAACGTGGATATAAGTGCTATCACCTGTCATCTCATAAGTAATATGTCTCCATGGATGTCACCTTCCTCGAGGATCAGCCGTTTTTCCCTGTTAGTCATCTTTAATGGGAGAACATGAATGAAGAGACTAACTAGTCATCTTATGCTATTCCCTTAGAGTTAGCTTCCATTCAAACCTTGTCTAAACTTAGTTTTGAGCATGACAGTCTGGTCCTTCCTACCAACCATGTAGGCGGGTGTGATCGTCTATAAATGTGACAAACCACTGTTTTCTAGTGGAAGTAGTAACCGGCGAGGGGCCTCATACATCACTATAAACAAGGGAAAAAGAAATCAAGGGTTTGTAAGGCTGGGACCAGAAAGAAACACGACTTTTCTTGGCATGAATACACACATCACAATTTAAAGAAGAAGTATTAACATTGCGAAATAAATGCGGAAACAAATACTTCATATATTGAAAATTCAAATGTCCTAAACGGAAATGTCACAACATAAATTCATTTTCAGAAACAGAAAAAATTTAACGACATAAACCTAGTTTGATGATCATCTCTAGAGGAAAGCTTTTCCAGAAAGGAAGTAGAGTCCTCTATCGTGCCAGGCAGTACCAATCGTCATCCCCGATTTCAGATCCTGAAACAAAACGAAATCTAGTGAGAAAATTGCCTTGCACTTCAAATCCCTTATAACTTTACTGACAGACAACAGATTATAAGTGATTTTAGGCACATGTAAAGTATCACGCAAAATTAAACTGTCAAATGGGGAGATATGGCCTTTCCCCGCAATAGGGGCAAAAGACCCATCTACAATGCGAATACGCTCATTTCCAACACTTAGATTATATGACATAAACAATTCTGAAGAACTCGTAAGATGATCTATGGCCCCTGAGTCCACAATCCATGGTTTTTTACCATTTATACTAATAAGACCAAACAAAGGGAAATTACCTGACTGTGCAATAGCACTCACCCCGATCGTATTTAAGTTGTTCTTACTATCAACGGAAGACTGTTTCTGAGTATGTTCATCTGCTGAGTTACTTACCAGGGCAACCAGTATTAGATGTGTCATGAGATTTTCGTCGCCTACTGTTTGGAGGTTTCCCGTGCAATTTCCAACACTGGTTCTTTGTGTGCTAGAGCTTCTTACAATGTTCACACACAGGTGGGGGTTTTTTTTATCACCATCAGTACTGGACAACTTTGCGATGAAGGCGGTTGCATCAGTTGTAGGAATGGGATTATTCATGGTGCACAATCGATCCTCTTCCAGCTGTATTTCAGAGCAGACTTCTCTGAGTGAAGGAGTCGAACGCTGGCCCAATATCTGACTACGGACACCATCAAATTTAGGATTTAATCTAGCCAAGAACACGTAAACACAGTCTGCTTCTTCGATTTTCAAGTATTAGGCCCCATCTTGTGCATAGTTCTAGACAATCTCTCGACACAGGTCTATCTCTTACCACAGCATCGATAGTTTGTTAAAATAAGAAATAACTGTTAAGGTTGATGTCCTAAAGTCTCGTGTTCTGTAGTTTGTAAACAGTATATATGAACACCTGTGATTGTTAATATATGATATTTACTTCACATCATGTTGTTTTGCTCGGTTATTTGTTTTATTTGCTTTACCACAAACCAATAAACATAAAATCCCTGGTTATCTGTATGTGACTCAAACATGTATGTGGTGACATACAAGTGGATCATGTCTTGAATGATAACCAAAATGGTCTGTAGTATATGGATATATGAGGGAAACCTTATCCTGGTAATGCTACGGACGTGGCCCGCTTTGTGGAATGGTCACAAGTGTTGTGACTTGCCACAGATGATCTGATCCTGATCATTCGTGTTGGGAACATGCGAATGGGGGCGTCCTATACAAAGAGTTTGTATAAAACCTGACTACGAAGTGTCAATGTCTCGTTATATAACACCGTTCATGACAGAGACTTCACTTCACTAGGATGACCATAGGTAACATGACCTCAATCCTGAGTGAGTTGGGAACTCCTGCCATAGAGGGCGGTTCTTTGATTTGTATGGGTGTGAGTGGCCAAGTCGCCGATTCAAACCTACCATTTTGGAGATTTGTCTGATTTAGGAACTGGGAACTCAACTACACAAGATAGAATTCACTCCTTCCCCGAGGCAGGGTAAGTAGATAGATGGCTCCCTTAAGGGTTGATTCTGGGGCTTGAACGATGTGGCGCCATACACCTTCTCTTGGCCCGAGAGGTGTTCACACATAGTTGGACTATGTTGTATTGTTCATTAGAGAAATCAGTGGTACTTAAGGAGTGAGATGTAACTACAGGGGCAAAACGGTAAATTCGCCCAGCTGTACTTACATGCATCTATGAAGGGTCATTGTACTCATGATTGGTTATATCCAATGGACACAAAAATATATCTGTGGTAAGAAGAGTTCAGCTGTTGGTCTTAAATTGAATCACTGACAGATAACGGATGGTGAATCTCGTGGCTAAAGAGTTTAATCAGCTATTCACGTACCATTGGAGCATCGAGCCATAGGTCCATTAAGTCACCTGGGTAGCTTGGATAAAGTCGAGAACTAGTGTTTGGGTTAATTTGAAATGTTCAAATTGACAAGAGAAAGTTCAATTATATATGATATAATTGGACTGGTTAATTATATGTGATATAATTGGCTAAATATATGAGATATATTATTTTAGAGGAAATTAGATATAAATATGATTTATATCAAGTAGAAGAAAAATACTATAGTAGATATATGATATCAAACTATAGGATATAAATATAATATGATTATATTTATTAATTAAAATTAATTGATTAATTATTTAATAATTAACCAATTAATTCACATTTGAACGTGGGAAGATAGGGCCGCGAAGGTTAAGGTAACCGACGGGTTAAAGTTTGAAAATCGTTTTCATTTTAGAGAGATAATTCAGTCGTGCATTTTGATAGCCCGCACCCGAAAAAGAATTCGTGAAAGAGCGATCGCGAGAGCCTATACGATAGAATCTCATTCGTCTAAATGATCGTCTAGTTCTTGCGTTCTCTAAAAAATCGTATATCTCTTTCCTAAACGATCGTTCAGTTTATCCTAAACGATCATGTAGCTCTACTATACGATAAGCGCCTCCGCTATACGATAGTAGAGTTCTTCTCGCCCGCGCTAATGTCTACACGAAGTCTTCTCCTCCGTCCTCTACCAAACTCATCAGAGCCCACTCTTTGGATTTTTTATGCTGAGGATACTCAGGTTTCCCTTATGGTGGTGTTGTCCCCGCGGCCTTGTTCGTGTATGTTCAAATCGTGCAGTAACAGTCGACAAACTCGCTGGGTGCTGGTAGATCGGTGGGAAGTTTTTCCATTGTTGTGGGTTTACACATACGAAGACAGTCTTCCTCTAGTATGAACCCTTTTTCTCTATGTTTTATTGTATTCTGAGCATGCCGTTGATGAGTTTAATATGCATAACTGTTAGTATGGAATGTATATCATTTATGTTTCGGTCACTGTGAAATCGAAGCGATCTAAGCCCGCTCATGAAACTCTCGGTATGAGATCTTTCAGTAACATCCATAGATCCTTGTTTGCATTCATAGATGTTGACTCACTTTTAGATAGCTAAGGATGTATGATGCTCATGATGATGCGATACTACTTCTGAATATGCGTTAATTATGGATGTTCATGTAGTATGTCATGCGCTGTCACAAGTTTCCTTACGATGGAACCAGGTGTAATTCCACCGCAAGTTTCTCGGTGTGATTCGAGGTCGAACATGGGGACTGGTTTACGTTATTGTGGTACGTTCATGATATATGCGACCAGGTTTTCAATCTTTAAAAGTGTGTGTGTCCAGGTATATAAATTGCAATAAAATAAAGTAAAGCAGTAAAGATGCGATAATAAAATAAAAATACAGTAAACCTAAGCTAGATGATACAAGATGCTGGGGTCAAGGCTGGCTGTGAAAGTTGTGCAAAGACGTGGAATGCGGTGGCAAGTCTTATGAATAGAATAGAAAGAGAAAGACAAATAATATAAACAACGCAAGTTCTTAATCACATTGAAGCTACAAATACTGTTCCGCTCTTCTCTTGGCGTACAGCTCTCAGTGATCGGCCGCGCTCCCACATGTCTGTGGTAAAACAAAGACTAACGTAATGAACGCAAGGTTGCTTCCATGTCTGGAAGTACTACTCGCTTTAGTTAACGTATTCTTCTAGCCCTCTCTCGATAGATCAGAATGGCATCTTCACTTCTGCTCTCACAGGTGAAGATGTCGTCAAGCATGCCTTAGCTAAACGCATTTTATATCTTTAACATAAATTAAGTACTTGGTTAATTCATATTGCTTATCAGGGCATTAAGAAAACATCATGAAGAAAGTGATTGTCGGGTGAACGGAAATAGACAAAAATGGTAAATGTAAGCTATTGAAACATTTATTATCTCTATTAAGTGTTTGATACATGGTATGTGAATGAAGAGATAAAGAACAGTGAAGTACAACGATGAAAGAGATAGACAGAAACAAACAAGTGCCAATGTCTTGGCACTGATTCGATGAAGATCCACTTGCCGGATAGGATGGTTTTGATGGCAGGAAGAACTTCCTTCTCAGGCTTGCTCCACCGGTAGCAGAGATCTTTGCACAGAGCTTTCAATCGGGTGTTTGGCAGATTAGATCTGAGATTCACCTCTCGGCCTTATATCGTCTTCTTCCCGAATTTTGTCTCTTACGCACTCAGCTCAGCCTTTTCTCTCAACAATTTTGCAGCACTTACCCCATATCCAGTAGCATATTTTTTTCTCTGAAATCAACGGAGTATTTATAGGTGCAGATCTTTGACTCCGGCCTTGTGGTCCCCACTTGATCGTTATGGTAATTTCGAAGATGGAGGGATATTATTCCTTCTGTTATTCAATCAGGCCGTCAATTCTGCACAATCGTTAGTTGTACACGTGTCTCAATCCTCTGCTTTTACGTTGCTCAGCTGCATCTTCCGATCATGGGTTCGCATGCAGTGTTGTTTTTATTACCACATGCAGTTGAAACACAGCTCTGGATTGACTGTCACATTGCACCGTCATTGCGGTAATCGTCTCTTCATTGTTGATTGACGGGCACATTGTGACAGAGATGTGTTGATTAGTTTCTCATGAGCCTTTAGCGCAAGCAATGACTTGGTCTCCTGCAAAACAGAGTAAAATTCGGCTTGTCTTCCATCTTTATGGTGTTAGTGGGTATAATTGCGATCATTTATAATTATTGTAATACTAGGCTAATTTTCATACAATCGGTGCATATTTGCTAACTTTTGGCCACAATATCTAGATATGGTGGCATAAATAACTTGTAATTCTATAAGTTATCAATGGACCTGTTTGTGGAGTGTATACAGTCGAGAGGAATTCTGTCTTTTTTAGTATAAATCTTATGTTGATTAGTTTCCTATTTGAGGTTCCATATAGTAATGGTTTTCCTATTTGAGGTTCCATACTATTCACCAAAACAGAACGTAACAGCGAGTCTTCTCCTTTCCAGATTCGTTCTTATGGATCGCTTGGAGCTGACTTTGGAATTTACCCTGTTAAGTACCCAAACTTGTGACGCTCTTCCAAGGCCATTCAGATTTATTGGGACCAGGAGAAATAATTCTGGCCATTTAACTTTTCTCCTACAAGAAATCCTGTAGAATTGCCCATCGAACCAGATAAATAAGAAATATTTTGGCAAAACAGGAAACAAGTTTACCGGATTCTCTAAATAAACTGATTGAACCGGATGGGGATTTGCGCAAACATCGTATCTAAATCTGAAATCTGTTGTTGCAGATAAGCCAACCGTTGTCTCACATCGTCTGGGTAATGGGTCGAACTACAAGCGGCTGGAAACAGAGCCTTCATTGTCGACTAGAAGAAGGCGCTGACATATGTGAAAACCCTAGTCGGCTGGACTGCTCGAGATGGCCACCGACTCGTCACTAGTCGAACATACCTAGGGAAAAAACGAACGAACTGGATCTGCAAAAGTTACTATAGGAAGAATCTCAGGAAGGAAGCAGTGTCACCTGTTGAACCAGAACTGCCGGCTCCAGTGCATGAGTCAGACCCGCCATCAAGTCCAGGTACGTATATTCCTGAAATTAAGGATGTTGATGTATTTATGGAAACTGATGAATGCAGGCAAGCCAAAGGAGAAGGAAGCAGTAATAGTGAAAGAGTAACAGAAGGGGAAACTGCAGAGAATGAAATGATTCTTGTTAATGATGATGTGGAGGATACTACTGAAGTTTCTGATACACAGATAGTCGATCATGGTGAGGAGCCTAGAGAGTTGAAAGAACGTGATGCATCGCTTGATCTTCCTATAGCTCTGAGGAAAGGCACTCGTTCATGTACTAAATACTCTATACATAGTTACATGACGTATAGTAATCTGGCATCCGAGTTCAAAGCATTCACTACTAGTTTGGACACTGAGGTGGTTCCAAATGACATAAGTGTTGCAATGAAAAAACTAGAATGGCGGTCTGCTGTTATGGAATAAATGAGAGCTCTCAAGAAGAATGGAACTTGGGAACAGGTGGCTTTGCCTGAAGGGCACAAGACAGTTAGATGTAAATGAGTGTTTACTATAAAATACAAGTCAGATGGGACGATTAACCGGTATAAGACTAGACTCGTTGCAAGAGGCTTTACTCAGACCTATAAAGTAGATTATTCTGAAACTTTTTCTCCTGTGGCTAAACTTAACACTATCCAAGTACTCTTGTTAGTTGCTGTAAATAAAGATTGGTCCCTACACCAACTTGATGTTAAAAATGCTTTTTTGAATGAGGAACTTGAAGAGAAAGTCTATATAAGTCTCCCTCCTAGGTTCGAGAGTCAATTCAAAAACAAGGTGTGTAGATTGAGGAAGTCGTTATACGGATTGAAACAGTTTCCAAAGGCCTGGTTTGACAGGTTCACACTTTTGTGAAAACACAGGGGTATGTTCAAGGGCATTCTGATCATACTCATTTTATAAAAAGATCGACATCAGGGAAGATAGTTGTTCTTATTGTCTACATTGATGACATTGTTTTATCTGAGGATGATGATGCAGAGATCATAAGGCTCAAAACAGATATGGCCCGAGAATTTGAAATTAAAGACCTCGGGAAGCTAAGATACTTTCTGCGAATGGTAGTGGCTCGCTCAAAAGAAGGTATATCAGTCTCTCAACGAAAATATACTCTGTACTTACTAAAGGAAACATGTATGACTAGGTGTAAACCTGTTGACACACCAATAAAGTACAATGCGAAGCTCAGTGATAAGAATGATAGAACTTATGTTAATAAAGAAAGGTATCAACAGTTGGTCGGGAAGTTGATCTACTTATCCCACACAAGACCAGATATTTCGTATGCAGTAGGTGTTGTCAGTCAGTTTATGCAAGCTCCATGTGAGGATCATATGACAGCAGTTAAACGTATCCTTCGGTACCTGAAAGGAACTCCTGGCAAAGGTCTAATGTTCAGAAAGATGATAAACGATCTATTGAAGCCAACACTGATTCTGACTGGGCAGGATCTGTTGTTGATAGAAAATCGACATCTGGGTACTGTACGTTTGTCTGGGGTAATCTAGTTATCTGAAGAAGTAAGAAACAAGGAGTTATTGCTAGAAGTAGTGTTGAGGCTGAATATAGGGCCATGAGTCTGGGGATTTGTGAAGAAATTTGGTTGAAGAAAGTGTTATCAATTCTCCAGCAAGATAATGAGCTTCCAATGAAATTGTTTTGTGACAATAAAGCTGCCATCAGTATTACAAATAACCCGGTTCAACATGATAGAACTAAACACGTAGAGATAGATAGATATTTCATTAAGGAGAAGTTGGACAATGGAAACATATGCATCCCTTATATTCCTTCAAATCAACAAGTTGCTGATGTTCTTACAAAAGGGTTACTGAGACAAAGATTTGATTATTGTGTAAGCAAGTTGGGCTTTATCGATATTTATGCTCCAACTTGAGGGGGAGTGTTGAAAATAGGGTTATTAACCTAGGGGCGTTTATGTAATTGTATAGACCCCTAGGGTTTCCTACTGTCTATTTATATGGCGTGTCCCTATGTATTCAGTGTATCAAATTAAAAAGAATAAGAAAAAGTCTCTATATCGTGGTTTTTCTCCCTGTACTAGAGTTTCCACGTAACTGTGTTGTTATTCTCTTCCCTACTTTTATTTTTAACACTTACTATAGTTTAGTTGGACATACTAATACTCTTATTTTTTAAAAAAATAAAGATTAATTTTACTGTTTTATCTATTGAAGAGCCAAAAAATAGCAAAACTCAACTGACTTTCAATATGTAAAATCAACCTTGAGTTCAGAGGTTTCATCTCAACCCACATATTGAAAAAGAAAAAAAAAATAATTAAAGAAGTCGGAAGAAATTGACACAAAAAGAAGAGAGACGATCTCTTAATAAGAAGTTAACTTCTATTAAAAAGAAAAAGTCAAATTAACTTTTATTAAAAAAGTAAAAAAGATTGACATTTTTTAGAGAAATCTTTTCACTCTCTCCATAAATATTTACTCAAAGAGAAAATACTCACTCCTTTTTTTTTTTACTCTAAGATTGTCTAACCCTCTAGTTTTGCTTAGCTAATATATGGGGCCACACCTCTTATTTATAGATATGAGATCTTTGAGCTCGAGCAAAATGATCTCTTTAGGTTTTTATTGAATTCTACAAATATTCTAGATATTTCAAAGATTGTCGTTATCTAAAGGAGTTCTCTCTAAAGAAATCATAAGATATTTCTAGATCTTTTCTTTTGAGATATTTATTTACATACTTCAACATAATTTTAGAAAAAATCTAATTTACACATTAATGTCATTGTAAATACTTCAAAAACCTTCTAGATTAGTTCGTGTTACTCTCTATTTCAACATAAACCTCGAGATTAGAAGTTCAATTTTTAAATCCACATTGTTTTTTTATGGTAGTTTAAACAATTAATTATAAAAATAGAATTAACTTTTTTCCTCTTTCATTAAATTAGTGTTTTTCAAATTAAGTTTTCATCAATTTCACTTTCTTTTTTGTTACATAGGTGGAGAATCAAATCTCTACCTTTGAAGTTAATGTATAATCTTTATGCTAGTTAAATTACGCTCATGTTTGGCATGATTAATTTCATATTAAAGATCCATTCTCATTAGTATGATAAATGTTTGATGGAGTTCAATCTTCAAATAGTAATTCAAAGTCTACTTATATTTTAAAATCATGTTGCTAAGTTCTAAAATTAAATATATATTTTTTATTCAACGTCCCAATATTATATAATTTCAGCAATTTGTCTCCGAGTTCATAATAGAATATTAAAAATGGATTCAGAATTTTCTTTCTTTCTAATTTTATAAGACAAACAAAGAGTACTACTTCAGAATCAAGGATTAGAATTAGAAATATGAGAGATATTTATCTTTAGGTTCATAAAATCATAAACTGTTGTACAGAAAAATAAAATTTGAAAAATCATGTTAAAATCACACAGCCTGATTCTAACTCTGATATTAATACAAATTAGTGGTTGATCCCAACACCAAACATCTACAACACTTCAGTAATACTACAACCCTGTGAGAAATAAGATTTATGTATGCAAATGCAACAGAGTACAACTAAACTCAATCTTAGCCATAACTCAAGCGGGAATCTACAGGTCGCATGGTTGTTTGCCGGCGAGGGATTCCAATTTCACAAGCATTCACTCTGGCCGCAAACCGAAGCGAGCAAAGCGACTCATTCACAGATGATGGGTCAGGTGAGATATTGACAAACATCAAAGTTTTTGAGTCTCCGCCTAGGCATGGCTGTTTACGTACATATTTGCAGACAAACTAGTTAGATGCTTCCATCAGGTGATTTTGATAAGTGAAATGGAAAATTATGGGCTTAACTTCCTATACTAAATGTTTAAGCCCCTAGAAACCGCTCTAAACAAGTCCCCAAGTAGTTCTATCTAATATTAGACCAGAAGAAAAGATCAAAAGATTTAGTTTAGAGAAATCACGTGCCTGGAGAAGATATGTAAGCTTGGAGTTCCTAAACGGAACATGGTCTTCCTTCTTAGCCAAGGCAAATATGACATCGCTCAAACACGACAAACTTTTGTTGATAGCCTGATGATTATAATCAGGAAAAATGGAAGTTAGAACCAATTATCGCGGAGAATGGCATCAGATTCTGAAGGTTAGCATGAATTGCGAGAATGCATGAGCATGTGACAGTAGGTACAAGAGTGAGAACGAACCTGTGTTTCCTTCAACCGATCCCCAGTTGCCCCACTCCTTGAAAGCCGTTCACTCCCAGCAAGATCAATGAGATTTAGAACCCCCTGAACTTGTTGTTCAGTGCTCTGGGGAAGAGTGAAGGAAAAAAATTCAGCTGATATGTACTACAAAATAAATGAACTACAATGCGCATGCGTGCGGATTATAAGGAAACCTGCCTCATTTATGCCTGATATACGCAGTGTAAATACAAAATGACTTCTTGATGACTGCTCATTCATTTGAGTTCTACCTACGGACCTGAGAATCAAATCCAATTCAAATTAAGTTCTGTCGTTCAATCTGATCCTCTACTTTGCACATAAACTACGTGGGTAAAAGAAATTTAGAGTTCAAATTGTCATTTTCAAAGTGATGAACCTGCTGTGAGCAGCCTGCTGAAGGAGTGAAGAGATCTCTCTAATACTGCAGACATCAACGATGGTGAGATCTGAAACGTGCGTGTTCCCGTTTGCATCATGTTTAATGGTGTACTGTTTACCAAGAACACCATTTTCTGTCCTCACTATGTCTGAACCGCTTGATCGATGTGTTGACAGTAAATCACGGATGGTTTCATTATATATTTCTAACATGGAAACCTACAACAATAAGCACTAGAAATTTAGAGGGGATTATACAAAGGTTCTAGAATTAAAAGTACAATTGATGGTCAAACTAAAAATTGTTTGTTTTTTACCTGCATTTTGTATTTCCATCCCTGAGATTGAAGGGATTGACTAGCTTGAAATATTTGTTCAAGAGATCGTGGTATCAACCCTTTCTGCTCTGGAGCTTCGGGTCTTCCCATCATTGTATAAGTTTTACCAGATCCTGTTTGACCATAAGCAAATATGCAAACCTGACAAAATATCAGGTTGGTAAGTTTTCATTTCAAACAGGCATCAAATGTGATATAACATTGAACAGAAAATGTGGAGGAAAACCAGATTATCAAGGAAAAGAAAAGATTGAATCTTAATGAGCTTGTTAAAATTTTAATGAAAAACAAACTTTTACGTGTTAGAGAAAGAAGGGGAGCACTATAATGGAACAAATGGAGGGAATAACAATCACATCAATATAGTCTGAAGCACTCTATTCATAAGGATTCACATAAAACGAGAGAAAAGCAGCGTTACCTTGTAACCATCAAGTGCACTCTGCACCAGTTGGGATATTTCTACAAAAACATCTTGCTGTGATGCTTCATGATTAAACACCTTGTCAAATGTGAATGGATATTTCTGCCCTGTTAACAACATAATTACATTGAATAAATGATTCGCCTCTAGTCAATTTGTATCATCATTTGTTGTTTGCAAAAATAACCGCTCAATTCTAACAAATTTCTACAGAGACATGAATTTCTTCATACCACTTTGTGACAAATCAATACCCCGGCCAAGAGCTTCTGTTGATGTTGGATAGGAGACAACCGTGGTCTCTACACCATCATCTGGTAGCAAGGGTCGCACTCGACAGAATACGCGAATATTCCCTTTTAATTCCTGCCCATTGAGACAATAAAATAAATTTAAAGCCAACCACCTAATGGCCTAAAGCCAACAGAATTAAGCACATGAACGGTACCAGTATTGTGTTGTGAAGTTTTTTTCTTAACTTCTCTCCCTCTGTAATTTGCAGCTCTGCATCTGCCAGGCGGCTTTGTAGGTCACTGATATACCTTTTCTGTTCTTCATATTCTGATCTAGTCTGGAAAGCAGATAAATCTGCCCTCTGTGAGGAAGAGAAGGCATTGTTGAGTGATTAGAAGAAAACATTTTACTAGGATAGGAAAGGTCTGCTCCACAAAAACAATATAATAAGCAATTCATGAATAGCTATCACTTACTTTTAATTTTTCATTTGCAGCTGTTAGTTGGTGATCGAGCATGGATATTTGCTCCCTTTGTGAAGAGCATGTCTCCTGAAGCGAAGAAAAAGTTTCTGTTTAAGAAGATTGTGATGCCAGGAACTTCAATGAGTTAACATAGGTATGGCCTTTACCTCCAAGGAATTTGTTTTCACAGTCAGGCTATCCAATTCAATAGATGATTTACCGCTGAACTCTTTAAGTTTCTCCATTTCAGCGGTCAAGGCCAGCACCTGACTTGTTAGACGGTCACGATCATTTCTCACTTGTTGTAGCTCTTCCCGAAGACACTTGATTTCATTCGTCAATGAATCTTTTTGTTTCATTGCCTCCTCTAATGAAGCCTATATGAGATAATCAACTGCCACTTATTCTACCGCCCATGCAATATATAGCAACTACCACTTAATTTATTGATAACGTGCAGATTATTGCAGCAATATAAAATTAGACTACTAAAAGAGCTTCACACAAACATGTACTTCTTCACTCGGCTATAGGTCGCACCCACGTTACTTGTGCAGGGTCATGGGGGAAAGTAAAAATTTAGTAAACAGATGGAACAAGTTCTTGAACTTCTTGTCAAGCCGTTTCAAAGGTAAAAAGAGAAGGGAAAAGAAAAAAAGTTATGCAAGCTCAAATGTTATGAATCGTCTTACTTTCAAAGATTTTAATTGTTCCTGCAGCGTCTTATTGTGACCTCTCAATGTGCTAAGATTCTCCACAACTGTCATTTTCTCCATTCCTACTCGTTTGAGTGACTCGCTGGTCGTATCAAGGTCAGCTTGGAGTTTGCTATTATACTGTTGAAGACTGATATTATACTCTTGTGCCCTCTTGTACAAATCTTCATTAGAGGCAAGCTGTATATTTTCAAGGAGCGAGGATTAGAATTTGCATAAATCAGCTCAGTGAATATCCATTCTTGAAGAACATGCTAATGTAGAAAGAATTTGAAGTCCAATATGGGCTATATTACCCTCTTTTCAGCGGCTAATTTCTCTTGTAGAGCTTTCTCAAGGTCGCCTGAAAGTGAGGCTTGTAAACTCTCGGCTGCAAGTCGGGCATCTTTCTCTCTTTTATGACTCTCCATTGCATCCTAAATGTACCAAAACATAAAAAGGAACAAAGAATGGTAAAAAGAAATATAAAGCACTATTGGCACACAAAATACCAATAAGCATTAGCAATCTATAACCCTACCAACTTATCAGATTCTTCTTTAGTAAATTTCTCTTCCAAAGAAGCAACATTATTCCTTAGCCCTGAAATAGTGGAAGAGAGCTCGTCCGCTCTTTCTTTCATTTCCAGCTCTGGAAAACAGGTGGAACACAATATGTCATAGGATTGCTCTTTGTTAATATCAAGTTACTGGCAGCAGTAAGAGCCCATGAAAATCAACACTGTAAAATTACCTATAGCAGAGCATTTCTTCTCGGCAGATTCCAGAGCAGTTCGAAGTCTTTCCTCTTCAAGTAGATGACTTTCCTCGATTTGTTGAAACCATTTTATGCAAAGCTTGAGCCTCTTATTATGATCAGTTATTTGATCCACTTTCCCCTAACAAAATTTTGTCAGGAAAAATGGTACAGCATTAGTAAAACACTTCCGGACAAGGAGATGCAAGAAGAAAGATTAAATATTTTTTAAAAAAACGTAGATAATTTCAGTCATCCAACCTTCAGATCAAATTTCTTCCCTTTTAGCTTCTCACTTAACAACGCATCAATCTCTTCTTTCGTGAACTCTACGGTGCCACATTCAGAATCGTCGGTGCTACACGCATCATTAGCAGAAACCCCCTGCCTATTGTTAACATCTACAAACGGCTGTCTTCCTCGGGCACCAGCTGCAGGTCCTAATATTCTTCCAGCCGCAATCTTCCTCCGTTTGTCTAAAGGAATATCGTCTGGAACATCCTTCTTCTACATGATTGTTTCAGAAACAGTCGTGACGTAAGTAATATAATACGGAATTGATTTGTTGGGGTCCAAAACTCAATCATTTTGAACTCAATAGGGAAAAATAATTTTAAACTAAAACACTAAACATCACGATATTTCTATTAGAACCATTGATTTCAACTTGCTCTCAGTTCTTAGTTCAGCGATTTATACAATAAACCAAAAAAAAAAGGTGATCAAGAAACCCTCGACCATGACAAACTGGTGAAGAAATGAAGTTATATTTGCTAATTTCCCTGACATCCTAACAAATAGAACAAGATCAAAGAGTAGATTCGACATACAGCTGGACTACGAGGGGGCCTATTCTGGTTTCGAGACGCCATATTTCTTCAAATCCAGCAAGGATCAACCTCCGATAAAGTCCTGGATAGTTGTTCCCAGAATGAGGCCAACGGCGGCGGAAGATATCGATTGGCGCTGGAAATTTGAAAGATGAACAGTGAAGAAGCTCTGGGAGTGTGGGGAGGAAGACAAAATGGAACGTTGAGATCTGGTTCAGGTTTCTCTCGGGTCGAAGAGGGGAAAAAGGGCACACAAGATTTTGAAATTTGAATTGGCGGAATCGTAACACGCGCTCCGCAATAGAGACGTTACTCATTTGGGCTGGGCTTTTTCTTTTGGGCCATATTGCTTTTTCAGGCCCAATCATTTTCTACCTTTATTTATTTGATAATAAATGTGAGATTATTTACTTTCCATTTTTATATTTGAAAAGTTCGTCCATTAAATAATGGATTGTACCGTTGTTCTCTAGAGATAGTTGTCACTGTCTTACTTTGTCTATTGTTTATTTTTTTATGACAGTAATTTGTCAAAATCTAACAAGGAGCGGTCACTATGACATCATTACAAAAAATTTGATCAAAATTTTCCATCAACGGTAAAGTTGGTTTAGATTTTTCTTTTTTAAATTTTTTTTAGAGATATATTTTTTCGTCCTTAGATTTTGGGCTTAATTTCTATTTGATCTACAAATTTTAAAATATTATAAATTTAGGTCTCGTTTGGTAACAATTTTATTTTTTATTTTTGTTTTTTTAAAAGTAAACTATGCACATTACTTCTATCTCCAAATTTCTTTCTTTATTATCTACTTTTAACTAATTGTTTAAAAAATCAAGCCAAATTTTGATAACAAAAAAAAAAAAAAATGGTTAGTAATTTAATTATTGTACTTAAGAAGATGCACATCATTATAAGAAATATGGATGAAAAATACTTAATTTTCAAAAACAAAAACAAAAAACAAAATGGTTACAAAACGGGACCTAGTTATCCAGTTTCGAGTTTGATTTCAATTTAGTTCCTAAATTTAAAAATGTTATAATTTTACCATTAAGATTGTAGGTTTATTTCAGTTTGATCCCTAAGTTTTGAGATTTACAATTTTAATCTCAATTTTTTCCCAAAATATTCACTTCTAGTCTTTAGTGTTAGTATCTCTATTAGTTAATGTTAAAAAATTATAATTAATTAAGTTTCACTATTGTTCATCATTATTAAATTTAAATTTAAATTTGGGTAATTGTTTTATATGACAAAACTATTAGAAATAAATTTCAATAAAGTAAAATATCATTGTCTATCAGTAGTAGATAGTGACATTTTGTTGTATTTATAAATAAGTTAGCTCATTTTATTATATTTGAAAACATCCTTCTAAATTTTCACTTCATAATTATTTTAAATTAATCAATAGACGATATCAAAGAGTATTTATTGAAAAATCGAGGTTAAAAATGTAAATTTTGAAACCTAGGGAGCAAACTGAAAGAAGGTTTCAAGACCAAACTGAAAGAAAATTCAAATATAAATTGTAAAATTGTAACATTTTGAAATTTAAGAACTAAACTAAAACCAAATTAAAAATGTATGGACTAAAAATGTAGATCATTATGAAACTAAGGGTTTAAAAACTTTCTCCTTTTTAGTTAGAAGTCAAAACTTTTGAACTTTTAATTTGGATAGGTAAGTTTTGCTTACTCTGTCACTTTGTTGAATTCTCGTCAACTTTATTAAGGAAAGTTTTTAAACATTGAAAAATCCTTTTAGCCTTCCCAATTTTTAGGTTGTTTTAGAAAAATATCATTTTATTATAAATATTATTATAATAATAATAATAGATTTCCATTAGTGTCATGCTTAGTGTTCAATGTCAAGTGTCATTTTTTCATTACCACGTGTATTGGTCATGTGTCATTCAACCACCTATGAATAGTGTCCAAGTGTACCACTTCCTACTTGCCAAAATATGCATTATTTCAGAAATTATAACATGCAAAGAAGAAGGAGAATATAGGGTTAAAGTTTCAAAAAAACTTATCCTTGAAGAATTGAAACCTTCTTCACGAAATCCTGCTTTCCAAATTGATCTACTACAAACCAAGAGACTGTCAAAGAGGACACCACCATAAAAGTTTCCTTTGTATTCTCTATAGAGAAAGAATTCTTAGGAGTTGTGGGCTCTGAGTTTTGGTAAGAGGGAAGAAAGATTTAATAGAGGAATTTTCTTTTATGTAGGGACATCTTAAAAAAGTGAAACAGGGAGATTGAATATTGTCCCCCTGAAAAAATCTTCTGTGAATAAGATGAAGACCACCAATTCAAAAACCATCCATAATCACGACCGAAATTGAGAGAAAAGAGGAGAAGAAAAATTAATCAAATTTAAAATAATTTAATAAATAACAACTATTTAATATATATGATAACCACCTTATCATATAATATATATTAAACTATATGTTATATCAAATATAACACATATCCTATAGTTTTTATATTGTATCAAATACAATATAATCTATAGTTTGTTTCTCTCTCAATAATGCATGACATTTAATATAAATCACATTTATACTAGTTTAATTATATAAATCTCATTCATATAATTAATATTTGAATCATATTCAAATATATAATTCCTCTCAAATAAAATCTATATTATAATGTATCAAATACATTATATTAATTATATCATATATAATTAAGTTAAATTAATTATATCATATATAACTAATTCCCTCAATTAATTTGAACAATTCAAATTAATCCAAAGTTGATTCTTAATAATCCCTATTAAGCTACAGATGTGACCTTATTGGACCTTTAGATTGAATCTCCAATGGTACTTGAATAATTAACTAAACTCCTTTAATTAAATTATTCAACATCCATTAACTGTCGATCACTCCACTAAAGACTAACAGTTGTACTGATTGCACTATAGATATATTTTTGTGTCCATTGGATGTAACCAGTCAACAGTGCAATGACATTTCACAAATTGCTTGTAAGTACAATTGGGCCAAAATTACCGTTTTTTTCCATGAAGTTACATCTAACTTCTTAAGTACCACGGACCCCTCTAATGAACAATAAGTCATAGTCCAACTATAACCCAACCCCTCTCGACCCAAGAGAGGATGTGGCGCCACATTGTTCAAGTCTTGGAATCAGCCTTTAAGGGAGCAATTTATCTACTTATCCCGACATTAGGGAATGAGTGAATTCCATCTTGTGTAGTTGTGTTCTCAGCTCCTCAATCAGACGAATCCCCAAAATGGTAGGCTTATTGAGTTGGCAATCTAGTCACTTTCACCTATACAAATCAAAGAACCATCTTCATAGGCAGGAATTCACAACTCACTCAGAATTCCGGTAATGTTACCTATGGTCATCCTAGTGTAAGTCTCTATTATTGACAGTGTAATACAATGAGACTAGTCATTCCGTGGTCCGATCTTATACAAAGCCCTTTGTACAGAATACCTCTGCTCACTTGTCTCCATATGAATTATCAGAATAAGATCATTTGTAACATCTACCAAGCGGGCCGTATTCGTAGTGTCACAAGGATAAGGTACCTAACCTTATCTATCTACTACAAACCATTTAGGTTATCATTTAAACATGATCCACTCGTATATCTATACATACATGTTTAAGCTACATATGATAACATTGAATGTTAATTTATTGGTTTGTGGGTTAATGCTACTAAATGTCGAATAAACATTTCATATTTTATTAAATAAATAAAATTGTTTGTACATTAAAATTATAAAATACAGGACCATGAGATTTTGGGTATCAACCCCAACAAAAAGATCCCCGTATCTTGTGGAGAATTTTGAAAGAGATATATGATCATCAAAAAACAATTATTTTTCCTAAAGCTCTATGAGTGGATGCACTTAAGGCCATAAGATTTTAAATTAGTAAGTGATTACAACTCCACATTATTTAAAGTAAGTTCAAAATTATTGTTATGTGGAGAGAAAATTACTGATATTGATATGTTAAATAAGACATTTTCTATATTTCATGTCTCAAATATGCTCATGCAACAACAATATCGAGATAAGGGTTTTAAACAATATTTTGAACTAATTTCATGTCTCCTCGTGGCCGAACAAAATAACAAGTTATTGATGAAAAGTTATGAATCTCGACTAACAAGAACAACATCATTCCCTGAAGTGAATGTTGTGAATTTTAATAATGATTGTGGCCGAGGTCGAGGTCGAGGTCGTGACCGTGGTAGAGGAAGAAATAATTATCATTTTCATGGTAGTCGTTCTAAATATTTAAATCTCAAAAGAACCACACAAAATGATGATCATAAAGGACAAACTCCACAAGATAAGAGTTCAAAAAATGTTGAAAATAAATGCTTTTGTTGTGAAATGACTGGGCATTGGTCACATACCTGTTGTACATCAAAACACTTAGTTGATCTCTACCAAGTCTCCTCAAAGGAAAAAGAGAGAAAAATGTGGAAGCAAAGTTTCATACCAGGATAATGATATATTTGACCCATCCCATATGAAAAATCTGAATGTGGCGGATTTCTCTTAATCTCTTGAAGGGAAAATCGGCATAATTGATGGAACATCAAGTGTTTCATTTGATTTTTAAAATATCTAGATTTAATGATATTTTCTTATTGTAATTATTTTTTTTAATGAAGAAACCCGAATCATCTTCATATGTTGGGTGACTATAAAATAAGTAAAGAATATTTATGTTTGATAGACAGTGTAACTATACATAAAATACTTACAAGTAAAAAATATTTTTCCAAACTGACAATGCTGGAAGCAAAAGTTAATACGATATCAGATTTTGCAAACCTGATTGAAGACTTTAGAAAAACAAATATTATTTTACCTAGAGGAACAAAATTTACAAATGACAATGCATTGCTCTCTAATCAATCAAAGAGAAATCTACTTAGTTTTAAAGATATACGTTGCAATGGTTATCATATTGAGACAGATAGTAAGAATAATGTGGAATATCTATATATCATATCTACTATCTCACATGAAAAATGTATACTAGAAGAGTTGCCTATTTTATCTTCTGGATTATATTATACTCATATACGAGTAAGTGAAACATATGCAACAATGAACCTGAAATTCATGAATCTAGACATATTTGCAATTTTCCATGAACAATTGAGTCATCCAATATCTATAATGATGAGGAGAACTATTGCTCACTTTCTTTTTTTCTTACTTTCTACACTTTAAATTCCTGCATTTAGTTTTCCTGTCAAACCAAACTAATTCAAAATCCCCTGTTTTACTGCTTTCCATAGACCAATTTAGCCTAGATAGATTCTATCTTAGACTCCTCGTGGTTCGACCCCAGATTTACCGCTTGTGCTACTCAATAGTATAAGTAATTAGTTTGATGAAATATAAATATTACTTGATTGATAGAGAGAGGTTTACGATGTCCACTCTTTTGTCCTTTCAAGGAAGCCACCCCCATTTCATTCCCCCGTTCCTGCGAAATTCCCTATGCCTTACTAAAATTTTATATATTAAATGGATTATTGCCAATACATTTTTTATTTAAAGAAAATACCATAAAATTTTCTACTAGAAACAATAATATTCTATGTACAAAAATATAATTAAAATATTTAATCTCATAATTTCTAAAAATTAAAAATTTAATATTAGAAGTCTAGCTCTCTTCCTTTTTATATATAGAGCAAAATACACTTTTGATCCATGAGATTTGATGTTTGAACTAAGTGTCTATTTAGTCCCCGAGGTTTCAAAATGAACGGTTTAATCTCTGGGATTTGGTTAATGATTGTAAATGGTCCTTGGCCGGTTAGTTTGATTAACTAAAAAAAAAGGATGTGGAGGTAAAGTTAGTGAGTTTACATAGATGATTGACAAATATATTAATTTAATAATAATTTGATTGGGTGAGGTGGCTTATTCTCTCCTTTGGTCTTCTCCATCTTTATGTTTCAATATTTTTTCATTCTAATTTTTGTATATACAGTGTTTTTTTTGTTGGAAACGATAAGACCCTCAGAACGACGAACAACAAACGTGCAATGCTCATTATAGGCACGACAGTCAAGCAAAAAACAAAACCTGCAAAACAGAAACTCGTTATAGGCTGAGTCGCGGAGCTCACTCTCTTTATGACGTTTCGTGGCTCTGCCCAAGTGTACAAGCAGATCTGAAAATTGTGACATTGTCCCCAGGATAAAACAACTAAAGAAACCCGATAAAAAAATGCACCGTTACCGACCAGAACACACACCCTTTCTAACCCACTACTCGGAAAACGAAAATGAAAGAGTTAGGAGAGGAAAAGAGAACATTCGAATGGGAGTGAATGAAATAATTTGTGTGAATGAACTGTTGAAAGTCATGCCTTTTATAGGCCTTCAGCGTGAAACGGTAGAAAGCGAAAAAGACGGAGAGCCTCAGAACGTGCAATGCTCGTGTGGATGACTTGTGCGAATGGGAGGACTTTTCTTCTTCTTTTTTTTTTTTTCAGTTTTAAAATAATAAAAATAAAAAATAAAAAATAAAATATTTTTATTAAAATTAATGATCACACACTCATCTCGCCCGACTGGACAAACGGCGTCAACGCGCGTGTGGGACATCTACCGAACCCACATTGGTGGGTCTCCTCACTCCCTCCAAAACATGGGTACCCTTTAGGTCCCAAACCCAAAGCTCAAGTTTTAAAATAATAAAAAAATAAAAAATAAAAAAAATATATTTTTATTAAAATTAATGATCACACACATCTTGCCCGACTGGACAAATAACATCGACGCGCATGTGGCCAAACCCAAAGCTCAAGTTTTAAAATAATAAAAAAATAAAAAATAATATTTTTTATTAAAATTAATGATCACACACACATCTCGTCCGACTGGACAAACAACATTGGCGCACACGTGAGACATCTACTGAACCCATATTGGTGGGTCTCCTCACTCTCTCCAAAACATGAGTACCCCTAGATTCCAAACCCAAAACTTAAGATTGGAGTACATAAAGGAGGCTTCCAAATCAAATTTTTTCAATGTGGGATTCTCCAACCAAAGGTTGGTTCCCTCTTATTTTTGAAAATTAAATTTTCACCCAACAATTTCTCACCATGGGAATCTCTCAAGCTATGCGATGTAACCCTAAATGTCTACTCTGATCGAAGAATAACCCTTTCCGCCATATCTCTACTAGAGGGGAAAAAAGAAATCCCAATTACTGCACTCCAAATGAAAATTCCTCAAGTTGGAGGCAATTCTGAGTCAATCACGTCGGAGGAGGAGGTTACGTGAAAGAAATCCCAATTACTATAAAAAAAAATTGAGGAAATGGATGTGTACTTGAGCCGAAGGACGCAGATTGCAGCTGGAGACAATGGTGGAGTGAGTCTTGGAACAAGCATCAAGAAGTAAGGATAGAGAAAGAGTTAGTAGAGAATAAACCACCTCACCAACGAAGTTATTATTAAATTAATATATTTACCCACTCATCAATACATAATCAACAACTTTACCTCCACATCATTTTCTGTTAGTCAAACTAACGGTCCAAGGACCATTTACAATCATTAACCAAACTTCAGGGACTAAAGTGTTCATTTTGTAATCTTAGAGACCAAATAGACACTTAGTTCAAACCTTTAGGACCAAAACTATATTTTGTCATATATATATATATATATTTATTGCTCATTGTAAGCATATTAGCTCTTAAGCCGATTTTAGGTCAAGCTTATACTTTATATATATATCAAGCTATATATTGATCTTTTAAAAATAATCATAGGGAGCTTTGCTTATGAATGTGTGTATGTATATATATATATGTATAATCAATTAATTAATTAATTAGACGGGGATAAGGATAGGGAATAGTTCTTCGCTCCCTCCCCTATTCCTATCTAATCGAGGATTCTTCGCCCTGTTCAGGGCAGATGCCCCCAGGTGAAATAGACATCTCTATTTGTCATATAATAAGTTAAGATAAAGAATGGTATGAAACACCATATAAATAGAAAATGTGATACGAGTAATCATAAAGATAATTTGTAGTAGTTCTAATCTTGAAACTATGTTGAAATCACATGTGTTATGGATCATCATGGAGACTAAAGGAATAAATCAAAATGAGACGAGTTTGAAATTAGAAACATTAGACCAAACGGGGAAGAGAATTGGGCCTTGGGCCTCAAGTCTTAGGCCTCGTCCATATTCAACCCGAGGAGCTCAAACTGTCTCGTGGGGTGTGTCCAACATGCCCCTAGTCCAGTATCTATGGTACCCTCGGTTTGGTTTACTTGTTAATATAATCCCGAAAGGAGAAGGAAAAGATATTGGGTCAAATTCATTTACAAATATATTTTTGTAACTTCTAAAAAGGTAACTTGAATTCTACTCTCAAACTTTTTAGCTTCCACACTCATCCATTCTAGACTTAAACGTGTGACATAGGTGACACTGGTGTGCAAGTTCTTTCTTATGTAAGCCACATTCTTTTTCCCTTCAAACAAATTCTTGCTTATGTCACGTAAAGGTCAAATATATTTTTATCCATATAAATTTTGGCATCAACAACATCAAACAAAGAATCTACAAAAGTTTTTGTAATATAGCCCGGTGTTTAAAATACAACTCTTAAACTTTACTAATTTATTAAGATTACTATAGAAATTAATCATTAATGGTATGGATGGCTTCAGGCACACAAATATCATAAGTAAGTACATGATGTTAGAGAAGAGAATCATGATCTGGTGAATTCCACGTGGTGAAATTTTAGTAGCCCACGATGGAACCTATCCAACTTGTCCAATGAAGAAGAATCATCTAACACGTGTTCATACACGATTGGTTAAAACCATATCCAACTTATCCAAGTAGAAAATGGCAGATAAGGTGGTGTCCCCCATTTACTCTACGTCACATAAACAAATAAAGAGATCTACAACATAATTCTCGATTTCTCACTAGAAAAACCTTTAACTTCGTAAAAGAAAAGGTATTCAAAAAGGCTGGTGGTGGAAGAAATGGCACAAGCTATGGCATCAATGGCAGGTCTATGTGGTTCCTCTCAGGCTGTTTTGGAAGGTAGCCTTCAAATTAGTGGCTCAACCCGCTTGAGTGTGGCTGGCAGCAGCAGGCCCTCCGTCCCCCGGTCTGGGTTGATGATCAGAGCCCAGCAAGTTTCTGCTGAGCCTGAGACCAGCCGCAGGGCTGTTCTTGGCTTGGTCGCCGCCGGTCTCGCTTCCAGCTCTTTCGTTCAAGCTGTTCTCGCTGAGGCTAAGCCCATCAAAGTCGGTCCTCCACCACCTCCCTCCGGTGGACTCCGTAAGTGATTCAACATTAAACTTTTCATAATCCATCGGCTTAAATCTTTAGGTCAAATTTGACCGTTAAATCACGGATTGATCCAAAATCTTAAGCTTATTGACAATGTTTTGATTGTTGCAGCTGGGACTCTGAACTCGGACCAGCCAAGGGACTTGGACCTGCCATTGAAAGAGAGGTTCTTCCTGCAACCACAAAGTCCAGAGATGGCTGTGGCGAGGGCAAAAGAATCAGCCAAGGACATTATCAATGTAAAGGGGCAGATAGAGAAGAAGGCTTGGCCATTTGTCCGTGATGACCTTCGTCTTAAGGCAGAGTACCTTCGTTATGATCTCAAGACAATCATTTCAGCCAAGCCTAAGGAAGAGAAGCAGGCCCTTAAGGACCTCACAGGAAAGCTCTTCCAAGACATCAACAACGTTAGTATTGTTTCATAATTTCTAACTTGATTACATGTATCTTCTGTATTGTTTCTAACGTTTTCTTTTCTACCATCAACTGGGAAATTTGCAGTTGGATTATGCAGCAAAGATTAAGAGCAGCTCAGAAGCAGAGAAGTATTATGCTCAGACTGTGTCAACCCTCAACGATGTCCTCTCCAAGATTGGTTAGAAGAAGAACGTTTTCTGTTAATGTGATGTAAAATTATTTGTGAAGATAATGCGAGATTCTCCAATTTGAACCAATGTTATATCCACGGAATTTGGTTTCATCCCTCAACTCAACTCTTGCTAATTTCTTATTGCATTGCTTATTTTTTTCAGTGACACTACAATTTTCACTACTTACGTTTGGTGTGCATTAATAGCAATGCAACATAGATAGAGAACATATTCCCCAAGGATAGTTTGTTTTGCGGTAATCCTACATTACTACCATATGGACATCAACATTATCATATTCGGATTGTGGAAACTTAAAATAGTCAAACATCCAAAGATACCAAACATCTTAAAATCCTCCAGTTTCAATTTAGCCATCTTGATTCTCGTTAAAAAGATGAGTTTTCCCTTCTATTGGGCATTGATACAATTACACTCCTTACCTTTAGCCCTAAATTATTGACCAATCACTTTCTTTCCCTCGTCACTTTTAGTTAGGATATTTTTCCATCTACTAGAGGTGAACATCGGTCGGAGTCGGTTTTCCAACCAAACCGCCATTGAACTTACTATGGTCGGTTTAATAAATGCTCAAACCAACCTCGATCGTCAATGAATAAAAGTCAATCGATCGGTTTGGTTAGTTTTATTCTTTAAAAAAAAAAAATTGAAAATTTTCGATTTGGCATTTTTCCAAACTGACACTAACCGACCCTCTTCTCCAACCAACTGATTTTGGTTCGGTCAACTGGCTCAGTTTTTCAGTCTATCATGCTCACCCCTAATCTATACAACGCTCTCACCAAAACTCTATAAACTTACACTCTAGGTATTTTCACATTTCCTTTCTTACTCTCTTTTCCATTTTATTCAATAAAAAACTTACTTTGAAATTAGAGGTCTCAATATCTCTCCTTCACAACTGAACGATCACTACAATCAAACATAAGAAGAAAATAGCTTGGGTCCATACATCATGGTGAAATTCGCTCCAAGTCCACTATTCTCGCCCAATCTTCCTGTCGATTCAATTGTGAGAATATTTTGTACCATTTTCATCGTCTTTAAGCATTCTTCCATGTAGAATCAGATTTAGCACAAAAAGTTCTTGCCAGAATCATTTAAAAAAGACTTATTATATGATCAGTTTCTTAAAGTTGCTTAGAATACGATTCGGTGCATATGTAACAAATCCATTTTCAACGGGATCTTTTCTAAGCAGAAATTTCAAAAGAAAAAGAGAGTAGAAAAAGCGACCCACGTTTTGTTTTGCATATGTCGGTGTGGTATGATATATTGCCTGGCAATTGCTGGAAAAGGAAAACGGTAGATGCTCCTAATGTGAACTGAGATGTGGATTCAAAATTTATTCAAAATTAATAAAATAGAGGTTATATTGTCATTACAGGAAACCGATGTCAATTGGATTATACATGTTGTGGTTCAGAAGGTTTTGCTTTGGGTTTCCTCTGTTCTTCTCTATAAGCTGCTGTTGCAGAAACATAATAAGCAACAGTACAGAGCCCATGAATGAAACACACAATCCCACCACCCAAAAACAGGCCATGACTTGATATCTCACATGAGTTTTTCCACTTGGAATTGTCCACCGTCCCAGCTATCAACAATGATAACCCAATAGCCAATGTAATCCTAATATTTCAGCCAAAGAGAAGAACACTTCCATAAAATTTGGGTTTCATTTAAAATCATTCAAGATTACCTAAACTGAATTGATTTACTCGATAGGTTGAATAATGTCTGAAAAACTATTTCTCAACAAAAACTTCAAATGGCAATGCTTAAAAGGCTAGGAGAAGATTGATTTAGTGCCACAGAGACTCACCATGAGAGTATCATGAAGAGCAATCCCAATCGCTTATTTGCAGTTGATTCTTGAAAATGTTGCTTATTCCTAATGCAAATGCACCCACCAAGTACTTTAGCAATGACATGAGCAACACCAAGCAGAATAGTTGCAGCCAGCCCCTGACTAAAAGCATCATCTCTCGGCTTCCTGCTGCATGCACGCACCCATATGCTCACCGATTCTAGTACCACCTGAAATAGGAAATACGTCGAACAGTTAACATGCATATTTTGATAAACGTCAACAGCGAGCCATATATTACTATTTCTTTTCACTTTACTTCAGCAATACCCGATTCTGAGCCTTTTCAGCTTGAATGCCAAGTATTCCGGCAACAGCGTCGATTACCATAACCAAAATGCAGACCAGAAAGCCATAGTTTCGCGCCATTTCTGCAGCAGATTCAGAGCTTTCCCCTAGATTTGAAATTGGGGGAACATGGTTTAAAGCTCTGAATTGGAGACAGGGAAGATGGAATAAAGGAAACCCAGACTTGCGCCATTACATAAATAAAAGGAATCATCTTTGGTGACAAATTTTTCAAAAAAGCTTCTTTCCTTTCTGCAGTTCTTCCCTTTTTGGTTCTTTGGATGCAGTTGCAGATGCCTTCCATGGGAGTCAAGAAATGAACAGGATCCGAGGAAATTTTCTAACGCTTTCAGATTCTTTTAAAATCGGTGCCGCCGGATTGTAAGCCTAATATCAGAGCTTAAGAAGAAATCAGAAAGGAAGGAAAAAGTCAAAGGTTTTTTATTCTGTACAATAACTGAATTGCTTCATTTAAATAAGCAAAGAAATTTGTTATACTTGACGTGAATAAGTAATTTTTCAAATTTTAATAATTTTGTATATATTATAAATATTATAATAATAATAGATGTCAATTAGGCCAAAGCTTGTTGTCCTAGAAGACCAAGTTCTCCTACTACCCCATGCATTTTTTGAACATGTAATCGTCTTATGAGTACACATCTTTATTGTTCGTCTTATGAGTACACATCTTTATTGTTCAATTAATTTCACCTCCTACTGGCCAACTCTCCTATAAATAGTATTCATTTTATGGATTTTGTAAGGTGGAAAAAGATTGGTCAAAAATTCAAAAGTTTGGGAGAAAATTTCCATTTTCATATATTTTTAATTTCTTATATTATTTTATTTATTATTATTATATTATATTTTCTCCATATCCATGTTTTATTGTGCTCTCCAATTTTACAATACGTTATCAGCATGAGCTCCTGACATTTTCCTCCATTGAAGGTAGGTCAGATTTTTTTCTCTTTATTATAATTAATAAATTTAATGTTATTTTTCATATTTAATATTTATTAAATTTCTAATATAAATACAATATTTTATGATAGTGCTGCCATGGCGAATCTCACAAAATTAGAATTTGTCGCCCTTAATATTAACAGCAACAATTATTTGTCATTGGTGCTTGATGTTGAAATCCACCTGAATGCTAGAATCTTGGAGAGACTATTAAAGAAAAAAATACTACATCCAATTAAGACAAAACAAACGCTATGATTTTTCTTTATCATCATCTCCACGAAAGATTGAAAAGGGAGTATCTTACAATAAAAAATCCCCGTATCTTGTGGAAAAATTTGAAATAGAAGTATGATCATCAAAAAACATTTATTCTTCCTAAAGCTCGTTATGGGTGGGTGCACTTGAGGCTACAAGATTTCAGATCAGTAAGTGATTACAACTCCGCATTATTTAAAATTAGTTCGAAATTGTTGTTATGTGGAGAGAAAATTACTGACGTTGATATGTTAGAGAAGACATTTTCTACATTTCATGTCTCAAGTATGCTCCTACAATAGTAATATCGAGAGAAATATTTTAAACAATGTTTGAACTAATTTCATGTCTTCTCGTGGTCGAACAAAACAACGAGTTATTAATGAAAAATCATGAATTTTGACCAACTGGGACGACACCATTCCTTGAAGTAAATGCTATGAATTTTAATAATAATCGTGATCGAGGTCGTGGTTGTGACCATGGTAGAGGAAGAAATAATTATTATTTTTGTGGTAGTTGTTCTAATCATTCAAATTTCAAAAGAACCACATAAAATGATGATCACAAAAGAAAAACTCCACAAGATAAGAGGAAGAAATAATTATTATTTTTGTGATGGTTGTTCTAATCATTCAAATTTCCAAATTTCAAAAGAACCACACAAAATAATGATCACAAAGGAAAAACTCCACAAGATTAAAGGAAGAAAAAATTATTATTTTATTTTCGTGGTGGTTGTTCTAATCATTCAAATTTCAAAAGAACCACACAAAATGATGATCACAAAGGAAAAGCTCCACAAGATAAGAGTTCAAAAAGTCTTGAAAATAAATGCTTCTGATGCGGAATGACTAGGCATTAGTCACGTACTTGTCGTACGTCAAAACACTTTGTTGATCTCTATCAAGCATCCTTGAAGGAAAAGAGATAAATGTGGAAGCAAATTTTGTGTACCAGAATAATGACATATTTAACCCATCCCATATGACAAATTTGGATGTGGCGGACTTCTTTGAATCTTCTAAGGAGAAAATCGGTAGAATTGATGGAACATCAAATGTTTCCTTTGACTTTGAAAATATCTAGACTTACTGTTTTTTTTTTATCTCCATGTTTTTTTTCCTCTTAGTAGATGTTAACTTTGTATATTCTAAATGTTGTTTTTTTTTTATTGTAATTATTTTCTTTTAACAAAGAAACCTGGATCATTTTCATATGTTGGGTGCCTAAAAAATGAGTAAAGATGATCTATGTCTAGAAGATAGTGCAACTACACATACAATACTTACAAGTAGAAAATATTTTTCCAAACTGACAATACTGGAAGAAAAAGTCCATACAATATCAGGTTTGGAGGGCGAAAGAATGTAGTTTGCAAAAAAGAAAACCTACAAACTGGTGTGATGCTTACTATACACTCTTATGCTTAAGCTAGAGAGTGAAAAAAAAATATGAAAACTAGAGAGTTTGAAAGTAGGTTTCAAGTTACCTAGGTCCTCTCATGTTCCCTTTCGAAATCCATTTATCTGATAACCTATATAAGGAATTCTTGGGCTCCAGGGCATGCTAGTATCACAATCATATTTGAAGGAAGTAGAATGTGATCCCACTAATGCAGACTGTGTAGTGGCGACATGCAAGCATCGATACATTAGGAAAATATACAGGGCCGAGAGAAGTGTTGTGATGCAACTAAGGAGGGTGGTGCATCATCCAACACACCAAGATAAGTGGACAAGCTTGCCAAGTTGAACATTAAGCAAGAAGACAAGCACCAGTGTCATTAGTGGTATCAATGACAAGCTTAGTGGGGGCTTGATGGGACCTCGGGCTATGACCTCAAAAGTTGAGGTTTCGTTGTGAGTTTGGACAAATGGATTTAGAGTTAGATACGTAATGGTGAAATATGCAAGCACGTTGAATTTCATGTTAATCGGAATTCAGACAGATGCTTTATGTTGGTGAGTGATCATTTGCCACATTTCCTATGCATGGGTGACAAAGAGGAAAATATTCAAAATGTACTATAGGGAGAAGGCATGGTGTCATGTTGGGATTGATGTCCAAAATCTCATAGGGTCTTATAGTTTGTAAACGTTGCTGTATTGAATTTCATTTACAGTCTTGGTAGGTTTTATGAACTATGCTAGTTGGAAAAACACGATAAACATGATACTGATCATCGATGACCTTAGGTTCGTCCTTATGGAGGAATGTCCTCCTATTCCACCTCCCAACGTCGCTCAAAATGTTCAAGAGGTGTACGAGAAATGAACACGGGCGAATGAGAAGGCTCGAGCATACATCTTGGCCAACCTTAACAACATTTTGACTAAGAAGCATGAGCCCATGATCAATGCACGCGAGATCATGAGTCCCTAAGGGGAATGTTCAGACAACCGTCCGCAAGCTCAAGCACGACGCTCTAAAGTTCATCTTCAACTCCAAAATACGTGGTAGAGATGAACGGGTTGAGCATCGATGAGGCCAGCTAGGTTAGCATCATTTTGGAGTCGTTACCAAAAAGCTTCCTTCACTTTATTAGCAATGCTATTCTAAACAGGGTTGACTACAACCTTACAACTTTACTCACGAGTTGCAAACATTCCAATCCTTGCTGAAAAGTAAGAAGAAGAAGGTTGGTGAGGCAAATGTTGCTTCATCTTCCAAGAAGTTCCATAGATGTTCGACCTCAGGAACTAAGTCTGCACCTTCTACTTCCGGCACTAGCAAGTGGAAGAAGAAGAATGGTAGTAAGGGAAAGGGGAAGGCACTTGCTAACCCACAACCTGCCACTCCATAGGGTAGGCGACCAACGCCGGTTGATAAGGGAAAATGTTTCTCTTGTCAACCAGGATGGGCACTGGAAGTAGAACTGCCCACGTTATTTGAAGGAGAAGAAGAAGAAGAAGAAGAATAAGTCCAAACAAGGTAAATATAATTTACTGGTATTGGAGACTTGTTTGGTGGATAATGATGATTATGCCTGGATTATTGACTCTGCGGCCACTAACCATGTTTGTTCTTTATTTCAGGGAATTAGTTCCTGACAGCAGCTTGAGGCTGGTGAGATGACGATGCAAGTTGGAACCGAGCATGTCTCAACTGTGGTAGTGGGAGGTCTCCGGTTGACTGTATAGAATAGGTTTATCATTCTGAATTATGTGTATGTAGTTTCTGAGTTAAAGAGGAATAATTTCTGTGAAGTCGTTGCTTGAGTGTCAATACACCTTGATTTTTTCAGTAAATAAAATGTTTATTTTGAAAGATGGTGTAGATATATATTCAACTCAACTGGAAAACAATTTGTATGTGCTAAGGCCGTTAGCAACAAATTCCCTCCATAACATAGAGATGTTTAAAACTGCTGTAACTCGAAACAAACGACTTAAAGTTTCTCCTAAAGAAAATGCCTAACTTTGGCACCTACGTATAGGGCACATTAATCTCAATAGGATTGAGAGGTTGGTAAAGAATGGACTTCTAAATGATTAAGAAGAAAATTCTTTACCTGTGTGCTAGTCATGCCTTGAAAGCAAAATGACTAAAAGACCTTTTACTGGAAAAGATTATAGGGCCAAAGAGCCTCTAGAGTTAGTGCATTCACACCTTTGTGGCTCGATGAATGTGCGAGCCAGGGGAGGCTACGAGTACTTCATCAATTTTACTGATGATTGTTCGAGGTATGGGTATATTTATTTAATGCAACATAAGTCTGAGTCCTTTGAAAAGTTCAAAAAGTTCAAGAATGAAGTTAAAAACGCATTAAATAAAACAATTAAAACACTTTGATCGGATCGAGGTGGAGACTTTTTGGATTATGAGTCTAGAAATATTTGATAGAACATGGAATAGTTTCCCAACTCTCAACACCTAGTACACCTCAGCAGAATGGGCATCAGAGAGGAGAAATAGAATCTTATTAGACATGGTTCGATCGATGATGAGTTATGCTTCATTATTGAACTTGTTTTGGGGTTTTGCGGTAGAGACTGCAGCATACATTATGAACTGCGTTTACTCCAAGAGTGTTGCCAGAACACCTTTGGAGTTGTGAAACGTGCATAAAGCTAGTTTACGTCACTTTCACATCTGGGGTTGTCCAACACATGTGCTTTAGGCTAATCCTAAAAAACTGGAACCATGTTCGAGGCTTAGCCTATTTGTAGGCTACTGATGACATGCAGAAATGCATGCCATCTTAGTCCTTTTACTTAGAATTATGAAGGTTGTTAGGTAGAAATTACGTCGATCATGATAGGAATTCATGAGAAAAGGAGTTTGCGTCGATCAACATGGCGAATCTCAGCTGACCCATTACTATGCGTTAATTATGCGTTCAATATTCTATTTTTTTAGCCAATGCAGGAAATGAATGCAAATACGGAAATCGAACTATCGCATAAACGACCGCATGCGGAGAAACACTCCATCACAGGGCAAACACATCGATCAACGCATGGATGTTGCGGTAATCAGTCGTATGCGTCCATCGCATGGGAGTTGCTCTCGTCAAGCGATTGCGGTCATCATGTAGAGTTGCGGTGTTAAGCGAATGCTGCCATTGAATGATTGTGGCTACGCGACAACGCATTCTAATGGGATCAACGCAAGGTAGGTGGAATGAACACATCAACGCATCTACCTCGAGAAAATCCAAAGATGATGTTGACATTTCACCTACCATGCCATTAGTAGCAGAGGTTCAGAAAGGACGAACGTGTCGAATGTTAGACTCAGAGCAGTCCAATTAATGCTGTCGGCGACCCAAGCTCTATAAATAGAGGCCGATAAGCTGAAATTCAATCATCCGAAGATTATCCCTCCACCGGGGATTTTCCCTGCGATCCAGACAAACGTGTGAGAAGATGGCTGTGAGTTCTTCACCTCCTTCAATCATGCCGAGTGATGACCGAAACCTTCGACCAGAGTTAGATCTCGAGAGAGTCATCTCCTATGCTCATCCATGGCAACACCGACAGCCTTGACGCACATCCACTGGAAGCAAATCTTTACTTCCAGCCGGTCATTTCTCTTTCCTTTCTTTTTCTATATTGTATTGTATGACATTTGGAATTAAGGGATTAGTACAATTTTTTTCAATGCATTTCTCTGTTTCTTCGCCTCCATCTCCATCTTCTTGCTTGGCATCATTACTTTCATACAACACTTAGTCAGATTACTTGGGTATTGTATATTTAGTCATGTGGATTACGAATATGAACCATGTAGCAACCCACCGTGAGGTGTGCGTTGCGTGAGTGTGTGAGTAACTTTATTTGCTTAGTGTAAAGCTGCTGCAACACCTTTCTATAGGCTAACGAATTGCTTGTCTATGAGTGAAATCAGCAACAATCAACTGCCTGGGAGGGTAAGTGGTTGGACGCATTAAGCAAGGTATGCGTTGTTCACTAGGGATAGTAACAATCTTGCGTCAACCAAGTTCATGCATTTGTCTTGCCTTATGTTGTGCTCAACACCCCTTTAGAGCTACTCGAGAGAGAGTCTAAAGAAAGAACCTAATGACTTGAGAGAGCTAGGTTAGAATCTAGACTTGGGAGAGCAAGATTAGATCGACATAAGCAAGAGATAGGGAATTAGAGATAAGCTCTATTTGTCAACACTGCATCGCATGCACCCTAGGAATAGGAATGATGATATGTGGTCGCCTTGTTTGTATATCATCACATAGACAAGAATTAGAGGCTTATGTGTAGGCCCTATAGACACCTCTGCACATACATCTCATGCATTCTAGCATTAGAAGCCGTAGCATTCACACCGAGAGGTAGTTTACTATTGTATAAGTGTTGTATGATCGCATTAGTTTGCGTTAACTAGGGTTGCCTTTGCGGTCACTCTTAAGTTTTGCAATGAAAACATCTCCACATTTTATCCATTTTCCCATTCATTTATTTCATATCAAGGTTTGTCGCATCTCTACCTTTCATGCATATTCTCACTGCGTTGTCTGTTAGATAGGAGTAGGAGTAGGATTAACGTAGCAATATCCCCTCCATTCTTTTATTCAACCGCCGCATGCACAATCACCACAAGCATATAGTTGCAAGTCTCTATGTTTGACCTCGGATTACCCGAGAAACTTGCGTCCATGTTATACTTGGCATGAACACAAGAAAACTTGTGGCAAGATGCATGGTCATCACATACAATTATTAACACATATTCATTCTAATGCATGACCATCGACACATGACTAACAACGTATATCTTAGGAACATGCATCGTATACCGCATTCAAAGGAAGTTGGTTGTCGAGTAAAATTGACTTCCAATTTCCCGTCATCAAGTTTTTGGTGTCGTTGTCGGGGACTTTAGCAAAATAGTTGTTAACGGTAATTTTTGTGAATTCTTTGCAGAACTCTCAATCTTTGGTGAACTACGACCCGGAGATTGAGAGAACATTTCGAAGGAGAATATTGAGAGACCGCCAACAACAACAAGAAGAAACACCAAGAATGGCGGAGCAACCGGTAGAAAGGGCCGCTAATGTAAACAATATAATGCCCAACCCCATCCTTCTGGCGAATGGCCGCAATAGACCCATCAGGGACTATGCGTCACCGAACCTCTACGATTTCTCTCCAAAAATCATGAGGTCGATGTTAGATGGATCGAGGTTTGAAATGAACCCAATAATGTTGCAGATGATCTAGGCTGCTGGGAAGTTTGAAGGAAGGCGTGGCGAAGACCTGTATGCCCACCTCTGAAGCTTCATAGAAATCTACAACACTTTTGTGTTCCTAAATATCTCAACCGAGGAAGTTTGATTAACGCTGTTTCCCTTTTCTTTGTGTGATCAGACGAGGAATTGGGCATACTCTCTCGAACCGGGGGAGATAACTTCGTGGGAACAGGTGGTGGAAAAGTTTATGAAGAAGTATTTTCCACCATCTGAGAATGCTAGGAGAAGAAAATTGATAACAAATTTTGAACAAGAAGATGACGAATCGTTCAGTGATGCTTGGTCGAGGTTCAAACGGTTAGTAAGAGACTATCCACACAATGGCTTACCAGACTGCCTGCAAATGGAGATTTTCTACCAAGGATTGAATCCCTCTTCGCAGACCGCTGCCAATGCGGCAGCCGCTGGTGGTCTGCTAGACAAAACATACGAGGAGGCTAAGAACATACTTGATCGCATTTCCAAAAATCATGAAGACTAGAGGGAAAACGATCAGAGATCAAGACTCAAAGAAAATAACGCAAATAATGGGGCCATCGCATCCCTGCAGAATCAAATGACTGCGATGATAAGTTTAATACAAGGCATCACAATTAATAATACAGGAGAGAAGAAGGGGCAGGTCAGCGCAATTACGCAGACGAACGCAAGTTGTGTCCTTTGAAGTGATGCTCACCCAATGGAGGAATACCCAACAAACCCACAATTGGTATGCTTCATGAGAGATAATCCCTATTCCAATACCTACAACCTCGGGTGGAGAACCCACCCCAATTTTTCTTGGAAGAATCAACAATAGACTTTTCAACCTGTGGCGTAAAAAGAAGGGCCACAAGGATTCTTTCAACGCAGCAACGGTCAACAGAGCAATCAAGCAAGCAGCTCACAACAACCACCGCAATCTTCTTCTTTGGAGAGCCTACTGAAGTAATATATAGAGAAAAACGAGACGGTGCTTCAAGGTCAGGCCGCGTCCATCTGCAATCTTGAATTGCAAATAGGCCAGATTGCGAGTGAGCTAAAAAGTCGACCGCAAGGAGCGTTGCTGAGCTCAACTAAGCTCCCTCGCAATGCTGGGGGCAATGGAAAGGAATAATGCTTAGCAGTTTCCTCGCTAAGTGATGACACGACTGGGGAAGTAGGGAAGAAGCACATTGCGACCAACTTGAATGCGGTGAATACCAAAGACTCACTGACCTATAGTTTGGAAAAGCCCGAGGAAATAGACCCGGAAGTTGTGCTCACCCTTAAGCCTCTGGATCTTGAACCCGAAGAAGCTCAACCACCAGTGACTCCGCAAGGACTGAAAAAGGAATAAAGTGAGGAAGAAAATATCGTAATAGTGACTGCATCGCAAAATGCTATGATCCCACCTAAAATGGGCGACCCGAGAATCTTCACAATCCTATGCTCTATCGGAGAGACCTTCAGTGGCCAGGCACTATATAATCTGGGGGCAAGTATAAACATAATGCCGCTATCAATCTTCAAACAATTGAATACCGGCCCACTTATGCCCACAAAGTAAACTCTCTTGCTCGTGGATAGATTTCGAATACATCCTGAAGGAGAGTTGAAAAATGTCGTAATCTCAATTGATAAATTCATTTTGTCGGCAGACTTCTTCATTTTGGATTATAAAACGGACGAAGATGCACCCATCATATTAGGACGATCATTCCTTTCAACCGGTCGCGCTCAAATTGATGTCGCAAGGGGGAAATTATAATGAGGACTCATGGGGAAAAGCTTCGGATTAAGGCAGTGAAGACCCTTGAAGACAAAGAAAAGAGAGAAAAGCCACCCTGGACATAAGCAAGCCAGCCGAAAATAAGTGGTCCTTGCATTATCAAATGATCGCAACTTATCAGGGATGCAAGTTTTGGGAAGCATCAACTCTTCAATTCTTCTCCACTATTCAGAATTTTCACTATATCTTTTCAAACTTGATATACCTTATTTTACTATTATTGTTTTTATTTCTATTTTTACAAAAAAAAAAAAAAATTGCGTTAACGATTTTTCTTTTGTTTAAAATAATTTGACCTTCTCTTTGTTTTACTTACAACGATCGAGGTGCTGGATTGTGGCGATGTTACGCAAAGAAGCATTCATTTTATCCTATCACCGCAACCCAAAGAAGAAAGATCGCCGTAAGGATGGATGCGTCAACACAATGCAGGCGACAACGCAAAATTTGGGGGTGTACTCTTCCTTATATTTATTTCAAATTTTGCACTATCACATTGCATTTCGCTTTTCAAAGTTTTATCATCGCATCCTTCTTGATTACCGCAATCATTTAACAAGTAGATAAATTTAGTAGTTTACCGCATTCAGTTTCTTTACCAAGTAAGATTTCAATGATGAAATTTTTTTTTTATGCAAGGATAAATCTTTTGTCACCTCGGTAGAAATTTTCTTTTTGAAATAAATTATGTGATGTTCCAAAATTTAGTAAAGTCCTTTTGAAAGTTAAACTTGCAGTCCCTAGGTCTTAGAAATATTTTAAGAGTAGACTTGAATAAGACTTAAGAAAATTCTAGTATATAGGATTTGAATGAAGTATCCTTGAGAAATCTAGGAAAAGAACTTTACGGTTAACTTGCTAAAGAAATCTTTAACTTATGCTTGAGGACAAGCATTGTTTAAATTTGGGGGTGTGACAACGGGCAGAAATGCACGTTATCATAGTACTAAGTTCTTAAACAATGTTGGATTGCGTTGATAGAATATGTTAAATTGCATCCATTAAGCATAAATTCTACAATATTGCGGTCGCATGCGTCCAACGCATTAGGGCAGTTGATCTCTATATTTTTGTGCAGAATAATACGTTAACGCAATAAAAAGAATGCGATCATAGGAATACATCGGTCAAGCGCAACTTCACCGCAAGACTTTGCGTTGATCGTGCTCGCAAACATCCACCCAAGAAGAATCACCGCAACATGGTGGACGCATCCGAACGAAAGGACAATTAAGATCAATGGGACAGAAAGCTGACAGCAGTCGAATCCAAATTAAGTTGACAGCCGATAATGGTCACAAAGTACATCCAACTTTATCGGTGATAACTATCTGGCGCATCAGTCAGGAATTAAAGCTGTCCCATCTGTACAACCAAGAGAGAGAAGCCGCCTTTCACCTTTGATGCCCTATAAATACCAAGTGCATTCTTCAGAGAAGGGGTTAAGCAGTTGATTACTTCATCATTTTACAAGTTCACACCTCTGTTCATAGTTTTCTTTTCCATTTCACGGCGAAGCTAGAGAAGAGTGATGACGCAGGAGATCGTCCAAGGCGGCTCGAGAGAGAACCTTGGGGCATAAGAGCAGAGAGCGGGTTGACTCTCACGAAAGCGAGAATATCTTTAGAGCACGAGTAGAACAATGTAACACCTGGTGGCAAGAAATTGCTCCAGGCTCTTTATTATACTTGCATTGTTATTCTGTACTTCATCTTTTATCTATTCAATGGAAGTTCTATTTCTATATCTGCTCACTCTCTTAATACGCATGAATAGCTAAACTAGTTGAATGGGTTGAGAAGAACTAAGCTAACATGATTTAGGAAGTTCATTGCTTGCGATTTTCTTGTTTTATGCTATGCGAAACATCCCTTTAGAGTTGCTCGAGAGAGAATCTAAAGAAAGAACCTAATGTCTTGAGAGAGCCAGGTTAGAATCTGACTTGAAAGAGTAAGATTAGGCCTGCATAAACAAGAAATAGGGACGTAGAGATAAGCTCTGTTTGTCAACTTGCATTGTATGCATCCTAGGAATAAGAATGATATTATGTGGTTGCATATTTGTGTGAATGTCATGTTGTCATTGCATAAATAGAAATAGAGGTTTATGTGTAAACCCTGTAGACTTATCGCATATTTATCGCATGCGTTCTAGCCTTAGAAGCCGTGGCATTCATGTCGAGAGGTGGTTTACTATTGTATACATGTTGCATGATCGCAAGGCATGAACGAAACCTAGGGAGTGTTAGCCAAAACCATTATAAACCCGTTCACCGCATATTCATCGTATTTCCCGTTGCCAACTCTTTCCGAACTCTTCCGTATTTATTATTATTTTCATTAACGCAACAACAAGCCAATCACCTTATTTATTTTACCGGTTACTGCAAAGTTTTCATAAGAAAATTATCAATGCAAACTATTTTCACAAGTCCCTGTGATGGACCCTAGACTTACCAGGAAACTCAGAGGAATTTACACTTGAATTCTACTGGGGAAACTTGAGTGCACAACATAATTCCATCAACGCATATCATCCATTTTCCACACTTGATAAAATAACGCATCAAGTTTTTGGCGTCGTTGCGGGGGACTTGGCAACCAAATGTTCGTAAGTTTTTGTGTCTTTGTGAGCAAACTTTTTATCTTAGGTATATTGCAGCTTGTGCAACCAGGTTGTAAACAATATTGAAGTGTAGGCGATGTGGTGAAAGCCAATGTTGACCCCAAGATAGAAGGGCAATCAGTCGCAAAAGAACTGAAGGAAGTTCTAAGCTCATGGTGGCCAACATGCACTCAACAATTGCTGGAAGTTCCAATGGTCAGGACAACTTGACCCAAGCAGTTGAGAGCCATCTCTTGCATGGAAGACTCCTTGCAGTGACAACACTCCTATTTTTCCATGGACATCTTCTGCTATATCTTTACTTTTCTTTCGTAGTATAGTTTATTTATTTTATTTTCATTGTTATTTTGGATATAGCTGCTTCCTTGGTTGTGGTACGTTTTCTCTTGTAGGTGCAACAATAAGTTTCCTCGGTTCGTAGTTCAATCGAAGAATTCCTTTCACCCTTCAACGCATGGCTTCAATCGCGTGGACGCCAACGCATGAGCACATGCGTTGTTCTGTCTAAGGTTTTTTCTTGTTATCTTGTATGCCTTATCCTTTTGAAATTCTTTTTTTTTTTCTGATTGCATTGGTTTGCGATGTTTCTATGATGGTACGTATAGTTCACCGCATTTTCTAACTAATCAGCGCAAGGTATTCTTTACTTTTATTAGCTTCTTCAAATTTTAAAAGTCTTAAGTTTTATTTTGCGCAAACCTGTGTTCAAATATTTATTATCGCATTCTTCTAATTTTGTTTTTAGCTTTGCGGTGAGAATGCTGCCAACCTCTAAGTTTGGGGGTGGCAGCAGTCTCGAAGAATTGCGTTCATTATATTGCGATCATTTGAAAAAAAAATTAAAACACTTTGATTTGATCGAGGTGGAGAGTTTTTGGATTCTGAGTTCCAGAACTATTTGATAAAACATGGAATAGTTTCCCAACTCTCAACACCTGGTACACCTCAGCAGAATGGGCATCAGAGAGGAGAAATCGAATCTTATTGGACATGGTTCGATCGATGATGAGTTATGCTTCATTATTGAACTTGTTTTGGAGTTTTGCGGTAGAGACTGCAGCATACATTATGAACTGCGTTTACTCCAAGAGTGTTGCCAGAACACCTTTGGAGTTGTGAAACGTGCATAAAGCTAGTTTATGTCACTTCCACATCTGGGGTTGTCCAACACATGTGCTTGAGGCTAATCCTGAAAAACTGGAACCATGTTCGAGGCTTAGCCTATTTGTAGGCTACTGATGACATGCAGAAATGCATGCCATCTTAGTCCTTTTACTTAGAATTATGAAGGTTGTTAGGCAGAAATTGCGTCGATCATGATAGAAATTCATGAGAAAAGAAGTTTGCATCGATCAACATGGCGAATCTCAGCTGACCCATTACTTTGCGTTAATTATGCGTTCAATATTCTATTTTTGTAGCCAATGCAGGAAATGAACGCAAACGCGAAAACCGGACAATTGCTTAGACGACCGCATGCGGAGAAACACTCCATTGCATCGATCAACGCATGGATGTTGTGGTAATCAGCCGTATGCATCCATCGCATGGGAGTTGCGCTCGTCAAGCGATTGCGATCATCATGTAGAGTTGCGGTGTTAAGCGAATGCGACCATTGAATGATTGCGGCTACGTGATAACGCATTCTAATGAGATCAACGCAAGGTAGGTAGAATGAACGCATCAACACATCTACCTCGAGAAAATCCAAAGATGATGTTGACATTTCACCTACCATGCCATTAGTAGCAGAGGTTCAGAAAGGACGAACGCGCCGAATGTCAGACTCAGAGCAGTCCAATTAATGTTGTTGGTGACCCAAACTCTATAAATAGAGGCCGATGAGCTAAAATTTAATCATCCGGAGATTATCCCTCCATCGAGGATTTTCCCCGCGATCCAGACAAACGTGTGAGAAGATGGCTGAGAGTTCTTCACCTCTTTCATCCATGCCGAGTGACGACCAGAGCCTTCGATCGGAGTTAGATCTCGAGAGAGTCAGCTCCTCCACCCATCCATGGCACCACCGGCAGCCTTGACGCAAATCCCCTGGAAGCAAATCTTTGCTTCCAGCCGGTCATTTCTTTTTCCTTTCTTTTTCTATATTGTATTGTATGACATTTGGAATTAAGGGATTAATACAAACTTTTCAATGCATTTCTCTTTTCCTTCGCCTCCATCTCCATCTTCTTGCTTGGCATCATTACTTTCATTGCAACACTTAGTGGGATTACTTGGGTATTGCATACTTAATCATGTGGATTAGGAATATGAACCATTTAGCAACCCACCGAGAGGTGTTCGTTGCGTGAGTGTGTGAGTAACCTTATTTGCTTAGTGTAAAGCTACTGAAACGCCTGTCTATAGGCCAACGCATTGCTTGTCTATGAGTGAAGTCAACAAAAATCAACTGCTCGGGAGGGTAAGTGGTTGGACGCATTAAGCAAGGTATGCGTTGTTCACTAGGGATAGTAATAATCTTGCGTCAACCAAGTTCATGCTTTGTCTTGCCTTATGTTGTGCTCAACACCCTTTTAGAGCTACTCGAGAAAGAGTCTAAAAAATTAACCTAATGACTCGAGAGAGTTAGGTTAGGATCTAAATTCGGGAGAGCGAGATTGATCGACATAAGCAAGAGATAGGGACTTAGAGATAAACTCTGTTTTTCAACACTGCATCGCGTGCACCCTAGGAATAGAAATGATGATATGTGGTCGTCTTGTTTGTGTATCATCACATAGACAAGAATTAGAGGATTATGTGTAGGCCTTATAGACACCTCTGCACATACATCGCATGCGTTCTAGCATTAGAAGCCGTAACATTCACACCGAGAGGTAGTTTACTATTGTATAAATGTTGCGTGATCGCATTAGTTTGCGTTGACTAGGGTTGCCTTTGCGGTCACTCTTAAGTTTTGTAATGAAAACATCTCCGCATTTTATCCATTTTCCCATTCATTTATTTCATATCAAGGTTTGTCGCATCTCTACCTTTCATGCATATTCTCATTGCGTTGTCTGTTAGATAGGAGTAGGAGTAGGATTAACGTAGCAATATCCCCTCCATTCTTTTATTCAACTGCCACATGCACAATCACCGCAAACATATAGTTGCAAGTCTCTGTGTTTGACCTCGGATTACCCAAGAAACTTGCGTCCATGTTAGACTTGGCATGAACACAAGAAAACTTGTGGCAAGACGCACGGTCATCGCATACAATTATTAATGCATATTCATTCCAACACATGACCATCGACACATGACTAACAACGTATATCTTTGGAACATGCATCGTATACCGCATCCAAGGGAAGTTGGTTGTCGAGTAAAACTGACTTCCAACAAGATTTGTTGAAGACCTGCTACCTCAACAAGATTTGTTAATGTAAGTTCATCTAGTAGGTTAAATCCACCTCAAGTATTGAGGGAACCTCGACGTAGTGGGAGGGTTGTGAACCCACCTATTTGCTATATGTGTTTAACTGAAATCCTGGCTATGGTAGCTGATGGCGAGGCTGAGGATCTGTTGTCTTACAAGAAGGCAATGGAGGATGTTGGCAGAGATGAATGGGTCAAAGCCATGGATCTCGAAATTGATTCTATGTATTTCAATTCAGTTTGGAATCTTGTAGATCAAACTGATGGAGTTAAACCTATAGGTTATAAATGGATCTATAAGAGGAAACGAGGTGCTGATGGGAAGGTGCAAAGCTTTAAGGCTAAATCGGTGGCAAAGGGTTATACCCAAGTAGAGGGAGTCGACTATGATGAGACTTTCAGTAGTTTTCCTAGGTTAAGAGTAAAAGGTTTGCAAGCTGAATCAGTCCATTTATGGACTGAAACAGACATCTCGATCTTGGAACATAAGATTTGATACTACGATCAAATCTTATGGCTTTGACCAAAACATTGATGAGCCTTGTGTCTACAAGAAAATTATCAACAGTTCAGTAGTTTTCCTAGTGTTGTATATAGACGACATCCTACTCATTGGGAATGACGTAGGTTTACTGATAACGGGCAGAAATGCACGTTATCATAGTGCTAAATTCTTAAACAATGTTGGATTGCGTTGATGAAATATGTTAATTTGCGTCTATTAAGCATCGATTTCATAATATTGCGGTCGCATGCGTTCAACGTATTAGAACAGTTGATTTTTGTATTTTTGTGCAGAATATGCGTTAACGCAATGCAAGAATTGTGATCATAGGAAATCATTAGTCGAGCGCAACTTCACCGCAAGGCTTTGTGATGATTGTGTTCGCAAACATTTGCCCGAGAAGGATTGTCGCAACTTAGTCAGTGCAACATGGTGGGCGCATCTGGGTAAAAGGTTAATCAATCGCGATGGGACAGAAAGCTGATGACAGTCGAATCCAAATTAAGTTGACAGTCGATAATGGTCACAAAGTACATTCAGCTTTTTAGTGACAATTATTCGGCGCATCAGTCAGGAATTAAAGTCGTCCCATCTGTAAAACCATGAGAGAGAAGCCGCCTTTCACCATGGACACTCTATAAATACCAAGGGCATTCTTTAGAGAATGGGTTCACCGTTTCTACAATCTTTTGTTCCACAAGTTTACACCGCTGTCCATAGTTTTCCTTTTCATTTTAAGGTGGAGTAAGAGAAGAATGGTGGTGCCGGAGATCGCCTAGGGCAACTCAAGAGAGAACCTTGAGGCGTAGGAGTAGAGAGCGGGCCGACTCTCACGAGAGCGAGATTATCATTTTGAGCACGAGTAGAAAAATAGTGTAAACGCCTGGCAGTAAGAGATTGCTACTAGGCTCTTTATTCTATACTTGCATTGTTATTTGCTACTTCATCTTCATATTTATATAATGGAAGTTTTATTTCTACATCTGTTCACTCTCTTAATATGCATGAGTAGCTAAACTAGTCGAATGGGTTGAGAAGAACTAAGCTAACATGACCTAGGAAAGTCATTACTTACGATTGTCTTGTTTTATGTGCAAAATACCCTTTAGAGTTACTCGAGAGAGAGTTTAAAGAAAGAACCTAATGACTCGAGAGAACTAGGTTAGAATCTAGACTCGAAAGAGCAAAATTAGACTTACATAAACAAGAGATAGAGACTTAGAGATAAGCTCTGTTTATCAACTTGCATCGCATGCATTCTAGAGATAGGAATGATATTATGTGGTCACCTTATTTATGTGCGTGTTATCCTGTCATCGCATAAATAAGAATAGAGGCTTATGTGTAGGTCTTATAGACTTATCGCATATATCTCATGCGTTCTAATATTAGAAACCATAGCATTCGCGTCGAGAGATGGTTTACTATTGTATACATGTTGCATGATCGCAAAGCATGAACGCATTCTAAGAAGTGTTGGCCGAAATCCTTCTCAACCCGTTCACTGCATATTCATCGCATCTCATGTTTATCAACTCTTTTCAAACTCCGCCACATTTATTTATTTTTCATCAACGCAAACAACAAACCCAACAATTTATTTATTTATCTGGTTACCCCAAAGTTCTTCACAAAAATTACCAATGCTATTTGTTTTCACAAGTCCCTGCATTCGACCCTAGACTTACCAAGAAACTCAGAGGAATTTACACTTGGATTCCGCTGGGGAAACTTGAGTACACAACACAATTTCATCAATGCATATCATCTATATTTCCACTTCATAAAAGCAAGCATCATTTACTGACTTCAGTTAAGAATTGGCTAGCAACCAAATTCCAAATGAAATATTTAGGAAAGACTTAGTTTATTCTTAGGATTCAGATCTTTTAGGATCGAAAGAAAAAAATGCTAACACTGTCTCAGGCATCGTACATTGACAAGATGTTGATCAAGTACTCGATGCAGAACTCCAAGAGGGGCCTATTGCCTTTTTAGCACAGAGTTACATTGTCTAAGGAACAGTGTCCTAAGACACCTCAAGAGGTTGAGGAAATGAGACAGGTCCCTTATGCATCCGCCGTGGGTAGTTTGATGTATGCAATGTTCTGTACTAAACCTGACATCTGCTACGTTGTGGGGATAGTAAGTAGATATCAGTCTAATCCAGGATAGGGTCATTAGACAGCCGTCAAGAACATCCTCAAGTATCTTCGGAGAACGAGGGACTACATGCTTGTGTATGGTTCTAAGGATTTGATCCTTACAGGATACACAGACTCTGATTTTCAGACTGAAAAGGATTCTCGGAAATCCACTTCAGGTTTAGTGTTCACTCTTAATGGAGGGGCTGTACTATGGTGAAGCACCAAACAGAGGTATATCGCTAACTCCACCATAGAGGCCGAGTATGTAGCGACTTGTAAAGCTGCTAAGGAGGCCATTTGGCTTAGGAAGTTCCTGACTGATCTAGAAGTTGTTCCAGACACGTCTAGGCTCATCACCCTTTATTGTGATAATAGCGGTGTTGTTGCGAATTATCGTGAGCCTCGGAGTCATAAGTGCGGCAAGCACATAGAGCGAAAATACCATCTCATTCGAGAGATTGTGCATCGAGGGGATGTGATTGTCACGAAGATAGCTTCAGAGCACAACGTTGCTGATCCGTTTACGAAGGCCCCCACGGTTACAGTGTTTGAGGGTCACCTGCAGAGTATGGGTCTATGGGACAGACCACGACTGGACTAGGGTAAGTGAGAGATCTTGTATTGGGCATTTGTGCCCTAGTTTATTGTTTTATGTACTTGTAATGTGATTATCTTGTACACCCCACTAGCTTTAGGACAAATGGGAGATTGTTGGGGCTGATGTCCTAAATCTCGTAGGATCCTATAGTTTGTAAACATCTGTATGAACAAACATTATTGTGATTTATAGTATAAGATATTTTATTCAATTCAGTCTATGAAATATGGATATTTTAGTTGCATTAACCACAAACCAATAAACTTAGATCATTGGTTATCGTTGTAACTTAAGCATGTATGTGGAGACATACAAGTGGATCGTGCCTTAAGTGATAACCTAAATGGTCTATAGTATATGAATAAAAGAGGGATATCTTATCCTGGTGACATTACGAGTGTGGTCTGCTTTGTAGGTGTTAAAATGTTGTAAAGTGCTAAAAATGATCTGATCCTAATCATTCGTGTATTAAACATGCGAGTGGGGATACTTTATACAAAGAAGTTTGTATAAGATCGGACCACGAAATGTTTAGTCTTGTTATATAACACCATTCATAATTGAGACTTTCATTTCACTAGGATAACCATAGGTAACATGACCTTAATCCTAAGTGAGTCGTGAACTCCTACTTATGAGGATGGTCCTTTGATTTGCATGGGTGAGAGTGGCCAAATCGCCGACTTAAACCAACCACTTTGGAGATTCGTCTGATTAAGGAGCTGGGAACTCAGTCACACAAGACGAAATTCACTCCTTCTCCGAAGCAGAAGTAAGTAAATAAATTACTCCCTTAAGGAATGATTTTGGGGCTTGAACAACGTGGCACCACACCTTCTATTGACCCAATAAGGGTTTAGTCATAGTGGGACTATGATCTATTGTTCATTAGAGGAATCAGTGGTACTTAAGGAGTTAGATATAACTATAGGGGCAAAATGGTAAATTGACCCAGCTATACTTACGAGCGATTTGTGAAGGGTCATCATACTGTTGATTGGTTATATTCAATGGACATAGAAATATATCTATAGCGCGGAGAGTGCAGTTATCAGTCTTTAGTGCAGTACTCGACAGTTAACGGATGGTAGATATTGTGATTAAAGAGTTTAGTCAGTTATTCACGTATTGTTGGAGCTTCAAGCTACAGGTCCATAAGGTCCCCCTGGTAGCTCAATGGATTCAAGTTGAGAATCAGTTTTTGGGTTAGTTTGAAATGTTCAAATTAACAAGAGAGAATTTGATTATATATGATATAATTCAATTAATTCAATTATATGTGATATAATTGATTTAATGTATTTGATACATTATTATTTGATTGGAGGAATTAATATAAATATGATTTATATTAAATTCCATAAAAAGAGAAAAAGAACTATAGTTTATATGTTGCATATGATGCAATATTAAAACTATCAATTATAAATATAATATGATAAGTTAGTTATTGTATTTATTTATAATTTATTAATTATGAGATTATTGATTATTCTTTTTCTCCAATAACCGACTTCGTAGGTGGTTACTTAATTATTACGGCAACCGTGAGATAAAAAAATTTGGATTTCAAAATCTCATACAGAGCCCACAACTCCTGGATTCTCACACCGAGAATACTTGATCGTCTATTCGATCATTTCTTCCTTCCATTCCTTCATCCCTCTATCCAAATTCATACAGAGCCCATAACTCCTGGATTCTCACACCGAGAATACCAAGGTAACCTTATGGTGGTGTCAAGTCCTGTTCGAGGATCGAGGATTGAGTTGTACTCGCTGGTGATCAAGAAACTTCCAGTTGCTCGTTGCGTTTGTGCTGTTAAACAATAAAAGGGTTCTTCAAAGGTATTGTTTACTCGATCTATTGTATGTTTGTTAAGAAGCATGCTGTAATTTATCTTTATGCATAATCGTTTCTATTTGATTGTACATGTTTATATTCTTTAACACTGGAGTTTGGAACGATCTGCTTCCGTTCACTGGTTCTCTAGTTTTAGAGATCCTTCAGTCAGCTCTCCATTACCATTGAACCTCATGACCTAAGTGAGTTATCCTATGGCATATGCATATGTCATGGTGTGGGGGAGCGTTGTAAGACTAAGGTCTTGGGCATCTTCCATTGAGAATGGGATCTCAAAGACAGTGTCGGACGACTCGATAAGAGATTAATATGTCTAAATAGATGGATGTTCAAGAAGTCTCGAGTTGGAAAGTTGCCTATAGGTCGATTGACGATAGTTCTTGATTAGCGTGTCCAAGTAGAAGAGAGAAAACTAATGACATCTCGATACTCGGGATGACATCTAGAAGCTTCAATAGGACTCAATAGGTTTGGTTGGCACAATACTTGCTCGAGTTGTCCCGATAAGCATTATAGTGAAAGGTAGAGCCTGATAAGAGACCATTAGACTGGTAGAAGAACGGTAGGAGCTAAAGTAGACTAGTAGAGCTTGATAAGCATTATTATGTCCCAGAAAACTTTGATAAATGTTCGTATCACTCAACTAATTCTTGTAGATTGTTGTAAGCCTGTTTTTGCCCAATGAAGGGTTCAAACTCATCTCGGTGAAGTTTCAAAGCGATGTAGGAGTATGAGGGTTGTGTTATTGGGAACTAAGATGATGAACAGAGATACAACATTGCATTGTGAGTTGCATATGAGGGAACTACACATACGAGCGACATGTATGGCTGAATGACGTTCAGTTTCACATAAGTTAGTTTGGTTGGGGATGAAAGAACCTCGCTTAAGGTCCAACGAAGCTTTAAAGAATCGAGCAAAAAGTAGATTGGGACTTGTGTTTCCCTTAAGGCTTGCCATGATCGAGTGTAAATCATAGTGTCGCTCGGTTAAAAAAAATACGACCATGACACATGGCACCCCTTGGCGAAAGTTGGGCTCATCAACCTCACTTTTGAAGGATGAGGAAGGGGTTGATCTCAGCTTCAGTAGAGCCCAAGATCAATAGGAAGTTGGACTGAAGGCCCAACTCATGCCATTGAGTCAACTAGGCTCCTCAACATCAAAGGCTAGTTAACTAGTCGTCACATCAATCAACTTGCTACATGTCATGCACAAATTTATTCAAGTATCGCATTACCAATTTTTCTTTCAAATCTTATTTTGCCCATAACTTTCTTGTTTGACCTTCGATTTGAGTGATTCAAAATGTGTTGAAAACACTTTTCGAGTTCCACACTGTGGATACTTTAGAATACTAAGATAATTAGTAAATTAATGTTTGCTATCATCAAAACCTATGGTATAATTGATGCCCATAAAGTTAGCAATCTCTCCATTTTTTATGATGACAAAGTACACAAGAAAAATATAATTAAAGTAGAATATGTGTAAGAATATTGAAAGAATTAAATCATATTTAGACATCAAAGAACACATTTCTTTTTCTAAACAAAAAGGCTAAGGCTAAGAAGATGGGTAGGCTAAGGCAGACGGGGGGTTGGATCCTCTCCCTTGGCCCGTCATGATCCTATATTGGTCTCGATCCGTTTTTCTTGTTCCCTTAGGAGGTATTTGACTTGCTAATATTATAAGTTGGTGTTAAATAACTCAACCTACTATTGAAGTTTACACATTTATCGAGAAACTGTATATTCTCATCTTCATCTATTTTACACATTCATGAGGAACACCATCTATAACTTTACATCCGAAACAAAGATTTTCTACTCCAACATTTTAATTATAGACTTCTTAACTCAACTCAATGCTCCAAATACCCCTTTATTGATTAGATTTTATCCTTTTGGTAAAAAATCATTAATAACATATATTATAGACTCCTACAAATGATAAATTCTATCACAAATAGACTCATACCAATAATATAATCTATCACTAATCGATTCCAAGAGCTGAATCTAAATTTTACTATATTTGTAAATTTTTTTACATTATGCTATATTTACTAATATATTGGATATGATTACCATATTTACAACGGCCTCAATTTTAGTTAGGGATAAAATGAACACACATCTTTGAATCTAACAAGTACTATGTCAGTTCATTCATGTTAGCTTAAAACTGTAATTCAACCATTAAAATAAACTGAGTTCGGAGACATCGGAGATCAGAGATCTCCAATCCAATTTGTTTTACTAAAAAAAACCCGCAATTCAAAAGTGAAAACAAAACAAAACCATCGTTATGGAATAATTATGACACGTATGACGTGTGAAGTTGGAGGATAAGGGCAATAAAGGAAAAGCAAAATAATTCTAGAAAGAGCTCAAAGTTTCCGAAAGAAACAGATGCAAAAAGTGGAGGAACTATTTGTAAATATGTCTAAATTTTGCGTAGGGAGGAGTAGGGAGAAGTTATCTGTTTCCGATTCACCCTCCATTGATCACTGCCTTCGAGAAAATGTCAGCTTATTTGTGGAAAAGCTTCGACGAGGATGAAGATCGACCGGAGAAGCCTCGGCGATGTGGAGTTACCGAGATGAGAGGCCCTCATTACACTCTCTCAAGCCAAAATGTTATTCAGGTTCGCGTGTTCTTCTTCTATATTTCGGGCGAGCGAAGAATTTTGTATCCATGTGTCCATTTCTTTGTGTTACGGTGTTAGATGATTTCCGCTTATTGATCGCTTGTTTCTCTTTTTAATATCATTCCCCAAATTGGTACTGTGAAGGAAATTTTTGAGTCTGTGGGTCAATTTGTCGATGGGTTAAAATTCTCCGGGGGTTCTCACAGCCTGTTGCCGAGGGATTTTATGAAAGAGGTGACGGAAATGGCTCATCGACATGACATCTATGTCAGTACGGGTGACTGGGCGGAGCATTTACTTCGCAAAGGTCCATCGGGTTTCAAAGAGTATGTGGAGGTGAGAAGAAGAGGAATGCCAATAATTTTGTTGTTTTTAATTCTGTGACAGAAGCTGGTGTGATAATTTGGTGTATGGTGTTTCTAGGAATGTAAGCTCTTGGGATTTGACACTATTGAGCTCAACGTGGGATCACTTGAAGTTCCTGAAGAAACTCTTCTGAGATACGTGCGCTTGATTAAGAACGGTGGCCTTAGGGCTAAGCCTCAGTTTGCAGTTAAGTTCAACAAGTCTGATATTCCCGTCAGTGGCAATCGCGCATTTGGAGCTTATATTGTTCCAAGACCACGATCTTCTGGTAAGGTTGCCATTTGCAAATCTGTTCTTCTCAAGAAATGGGTCTAGGATTTGCTTTGGGTTTTGAAAAACCAATCAGATAAACTGTTGACTGTTCTAAGTTTGTCATTTGTAAGATGATCACTCGAGTGCAGAACATAGTTATTAAAATAAATACATTGAATGCAACGATTTCTTTATATTCACAGATTCAATCATCAAAATTTCGCTGACAAAAAAGGGTATAATCATTTGATGGCATGAAACAGCGATCAGCCATCTTTGTATTTCCATGGCTTGCTCTGTTATGCAATCTGCATTTCTAGTTCTCTATTTGGTGAGTTTGATACTGAATACTTGGAAAGAAAAACTTCCAATCTTTTGTTATGGTTTAATCAAGATGGCCTTTGATCCTACTGCATAACTACTGATATGGTGATTCTATCTAGCCTTGCAATTTGTCATAGATGGAATTGATTTTCATAATTATTGCTCTAGTTGTATTTTATTGCATGCTTGATCTTATGAAATCAAGTCAATTTTATAATCTTAAATTGATATTGAATTTGAAGAATATAGAATCAATGGCTTTATTTTGGGCATTGAAATCGAAAAACAAGTTGAACATGGCACTACAGGTGCAATGTAGTTCACTTGCATCATGCCCATAGCTCATTCTTTATTAGTCTTGATAAGCTCTCTAAACCACAAAGCCTTTTCAATTAGTTTAGCTTTCGTTGACAAAAAACAGTCTCTATGGCCATTGTTTGTAAACCTTGGGCTTTTGTCACTGTAACTTGCAGAACTTGTAGAAGATGTTGATCTTTTGATCAGAAGGGCTGAGAGATGCCTAGAAGCTGGGGCAGACATGATAATGATCGATGCAGACGATGTCAGTAAACATGCCGAGTCTCTTCGAACAGACATTATTGCCAAGATCATTGGGCGTCTTGGTCTAGAGAAAACGATGTTTGAAGCATCGAATCCCCAAACATCAGAGTGGTTTATCAATCATTACGGGCCAAAGGTATGAAAAGATTATCTTCCTATGGTTATATTTTCAATCCTTTACTCAATGACATTCTTGTATGTCCTGTATTTAGGTGAATCTTTTTGTGGATCACTCTCAAGTTATGGATCTGGAGTGCCTTCGGGGCCGCAACCTGGGTAAAAATCATTCATCTATTCTTGGTTCGTCCTACCTTCGGATTTGAAGTCTGTGTCAACTCCAGAGATTTATGTTGGGTTCTATATATGAACTTCAACATTGCATTGTTGCAGTGTGTTTTGATGCTTTTAGATAAATTGCAATACACCCTTTTTTTCTCTTCTTGATCAGAACTCCAAAATGTATTTCTTTACTTTTCTTTAGTAAATGAAATGGTTCCTGGATGAATGAAATAACATATTTTGACTGTTGTATCAATTTTATTATTTTAATTTCAATAACTATTGAGTACAAATTGGATTGAAATTTCTCTCCGTGATTTTTCTTGGGAAGGTTATTGAGATAATAAGGAATATTTTAAAAGGGGGCAATTACAAATATAGGGATATAACATAATGCAAAAGAAATTGTTAATATAACAAAATTTATATCTAGCTTCAAAGTATATCAATGATAAAGTTTATCGATGATAGGAAATTATCAACAATAAAGTCTATCACTGATAGATTTTACTATTGATAGTAATTGATTTTTTATCACGGATGGATTCATATTAGTTGTACACTTCTATCACTGTATTCTTGATCAAATAATTCCTCTCCTACTTTTAAGGTAGTAGTAGTAGTCAGGTCGAATCCACAAGAAGAAAAATTAATGTGTGTGTAGCCGAGGTAATTGAAGGGGGTTGCTTTGAGTTGATTGCAGTGAAAGTAAATTGCATAAAAAGTAAACAAAAGCATTAATAACAATGGAAAGATTTAGTTCGGGTTTAATTCGGAATTCTCCAATTTAGTAGACTTGATCATCAAATTCTCATAATTTGATTCGTTTGTATTTAATCAAATTAGTTACAGAATCTAATTAACCGACCTAATTAACTAATTAGTCCAATGAAAAACATGTTTATTTAATTGGAGTAACAACATTAAGAGCTAGGATGAAGCTAAGTTGAACATTTAATAGAAAAAGCTGTGATTAAACATTCAATCGATTTCCTTTTAAGTTGATTAGAGTAATGTTCACCATTATCGACAACGATTAACATGCTAACCTAACCTTTTGCTTCTTATAGATTTAGGAACTTAAGCCAATATAACTCAAAGCGATAAATCATAGAATCATGAATGTTTGTCAAACAATTGCAAGATAATAGGATCATAATCTATTAAATCAAGATAGAAATCAACAAATAAATATAAACCAAGTTCCATTTCTCACCAGTTTACATAAAAATGGAGAAAATCTTACAAATTCAAGCTAGAATGAGTACCTTACCTTATAAACAACTTCATAATCAATTGGAGCAAGCTCCCAATCATTAACACTAGCCTAAGGTGATAATAGATTAGGAAAGAAGCAGAGAAAGAGGTCTGGCGGCTGGATGATTTTAACCTAAAACAGAGTGGTTATTTATAAAATTTGACGTGGCGTCGCGACGCTGCAGATAAATTTTTTCTTGGGTGGCAGCGCTGTGCCGCAACGCCAGGCGAGCACTTCGGCGCTTGTATGTTGTGTCAATATTTGGGGCACTGCAACACCCGAAGCATCTTTGCCCCTCTGAAATCTGTGTCGAGTGTGGCACCTAGTGGCATCACTGTGCCGAGCCTTCAGTGGAAATTTCTGTGACTTTTCTTCTTCTTTCCCGATTCATACATTTAAGCTCAACCCTCGATTCTATCATTTAAGTGCTCGATACCTATAAAATCGCTAAACATATAAAATTTAGGAATGACCTTAAATTATGTAGAGTAAGGTAGCACATTTTCGGTACTATCACTTTTAGCAAAATCTATCAGTGATAGACTTATATCATCAATAAAAGTTATCATTGATAGAATCAGATAAACAATAAAATCTAACACTGATATATACTCTATCATGAGTAGACTATGATGATATAAGGTATCATCGATAGAATCTATCAATGATTATAGTCTATGATTTATAGTCATTATTTGAAATCTATTAACACTGATCATTGATATATTTCACATAGTATATAGAAATCTATAGAATGCTACTTATAAACTTCTATTATGTACTTTTAAGCTTCAATCATATATAGTGTAGTTATATTTAGTTGTTTTTAGTTCTTAGAGTTGCTTTGAAAAAGAGATTTCATCAAATTATTTTAAATATTTTAGGTTGAGTTATCAATGAAAAAGATGGAGAAAACAAAATTGAAGGAAGAAAGTGAAAAAATGAAGAAAGAAAAAGAAAAATATTTGATAAAGAAACACACCTCAAATGTGCGTTATCTTCATTACTCTTGATTTAGGATAGTTTTTATATAATTCTTGATAAATTTGATGTATGTGTTAGTGGATTTCAGGGTTATGTTGGATGAGGCCCGAGTCATACCTTGAAAGAAGGGAAGAAAACATGAAATTGCTAAAACCAGAGCAATGCAACGCTTAGTGCAAAAACCCGAGAGGGGGGAAAATGAGATAGTGTTGTTGCACTCCAGCAGACGCAGGCAATGCCACGATGTTGTCCAAGGGCACCACAACGCTAGAGTATTTTTGGAAAGAAATTGGAATTTAAAGAAAATCATCTCTATATAATCCCTTAGGGTTTTGGCTGCCAATTAAATTACATCACACCATGAAATTTAGTGCCTTAAAAGAGATTTTTCAGTCTAGAAAAAGTGAGAAAAATTAGAGGGTCATTTGAAGGCCGTTCGAGATCCTAAGATGTGAATCAAGGCGAGATTGACGAACTTCAACAATAAAGATAACTTCGAGAATGTTTTTTCTTCGTTCTCTTTATTTCTCGGCTGAATATATGGTTGTTTTTAATGCATGAGAATATGTTCGTAGCATCGTTGTGTGACTAAACGTTCTATTGATGAACTTAATTATGGATTTACGTTAATGCATAGTATTTTATATGGATCTTTGCCTTTGAATGTTTTTCAATATTATTGTGCTTAATTATATCAAGATATATGTTAGGTTGAATACCAATTAGAAAAGATTGCATGCTTGAGCAGATCTGTAGTAATGAATCGTTAGCTAAACCTTTCATGCAAATAGTTAGGTTGTTAATGAAAGTCGATCATGACTATCTTTATTGCAATGTTTCTTAATTTGGTTTCAAGTAATTTTTTATTAATTATATTTGCACGAGAATAGATTATTATTGAAAGGTAAAAATGTTGAAAATAGTTTCTAGACTTGAGCATATCATTACTATAATAACTCATAGAATCCTTTTGTATAACTTAGTGAAATAATTAAGGAATTCAATACCCTGGAATGTTTCTGTCTTTTGAATTTTGACTTTATCTTTATTTGCTTTATTTCATTTACAAAGTCAAAACCATCATCACAAAACCAATCTTTAGATAAAATCAATATAATTCTTGAATAGCTAAGCATAATTCGACAACTTGATTCTGTGAGGATGATACTCAATTGCTTGACAGATTTACTTTACTATAACTTAACCATGTGTACTTGCATACATCTTGCGTGCATCAACATTAGATAGACTTCTAAACCTGAAAAAATATACTGTGATAAAAACCAACACGAGCATTGGTTAAAAAAGTTAAGTTTGAATCCCACAATTATTATGCTAAAAAAATATTATGATAAACACCAATAAAATATCAAAAGAGAGGGGAAAGGAACTTGTAAAGCATATAAAAGTCAATGAAAACCAAATATAACTAAAAAAGAGAATGCTGTACGAACTAGAATATATAATGGAAATGAAAGAAAAAAAGATAAAATTGAAAAGAAAAATCCAATGTTAATCAATAATGATAAATAAAATGAACAAAAACAACATAAGAGATCATTTGAGAAAAAACCTCGAACCAAAAAGAAAGAATAGAATCTTCCAACAACGCATGCTATTGAACTTAAAAAAAATGGTAACTAATCGAAATATCAACTATTAATAATTGAAGAAGAAAGTATAATTAGAATCTTAAATCTATATTATTTGTTGACCCACTAAAATTTAATTTGTGGAAGAAAACTCAGTAAAATTACCTTTTCATCGAGGAGGGAAAGCCACAGAAATCGTAGATGATGTTGGAGAAATTGTTGATTTGGACCCAAAATGTTTTTTCCAATTCAAAAGTAACATCATTTTTAAAATCTATTTTTTTTTAATATCTTTTCCATCTTTTTAGTCTTTAAGTGGAGGAACTCACCACGTAAAAATATTGTTTTGCCCCCCAATAAATGGTCATTCAATTGTTTTGAATATGAAAACATCCAACTTGCCTAACTCACATATCTTGAATTAGAAACTTTAATCTTCAATTTCACATTTTATTTTCAAAATACAAATGCTTTATGAAAGGGTCCCAACTTTAAAGGAACAATCCTTTTCAGAGGGTCCTAAGTTCAAAAGAACAATTTCTTTCCTTTTTTAGAGTTCCAAAAGAGGCAGATATGTTGAAAATTAGCCTTTTATTTTTTTTTTATTTTATTTTTTTATGTTTAAAAGTAGTCATTTGTCTAGTAAAGTTGAGTTCGTAATTAAGTATTTTGTCTCGTGAAATAACTTCACAGACAAACATACAACATTACAAGACACACGAGATAGTCTGTTGTTTGTCTCTAAAGTTATAAGTTTGTCTTGTGAAGTTACTTCATGAGACAAAAGATAAAAATGACCTCAACATTACGAGACAAAAGATTGAAAAAGAACAAATGAAAAAGAGCTTTGAAGCTAATTTACAAACTTTCCACTGCTGCATCTCATGAAAATTTTTCATGATACATCTCGTGAAGTTACTTTACGAGACAAAAGACAGAAATGAACTCAACTTTACAGGAGACAAAAGTCAATCTTTTGTCTTGTAAAGTTGAGTTCATTTCTATATTTTGTCTTATGAAGTAACTTCACAAGACAAACTTATAACTTTGCGAGACAAATGAAAGACTATCTTGTTTGTCTCGCAATGTTGTAAGTTTGTCTTGTGAAGTTATTTCACGAGACAAAAGACTTATTTAATAACTCAACTTTACGAGACAAACGACTACTTTTTAACATAAAAAAAATAAAAGACTACTTTCTAACATACCTGCCTCTTTTGAAACTCTCAAAAAGTAAAGAAATTATTCATTTGAACTTGAGACCTCTGAAAAAAATTATTCCTCTAAAATTGGGACCCTCACGTAAAACATTTCCATCTTGAAAACAAAATGTGAAACTTAAAATTGAAGTTTCTGATTTAAGATATGTGAGTTAAGTAAGTTGGGTGACTTCATATTCAAGGCAATTGAATGACCATTTATCGAGGGACAAAATAGTATTTTCACGTAGTGGGTCCCTCCACTTAAAGTCTAAAAAGATGGAAAAGAGTTTAAAAAAAGGGTAGATTTTAAAAATGAGGTTACTTTTGAATTGGAAGAAAACTCTTTGGGTCAAAATCGACAATTTTTCGATGATGTCCTTGAGACCCAAAGCGACATTGAGGGTGGGAAAAATAGTGTCATAATGGGTAGAAATGCAGGTAATGGCTTTTAAGTTTTGCCAATTTGAAATAAGAACGACATATAATAGAAATAAAAAAAAAAAAAAAGAGATTTAAGAAAATTACTATATTTGTAATACTTTAAAAATGTTGCTATACACTTAATTATTATCCCTAAATTACTATCCATTGCAATTATCCTTATTGTTAAGAAATATTTAGAAATTAGGCTACTATATAACTAGCATTTCATAAAGGTCCTAAAATTTAGCAATGTTCCTCAATTAGATTTTAGCAACATTTTAGGTCATTTTTAACATTTTGATATTCTCCCCTATCTTTTAGTTTTGTAATATTTTAAAGGTATATCATTTTGGATTTACCATTAATTATATAAGAATCGTATTTTTTAAAATATCATTCATTATATTACCTTTCATAATTTTTTTTTCAAGCTATCTAATTCTTTCTTTACTAACATCATTTTTGAATTTTGATTTTGATTTTTGTTATTTATTAAATTCGATTGATATTCATTTAATGTAGTATATATCAAGTTAAAATTTTCTTTATTTTAAGAGATTTCATTTATTTTCTTCTATATTCATAGTTGGAAATTTATCACCCCTCTATTGAGATCTCAAGTATATGTTGAATACACTGGTAATATATTGAAAAATATAAATATACATTACATATACCATGCTTTATCTTTTGGTGTGTTTATAAACATATTGAAAATACATTTTTTGGTTTATAAGTCAATATATCTTATAAATTGTCTTGTTAATACACTTATAAATATACCGTGGTTTATTTCTAGAAAATTCAAATATACAGTGCTATATATATCAGATATACCCTGTTTTTTTTCCTTCGAAACCCCTTGTTGAATTCTTGCTTTCATTTATGAGGGCAACAATTGGATTTTTAAAGAAACTTTCCTTACTTGTATAGGTTTTGAGAAGAAAAATTCATTTTGGGAAGTTCATAACTGTAAGAAACTTCCCTTACATGCTTCTTTTGATATATATATATATATAGTGAATCGTAAGGAAAACTAAAAAGGTAATTGGGTCAGACTTTTGTGTAAAATAATGAATAATTGCAACGGATAGTATTTTTAGGGTTAATAATTAAGTATATAACAACATTTTAAAGAATTGCAAATATAGCAAAATCTATTAGTGATAGACTCTATCACTTATAGACTCCCATTTGTGATATAGTCTATCACTGATAGACTTCAAAAGCTAAATCTAAATTTTGCTATATTTAAAAATTCTTTTACATTGTATTATATCTCCTAATAATTTGGACCTAATTGCTATATTTGTAACTAACTTTTCCCCCCTCTATGATGTATCTCTCTCCAACAATTTTTCTATAGAGATAAAAAAAAAAAATGGAAGGTAGATTCTTAATTATTAGTTCATATATGTGCATCTCACCCCAAATGAGTATATCAGTGAAGGTTCTACTGCTTCTTGCCGCATCTTTCTTCTACAACTACATCAATAATTACTCAACTTCAAAAGGTATAACTCTTTTCTTTTCTTCTTATCAATTTATGATTGATTATAGTTATTAAGTCTAATTCTAGTTTTTTGTTTAGTGGTAATATTTATTAACCCTAAATTTTTTATATAGATGGTAAGCAATATTAAAAGGAAGATAGTTAAAGGAGAAGAATCATTAGAAAAATAAAAGAAGATAAAAAATCAAAAGGGAGAACACGGGAAACTAAAATTGAAGGTATAAACAAACCTATGATAGACATTGGTAGTGGTGTATCGGTCGGCCGCTGGATTCGCCGTCGTCCGCGAACCCGCGCCTATGCAAATGATATTTGTATGCACCGAACTAACTCCTTATACTAACTAGTAGTACAAGTAACAAGTCTGAGGTCGAACCACAGAGAGCCGATTAGGATTCCTCGAAAATTGACACTTGTAGGAAGTAATCGGGGGGGGGGGGGGGGGGGGGGGGGGGGGGGGGGGGAGGAGGGAGGGTTTGTGAAGAGTTGTGAAATAAAGTTGCAAAAACGAAAAGTGCGCAATGCAAACGAATATGTAGATAATCAATCAAACAAAATACTTAGCTTGGATATTTATAGTTTAATTCATTCCTCATCAATTCTATCATAGGCTATTCAAAAGATGCGTGAGAATGTTCGAGTTAAAACTTAGCCTACTCGATTAGAATCCTAACCGGTAGTCCACAAAATGAAGTAAATTAATAGAAAATCAAGAATGCTCAACCAATCAATCAATCAACAGGCATTAGGCTTCAAGGCAAAGCTAAGCCAATTAATTGATTCCATCGTCTAACCAATTAATTGAGCGAGATTTATCTAAGTTAGAAAGTAAATGCTTGCTAAATGGAATCCCAATTTAACACAATAAACTAATTTAACTCATGCTTCTAGGTGACGACTACCTAACGATTACAAATTAGGGCCGATCAAAGCAATCAATTATACATGCATAGCTAATTTATCAGATTATCCCATGAAGACTATTGAAGAATATGCTCAAGATAAATTCTCATAACAAACTCACAGAATTACAAAACAAGTCTCAAGAATCAAATTGGAACGAAATTAAATTAACTAACCCAGACTAAATTCTTACCCTTTACCTACGAAAGATGTTCGAAATCAATACAATTTGCAAATGGGAAGAAATTTTTATAGAACTTTGGTGTAAAAGGGAGCAAAAACGAGGCTGGAACAAAGCAGTGACGCTCAAGATCGGGTGTACTCGGTGTCGTTTTATTGGCTGACCCAAATTGCTCTTTTATAAAACCGTCGCAACACTAGGAAGAGCGTTGCAACGTTGTTGCGTATATGTAGGGAATCTCTACATAAGGAGATTCTTGAGTGGAAGCCGATTGTGCAAATTCTATTTCGATTGAAAAATAAATTTATAGTAAACGTAGATAGATTATGAGTTCAAGGGAAATCACCTTTGAAGGATACTTCTTCTTGTATCCCTCGAACGGTCATGAACTCCTCGAAAAAACAGCAACAAGATCTTAAATACCTTCTTCAAGAAAATCATGAACCAAATGGGAAGAGAACACTACCACTCGAATTCCTTGGTATGCTCGGGGTGAGAACCCAGGAGTGGTGGGCTTTGACTATTTGGTTAAGAGAAGTTTGGAGGAGGAAAATGATTGAAGAAGAAGCATTATCGCATAGGAACTACTTCAATCGTTTAGGCTATCACATAGACAAAGAGCTTATCGTGTATGCTCTGTGTTTTTGTCGTATAGACAATCGCATATTCTATCCTTGCGTTCGACTCTCTTGGAAGAAAAAAAAAACCAATTTTTCATTTTATTCAATTGCCATGAAATTGCATAACCACCCATTAAGGTAGTTTTTGAGAAAAAAGGATTATTATTCAAAATAATAAATAATATAAATAAATATGATAACCAACTTATCATATTATATTTATAACCTATAATTTTATTATCGCATCACATACAATATAAACTATAGTTCTTTTTCTCTATTTTATGGCATTTAATATAAATCATATTTATATTAAATTAACAACCAATTGAATCTCATTAAAATATATATTCCTCCAATTAATGTATCAAATACATTATATAAATTATATCATATATAATTGAATTAATTGAATTATATCATATATAATTAAATTCCCTCTTATTAATTTGAACAATTCACATAAACCCAAAAACTGATTCTTAACAAAATACTTTTGAGTTACCAAGGGGACCTTATGAACCTGTAGCTCGAAGTTCCAACGATACGTGAATAATTAATTAAACTCGGTAATTACATTATCCACCATCTGTTAATTGTCGGGCACTCCACTAAAGACCGACAGTTGCACTCTTTGCACTATAAATATATTTCTGTGTCCATTGGATATAACCAATCAACAGCGCGATGACCCTTCACAAATTGCTCGTAAGTACAGTTGAGCCAAAATACCGTTTGCCTCTATAGTTACATCTAACTCCTTAAGTACCACTGATTTCTCTAATGAACAATAAGTCATAGTCTCACTATGACCAAGTCCTCTCGGGTCAAGAGAGGGTGTGGCCACTATGTTCAAGACCCGAAATCAACCCTTGAGGGAGCAAGTTATCTACTTACTCTTGCATTAGGGAAGGTGCGAATTCCGACTTGTGTAGTTGAGTTCATAGCTCTTCAATTAGACGAATCCCCAAAATGGTAGGCTTGTTGAGTTGTCAAGGCCACTTTCATCTATACAAATCAAATGACCGCCTTCATGAGTAGGAGTTCACAACTCACTCAGGATTCAGGTCATGTCACCTATGGTCATCCTAATGAAATGTAAGTCTCTATTATTAATGGTGTTATATAAAGAGACTAATCATTTCGTGGTCCGGTCTTATACAAACTCTTTGTATAGGATACCACCGCTCACATGTCTCCACATGAATGATCAGGATCAGATAATTTGTAGCACTTTAAGATTATCTTCCTATGGTTGTTTTTTCAATCCTTTACTCAATGACATTCTTGTATGTCTTGTATTTAGGTGAATCTTTTTGTGGATCATTCTCAAGTTATGGATCTGGAGTGCCTTCAGGGCCGCAACCTGGGTACAAATAATTCATCTATTCTTGGTTCCTCTTACTTTCAGATTTGAAGTCTGTGCCAACTCCAAAGATTTATGTTGGGTTCTATATATGAACTTCAACATTGCATTGTTGCAATGTGTTTCAGCTTTTAGATAAATTGCAATACACCCTTTTTTTCTCTTCTTGTTCAGAACTCCAAAAATTATTTCTTTACTTTTCTTTAGTAAATGAAATGTTTCCTGGGTGAATGAAATAAGGCTCATCAACATTCTGATCAAATCCATAAGATTTATTCAGCATTCTGATCTAGATGCTTCTTTCTTGGATTGGCTCATTAGGGCGAAACTCTAGGATCTAAAATGAAGGGTCATACTTACGAGAAATTATTAAGCAAGTTAATGATTTATTGACCAAACAAATGATTATTAATCATTATAGGAATAAGCATCTAGATCTTGGAACATTAGATTGGATAGGGCAATCAAATCATTTAGCTTTGATCAGAATGTTGATGAGCCTTGTGTTTACAAAAAAATCATCAACAACTCAGTAGTTTTTCTTGTATTGTATGTGGATGATATCCTACTCATTGGGAATGATGTAGGTTTTCTGACTAACATTAAGAAATGGCTAGCTATCCAATTCCAAATGAAAGATTTGGGAGACGTGTAGTTTGTTCCAGGGATCCAAATCATAAGAGATTTGTAAGAACAAAAGGTTGGCCTTATCTCAGGCATCGTACATTGATAAAATGTTGATTAGGTACTCGATGTAGAATGCAAGAGGGGTTTATTACCTTTCAGGCATGGAATTATTTTGTCTAAGGAACAGTGTCCTAAGACACCTCAAGAGGTTGAGGAAATGAGGCAGATTCCCTATGCATTGGCTGTTGGAAGCTTTAAGTATGCAATGTTATGTACTAGACCTAACATTTGCTATGCAGTAGGGATTGTCAGTCGTTGGAAGTCCAATCCAGGATTAGATCACTAGACGGCTATCAAAACGATCCTCAAGTATCTTCGGAGAATGAAGAACTATATGCTTGTGTATGAAGATAAGGATTTGATCCTTATAGGATACACAGACTCTGACTTTCAGACTGGCAGGGATTCTCGAAAATTGACATCAGGGTCAATGTTCACTCTGGATGGAGGGGCTGAAGTTTGGCAAACCATCAAGCAAGAATGCATCACAAACTCCACTATGGAAGCCAAATATGTAGCCACTTGTGAAACTGCTAAAGAGGCTGTTTGGCTTAGGAAGTTCCTTACCGATTTGGAAGTTGTTCCAAATATGTCTTTGTCGATCACACTCTATTGTGATAACAACAGGGCTATGGAAAATTCTAAGGAACCTCGAAGTCACTGAAGAGGCAAGCATGTAGAACGGAAGTATCATTTGATCAGAGAGATTGTGCATCACGGTAATGTGATTGCCACGAAGATCACGCCGGAGCACAACGTTGCTGATCCGTTTACAAAGGCTCTCACGACTAAAGTGTTCGAGGGTCATTTGGAGAGTCTGGGTCTACGGGATATGCGACACCTTGTCTAGGGAAAGTGGGAGATGATACTGGGGTATAGAGTATGCCCTACTTTATTGTATATTGTACTGTTTTTATATTATATGTCTCCCGAGGCATTAGAACAAGTGAGAGATTGTTGGGATTGGTGTCCTAATTCTTCTGGTAGTCTTGTATTTTGTAAACACTTTGTGAACATATTTTTATTAATAAAATAAGTGTTATTTTATAAGCATTTACTCAATCCAATAAACTAAGATCCGTGATTATTTTATGTAACTTAATCATGTATGTGGAGACAATAAGTGGATCATGCCTTAAGTAATAATCTAAGTGGCCTGTAGTATAAGGATAAAGGAGGGATACCTTATCCTGGTGACACTATAGATACGACCCACTTTGTAGATGTTACAAGTGTTGTAATGTGCTACAAATGGTTTGATTCTGACCATTCATGTATAAGACCGGACCACGAAATGATTAGTCTCTTTATAGAACACCGTTAAATAAACTTAGTTGACATCTTCAACATGGATTGACTCACTCGCTCAATCCTTCCCCCACACCCTAGAAGTTTAGTGACTCATGGTGAAAGAAATGAAAGAATGATGCATAATGGTGAACAGAGAGATGAAGATGAACATGATAGTGATATTAATTGGTAAAGCGTTTGTTACAGAGATATGAATGATAGATAGAAAATGAACAACAAATGATGAACAGAAAGTAAGAATAGTCGAGAGTTGCGTGTCAATGTCTTGGCACAGATCCCAATCAAAGCTGCTTGCTTGCCGGCGCGTTGGATGAGTGGAGGAATGAGGTGGAGAATTTCCTTCTCAAGAGAGTTCTTGGGAGAAGAGTATTCCTTGCACAAAACTTCTTTTTGTTATTATCCTCGTCTCTTTGTCTCTTCGTCTCCTCCTCCCCTCTATTTATAGATTTAGCGCTTCTTGCCTCAGTGGTCCCACTCTGAAAAGTGAGTTTTTCTTGTCGCGGCTGGTGGGAATCTCCGCTCTACTCCATGCTCCATTTGTCAGGCCATACGTCAGAAAAAGTTGCACAATTTCAGAAATCCCCGAGAATACATTGATCTTATTGTCCATGAGCAATTGCCCCATGCGGTGATACCTACTACCTGTAAAAAAAAAGGTTTGTACATCATTTTTCCCTTGTAATGTGGTCAGTGGGTGTGTTTGCGATGCTTTTACAAGTTTCACGTTTCTAAGCCAATTTTACTACATTCGACGCAACTTTTCCTTCCTATTGTTGCATATTCTAAGTAAGACGATATAAATAACTTGTATTTTTACAAGTTATCAACCGGATAACGAGATGATTCATCTCGGTTTATGACGCCGTTGATACTGGAGACTTTCATCTCACCTAAATGACCATAAGTGACATGACCTCAATCCTGAGTGTTTTGGGAACTCCTGCCTTTAAGGGCGATCCTTTGATTAGTATGGGTGAGAATGGCCAGATTGCCAAATTAACATGCCTACCTTTTTGGGGACTTGTCTGATTTGGGAACTGGGAACTCAGTTACATAAGATGGAATTCACTCCTTCCCTGAAGTAGGGATAAGTAGATAGATTGCTTCTTTAAGAGCTGATTCTGGTGTTTGAACATAGTGGCCACAACTTCTCTTTGGAAGAGAGGACTTAGTCATAGTAGGACTATTGATGTGTTATTTTATGCGATGAAATAATGAAAGGATTGCGTTGGTGTAAAATGCGTTGAGCATGCAAGTTTTCTCAGTAAGATCCAAGTATAAATCCTATTGAGTTGCCTGGTAAGCCCAGGGTCGAACTCAGGGACTAAGGAAAACAATATGCGGTGGTAATTTCTAGTTCACTTTGCGGTAACAAATAAATCAATGTTTGGTTGGTTTGTTGTTTAAGGTATGAAAAGTATGCGGTAGATATGAGATAAGAGTAATTATGTGACAGATACACTAAGTATGCAACGGAACGGGTTGAGAAAGTCTTTAGCTAGCGTTTCCTGAGAATGCGTTCAAGCTATGCGATCATGCTACACTCATGCGACAACAAATCGTTTTCCAATGTAAATGCGGTGGCTCCTAATTTTAGGACGCATACGATGAATGTGATAGTGTCTATAGAACTTATTCCTAAGTCTCTACTTCTTGCCTATGCGATGATGCAAGATGCACACAAGGACAAGGTGACCATATACAATCATAACTTATCTTTAGGGTGCATGTGATGCATTAATAGAAAACAGAACTTATTCCTAAGCTTCTATCTCTTGATTATACGTTTCTAATCTGACTCTCTTGAGCCTAAATTCTAATCTGACTTTTCCAAGCCTAGATTCTATCCTTAGACTACCCTCCGGAGTATCTCTAATGAACGAATGACGCATACATAATACAAGATAATCGCATAGAATGAAGATCCCAGGTTATGCTAGCTAAGTGATTTTCAACCCATTCGACAGATTTAGCTACTCATGCGTAATGTATAGAGAGTGAATAGATATAGAGATGCAATTTTCATTTCTATAAATAAGTTCAGAGTACAAAATGACAATGGAAATAAGGGTAGAGAGCCTGGTAGCAATTTCTTGTTTCCCAAGGCTTTTACACTGTGTTATCTCTATTCCGCCCAAAAGATATTCTTGCTTCCGCAAGAGTCGGCCCTCTCTTCTAGTTCGACGCTTTCGACACTCTTCCATGTTCCCCAAAATGATCTTTCGGTATAATCTCCCTTCACTCGCTTCTGCCTTCTAAGTAAAAGAAAACTATGAACAAGGCTACTTCTATCTATAGGGAAAATTATCTCACTGATGAACTCCTCCACTGAAGGTGGTCTTCGGTATTTATAGAGCTTTGGGGTGAAAGGCTTCTTTTCTCTTATGATTGCACTAATGGGATGGCATTAATTCTCTATCTGATGCGCCAAATATTTGTCACCGAAAAGTTGAGTGTACTTGCTACAGTAGGTTGTTAACGACTTGTCAACTTAATTCGGAATCGACTGTCATCAGCTTTCTGTCCCATCGTGATTTATTATGTTTTTCACCCAGATGTGCCCACCATGATACGCCAGCTCTATTTGGCAACCTTCTTGAGTAGATATTCGCGAGCGCAAATGATTGCATAGTCTTGTGTCAATGCAATCTCTTAATGCGCTTGGACGTTAATTCTTTGTATTGCATTTCCGCCTTGCTTCAACACATTTTCTACACAAAAATACATAAGTTACCTATTTTAATGCGATGGACGCATGCGATCGCAATGTTGTGAACTTAATGCTTTTAGACGCAATATTGTATATTTTTATCATTGCAATCCTGCATTGTTTTATAACTTTGTGCTGTAATAACGTGTATTTCTGCCTGTTATCACACCCCTAAATTTAAACAATGCTTGTCCTCAAGCATAAGCTAAAGATTTTCTTTAGAAAGTCAACCGCCTTCTCTTACCTACATTCCTCAAGGATGCCTTATTCAAATCTTATACACCAAAATTTCCTTAATTCTTATCCAGGTCTCTTCTTAAAATATTTCAAAAATTTAGGGACCGCAAGTTTAACTTTCAAAAAGACTTTACTAGATTCTAGGGCATCGCATAATTTATTTCATAAAAAAACTTTTTCACTAGGGTATTTTTAAATGATTTTTTTTTATCCTTGCGTATTTTAGACACATTTTTTTTCTATGACCTTGCATTGATCCAAATGCCTAGCCTTTGTTTCGGCTTGCCCCCACGTGTGTCATACGAACATCCAACTACGAGCAAGGCGCTCTTTCTCAATCTAAACTCATGCCCATTTGGCAGCGGAGTTGCGATCATTTATTTATGCGTTGATCACGATTCCTACCTTCGTTTTGGCTTGCCCCCATGTGTGTCATGCGGACATCCAACGACGAGTAGGATCTGATCGCAACATTATGAATTCTTTTTTGTAAGGCTAAAAATAGCAAGGTCAAAAAATGAATACCTATCCCCAAATTAAAAATGCAGCAATGTCCTCATTGCTAAAAGATTGAAAGAAGTCATGCGATGCTCTTAAGAAGTTTCATAAAGGGTCAGTTTTGAAAGAAAGCTAGCAGACCACTAACTTCTAGAAATAGTTCATGAGGTGACTGTCCTAAAGTTAAGTTGACTTTAGTGTATACGAAAAAAAATTGAAGCATGTGTTTCATCATTGAAATCATAATTGGCAAGGAGAAATAATGCAGTGACTTACTAAATTAATCAATGTTAAATGATTGCACCGATTAAATAGGATACGGTGACAAATTTTTTTTAGAGTTAAAGTGCGATGCGATAATGCGAAATTTGGAAATAACGAAGTCATGGAAAGATACAACCCTCAAATTTGTGCTGTCGCCTGCATTATTTGTGGATGCATTCTGCTTTGCGGCGAACTACTTTCTTTGATTGCGGTGACGAAATAAAGTAGTTGCATCTTTCGTGTAGCGCCTTCGCAATCGTTCTTCACGATCATTGCTACGAAAACATTGAGAGGGTCAAAGAATAAAAAAACTAAGTTAACAAAATCGTTTGCCACGATCGTTCACTGCGATCGCTTTTTTTTTTTTTTGATATAAAGAAATAAGCAAATATATGATAACAGATAACAGCAAGGTAATGAAAGTTCATGAAGCACATATATGAAAAAAAGGATATTCAAAAGGATTGCGTCCCTGATGAGTTTGAGTCGCATAGTAACTCAGGGACTGCTTATTTCAGGCTAGATTTTTACGTCCACGACGGCTTTTTCTTCTTTTCTCGGTCCTCCGAAATCTTGACTACCTTAATCCGGAGTTTTTCCTTGTTGACGTTCATTACTATTTCCCCCTTGTGCACATCAATTTGAGCGCGACCGATCGAGAGGAATGGTCGTCCCAATCTGATGGTCGCATCTTCTTCCGTTTTATAATCCGAAATGATGAAGTCTGCCGGTAAGATGAATTTGTCAATTGAGACTACGACATCTTTCAACTCTCCCTTGGGATGTATTTGAGATCTGTCTGCAAGTAGGAGTTTGCCCATATTCAATCGTTTGAAGATTGATAGTGGCATTACGTTTATACTTTCCCCAAGATCGCATAGTGCTTGACCAATGTAGACCCTTTCAATTAAGCATGGTATCGTGAAGATTCCTGGGTCTTTTTGGTGGGATCATAGCATTTTGCGTTACTGCCACTGTCACGATCTTTTCTTCATCATTCTGTTTATTTTTAAGTCTTTGTAGGAATGGTGGTAGCTAGACTTGTTCTAACTTGCATTCTAGAGGCTTAAAGTGAACGAAACTTCTGGGTTCATCTTCTCGGGCTCTTCTGAATCAAATGTCAACGAGTCCTCTGTTGTCACCGCTTCAAGTTGGTCGTGATAGGTTCCTCCCCTACTTTCGTTGTCATTTTATCGTTTAGCAAAGAGACAGCTAAGCATTGTTCCTTTCCTGTACCCCCAGTGTTGCGAGGGAGCTCAGTTGAGCTCGGCAACGCTCCTTGTGGTCTATTTTTGAGTTCTTCTGAAATCTGTCCTAGCTGAACTTCAAGGTTTCGGATGGACGTTGCTTGATTTTGAAGCACTGATTCGTTCTTCTCAATATACTACTTCAGTAAGCTCTCTAAGGATGAAGATTGTGGTGCTAGTGAACTGCTGGCTTGGTTATGCATTTGACCATTCGTTCGCAGAAAAAATCCTGGTGGCTGATGCATTATTTTATGATGTGGAAATGTGGATAGAATGCGATGGTGAAATTGCGTTAAGCACTCAAGTTTCCTCAGCGGAATCCAAGTGTAAACTCCACTGAGGTTCCTGGTAAGTCTAGGGTCAAACTTAGGGACTTGTGAAAATAGGTTGCGATGGTAATTTTTAGGAAAACTTTACGATAACCAAATAAATCAATAGTTGTTGAGGTTATTGTTTACGATGATGAAAAATAAATAAATGCGGTGGATATGAGAAAAGTAGGATTGCGTATAGATGCACTGAGTATGCGGATGAACGGGTTGAGAAGGTCTTTAGTTAGCGTTACTTGGGAATGCGTCAAACTATGCGATCATGCTACAACCATGCACAATAAGTCATTTTCCAATGCTCATGTAATTGTTTATGTTTTTTATTGTTGGTCGTGATATGTTTCTGTTTTTTATTGTAATTGTTTATGTTCATATACGATTGAAATTTGGAACGATCCTTCCGCTGCTCATGGAAATCCTCATGTCCAATTTCCTTAAGAAAACTTGTTAGATAAAAAGATAAAAACACTATGATCTGATCGTAGTGGAGAGTATATGGACTTAGAATTCCGAAATTATATGATAGAACATGGAACCACGTCCAACTCTGAGCTTCAGGTACACCTCAGCAGAATGGTGTATCAGGAAGGAGAAACAAAACCCTGTTGGACATGGTTCAGTCTATGATGAGTTATACTCATCTTCCAGACTCGTTTTGGGGATATGCAGTAAAGACTGAGTGTTTCTAAAATGCCTTTTGAGTTATGGAGAGGCTGGAAAGGTAGTTTACAACATTTCAGGATTTGAGGATGTCCAGCCTACGTGCTTGTGGCTAACCCTAAAAAGTTGGAACCTCGTTCGAAAGTTTGCCTATTGTAGTTACCCAAAAGAAACGAGGGGTGGATACTTCTATGATCCAAGTGAGAACAAGGTGTTTGTATCGACAAATGCTATCTTATTTGAAGAAGACCATATATGAGATCATAAGCCATGAAGTAAGCTTGTTTTAAATGAGATCAACAAGAGTTGTTGAACAGACTGATAGATCAACAAGAGTTATTGATATCGGTTCATCTAGTCAACCATCTCAAGAGTTGAGACTGCCTCAACATAGTAGGAGGGTTGTGAACCCACATGAATGCTACATTGGTTTAACTAAAGCCCAAAAACATCATATCTGATGATGGGGTTGAGGATCTATTGTCTTATAAGAAAGCAATGAAGGATGTTGACAAAGATGAGTGGATTAAAGCCATGAATTAGGAAACAGAGTCTATGTACTTCAATTCTGTCTGGGAACTTGTGAATCAGCCTGATAGGGTAAAACCTATAGGTTGTAAGTGGATCTATAAGAGGAAAAGAGGTGTAGATGTCACACCGCACTCCAAATTACCCTCTTAACCTGGATGAAATGATGACTGCAGCAGTTACCAACCCTTTTACTGGCACTTACTGCCTATCTAACCTGTTAAATTTTGTTCAAACCCTGAATACATACATATCATCAATATACCAACATAACTCAGAACTTAACACATTTACATTACAGAGTTTCGCAGCATTGTTCATACATGAATATTACAACTTAGTGAGCCCCATCTCGAATACTAGTCACTAGACAGACACATGTGTACTAACTAATACAGGTCTTTAGTTACACTTCCTTCAACCTTTTCTTTGAGTGGTAGAGCAGCAGCAAAAAAGTCCTTTGGGAACTGACCGCTACCTGAAAAAGAAAAAAATTTGAAACCATGAGCTAGAAGCACAGTGAGTGACTTAATAAAAACGTAAATCTCATGCCTTAACTGAAAACTTGAAACATAATACTGTAACTAAAATATACCAAGCAAACGTGTACATAAAACCTTTAAAATCATTGTATTTGAAACCTGAATCTTAGTTAAGAATGAACATTCATCGTTCTAATTCCCAACGCCAAGCCATGGCTAGGAGAGACCTCTACTCGACCTGTTCATACTGAACTATGGCTAAGCGAGATCCCTACGTCGATCTGTTTAAATATACCGATGGGCATCTCAAGCAACTTCCATCAAACATAAACATTGATAACAACATTTAACCATTATTAAACATCATTATTCCTTAGTTGAGAACGAGCATACATCACTCTAGCTCCCAATGTCTATTACCGACCAAGAAACCCATACTTCGGCCTCACTTTGCTGGTATATAGCCTAGGAGACCCATACTTCGGCCTCCCTTTACTAGTATATGGCCTAAGAGACCCATACTTTGACCTCTCATTAATAACCACCTACATGCACATGGAGTTTCTATGTACCGTCAACACCTTAGGTACATTTATTCAGATACCTTTCTTACCTTCAATATCCGGCTCACTTAAGCTATCAAGTTCCCGAAGAGCATTAAAAGAATAGCTCTCAAATATAGTATAGAAAACTCTTTAGGATACTTTCTCTACCTTCAGTGTAATGCCCCAGACCCAGGATTCGGAATCCGGATTCGGCCCCTGATAGCCTCGGCATTCCCCTGCGTCCCCTGCAACCTGGCTACATCATCCTCACTTGCCTTGAATGCTTCTAGAGGGGAAAGTTATCCCCAAAAACCAACATGGGTCGTTACATTCAGTATCCCTTTTCATTATGTTTAGGAATACCAACGCATGTACTTTGACAACCTTAAGTATTTAAAACATAATACATCAAGCTTCATTCAACCTTAGTTTAACTCTAACATATGCTTCACACTTTGTAAAATAAGTTGGCTTAAATCATGTTGAACTAGCTCGTAAAAACCATTAGCATGCGTTAGACACAGATAACATACTTGAGACACTCATACATTAGTAAACATCATGAAAATGGAGTTACTAAAACATGCTGAAAGTATTTGGACAAGATATCATACTTAAATCATGTCCATTTCCATGGAATACATGCTTTACTTAGCATGAGAAATAGCTTCAAACATAGGTTGCTTGGCACTTCATATAAACACTTAGCATGAGAAATAACTTCAAAGAAATCATGGTTTCTAAATCATTAAATCATTAAATCATCACATAGTCACTCACTGCTCATTTGCCTCTTAACGGGTTATACGCCTCTCTCTGCTCTTCATGGCCTAAAAGGATATAATTCCCGGTTAAACTACTTAGAATTCTTAGCAAAATACCTCAAATAGTTCATTACCAATGGAACTTTCATCATCAAAGACAGTTTTACTAGCAAGATACTCATCATGAGTGAATTCATTCTCATGAGCGAGATCCTCAAAAGCGAGATCAAGCTTTTCCTGACAAACATTCATCCTAGCGATACTCATCTTACCAGTGAGATTCAGCCCAATTTCTAGCGAGATTTCTTCTAGAGCGAGATCCTCATCACAAAATTAGCGAGATCCTCATTCTCCATATCTCGCTATAACTCTCCACGGTGAGTTGTTTGCTTGTTCTTCGCAAGCAGCTTCCTGCTTATGCACATATTCTCTGTTACAACTTCAAAAATTTATAACTCAAAATTCAGACCTCTTTTAAAGAAACTTTCTTCTACAAACAGTTTAGAATTGCGTTAACTTTCTTAACTTAAAATTTCAGCCATAAATTCCTTATAATTTGACGTATAGCTTTCAATCTTCACCTCAAGCTCCGATTAATCCAAGATTCCGCCTCTTCTACAATTTCCTCACTTTTTGTTCTTCTTCTCCTATAATCTTTCTCTGGCAGGATAACCTCGAAAACTAGATTCTCCCAAATTTCAAATGGCACTGATTTCACTAAATTTGCTCATGTAGATTGTCGAAACCTAACTTTTGAAGTTCCTCTGCCTATTAATCTTCCTGCCGACTCCCGAGTTCAAGGATTAACTGCCACATCACCCCATCTTTAATGCCTCCAGCCAAACCAATAAATGAACTTTCCTATTTAATATGTTTTTCTTCTCCTTTCTCCACACCTTCTATAAATAACATGGTTTTTCACTTATTAGATATTTAATATTTCATTTCTTTGGATAAACATACTTGTTTTGGAAATTTAGAATCTGGGGTTTACACTTAGCTACACGAGAGCTTATTTTTTCTTGCTTCCATCCTATAAATAACATGGCTTCATTTAACCCATTAGAAGACATCATATTACTTACTCTTACTTAAAGTAATTAGGGTTTGGGTTTGACAGTAGATCTTTAAGGCTAGATTTGTGGCAAAGAGTTATACCCAGGTCGATGGAGTGGACTATGAGAAAACTTTCTCACCTGTTTTCATATTGAAGTCTATCAGGATTCTCCTGTCCATAGCCACATTTTATGATTATGAGATATAGAAAATGGACGTCAAAACTGCCTTTTTGAATGATAATCTTGAGAAAACCATCTACATGGCTCAACCAGAAGGGTTCATTGATCCAGATTAAGAGCAAAAGGTTTGCAAGCTTAATAGGTTCATTTACGGACTGAAACAAGCATCTAGATCTTGGAACATTAGATCTGATAGTGCAATCAAATCATTGGAATGATGTAGGTTTTTTGAGATTAAGAAATGGTTAGTCGTCCAATTCCAAATGAAAGATTTGGGAGAGGCGCAGTTTTTTCTAGGGATCCATATCATAAGGGATCATAAGAACAAAAGGTTGGTTTTGTCTCAGGCATTGTACATTGATAAGATGTTGATCAGGTACTCAATGCAGAATTCCAAGAGGGGTTTATTACCTTTCAGGTATGGAATTTTTTTGTCTAAGAAACAGTGTCCTAAGATACCTCAAGAGGTTGAGGAAATGAGATGGATTCCCTATGCATCGGCTGTTAGAAGCCTCATGTATGCAATGTTATGTACTAGACCTGACATTTGCTATGCAGTAGGGTTTTCAGTTGATATCAATCCAATCCAAGATTAGATCACTAGATGATGGTCAAAACGATCCTTAAATATCTTCGGAGAACGAGGGACTATATGCTCGTTTTTAGAGATAAGAATTTGATCCTTAAAGGATACATAGACTCTGACATTTAGACTGATAGAGATTCTCGGAAATCGACACCAGAGTCAGTGTTCACTCTGAATGGAGGGGTTGTAGTTTGGGAAGCATCAAGTAGGGATGCATCACGGACTCCACTATGAAAGCCGAATACGTAACCGCTTGTGAAGCTATTAAATAGGCTGTTTTGCTTAGAAAGTTACCGATTTGGAAGATGTTCCAAATATGTCTTTGTCGAGCACATTTTATTGTGATAATAGTGGGGCTATGGAAAATTCTAAGGAACCTCGAAGTCACTGAAGAGGCAAGCATATAGAACGAAAGTATCATTTAATCAGGGAGATTATGCATCGTGGTGATGTGATTGTCACGAAGACCGCATCGAAGCACAATGTTGTTGATCCATTTATAAATGCTCTCATGGCTAAAGTGTTTGAGGGTCATCTGGAGAGTCTAGGTCTACGGGATATGCGGCACCTTGTCTAGGGCAAGTGGGAGATGATACTGGGGTATAGAGTATGCCCTAGTTTATTGTATATTGTACTATTTTTGTATTGTACATTAGTCTCCCAAGGCATTAGGACAAGTGGGAGAATGTTGGGATTGGTGTCCTAATTCTCCTGGTAGTCTCATAGTTTGTAAACACTTTGTGAATATATTGTTATTAATAAAATAAGCATTGTTTTATAAGAATTTACTCAATCCAATAAACTAAGATCCATGGTTATTTTATGTAACTTAAGCATGTATGTGAAGACATACAAGTGGATGATGCCTTAAGTAATAACCTAAATGGTCTATAGTAAAAGGATAAAGAAGGGATACCTTATCCTGGTGACACTACGGATAGGGCCCGCTTTGTAGATGTTACATGTGTTGTAAAGTGCTACAAATGGTTTGATCCTGACCATTCATGTGAAGACATGCGAGCGGGGGTATCCTATACAAAGAGTTTGTATAAGACTGGACCACGAGATGATTAGTCTCTTGATATAAGGCCATTGATAATTGAGACTTACATTTCACTAGGATGACCATAGGTGATATGACCTTAATCTTGAGTGAGTTAGGAGCTCCTGCTTATGAGGGCGGTTCTTTGATTTGTATGGGTGAGATTATCCAGATTGCCAACTCAACAAACCTACCATTTTAGGAATTCATCTCATTGGGGAACTGGGAACTCAGCTACATAAGACAGAATTCACTCCTTCCACGAAGCAGGGGTAAGTAAATAAATTGTTCTCTTAAGGGTTGATTCCGGGTCTTGAACATAGTGGCCACACCCTCTCTTGGGAAGAGAGGACTCAGTCATAGTAGGACTATGACTTATTGTTCATTAGAGAAATCAGTGGTACTTAAGGAGTTAGATGTAACTATAGGGGCAAAACAGTAAATTAATCCAACTGTACTTACGAGCGATTTGTGAAGGGCCATCACATTATTGATTGGTTATATCCAATGGACACAAAAATACATCTATAGTGTGAAGAGTGCAACTGTTGGTCTTTAGTGGAGTGACCAATAGTTAACGGATGGTGGATCTCGTGATTAAATAGTTTAGTCAGTTATTTATGTACCATTGGAGCTTCAAGCTATAGGTCCATTAGGTCCCCTTGGTAGCTCAATGGGTTCAAGTTGAGAATCAGATTTTGGGTTAATTTGAAGTGTTCAAATTAACAAGAGGAAACTTAATTATATGTGATATAATTAAATTAATTCAATTATATGTGATATAATTGATATGATGTATTAGATACATTAATTGGAGGAATTAATATAAATATGATTTATATTAAATACCATAACATAGAAAAAGAACTATGGTTTATATGTTTCATATGATGAAATATTAAAACTATAGGTTATAAATATAATATGATAAGTTGGTTATCATATTTATTTGTAATATGTTAATTATATGATAATTAATTTTTTTCTTTAATAAACGAATTAAGTGGGAGGTTATACACGATTATGGTAACTATGAGATAAAAAAAAAATGGTTTTCCAAAATCAAATGATGATTCATTTTGTGTCGTTTGACAAAAGAATTAACTATCAAGTAAAAGTGTTTTACTATACGATAGTGTCTCACAGCCTACACGAAAAGTATCGAGTTTACTATACGATAGTTACTCAGTACTACACGATCAAGTAGTAAAGTTTATACGATAGGCTTCTTCTTACTAAACGATCGAGTATCTAGTCTATACAATAGACTTCATCCATCTCCCACTTACTCGATCACCTACCTCCTTCTTTTCTCTATCCAAAGTTACATAGAGCCCACAACTCTTGGATTCTCACACTAAGAATACCAAGGTAACTCTTATGGTGGTGTTCTAGTTCCGTTTGAGATTCGAGGATCGAGTTGAACTCGATTGTGATTGAGGTTCATCCAATCATTCGTTGAGATCGAGGTCTGATCGTTGTGTTTGAATTCGTGTTGTTGAACCAATTGCTGAACGATCGAGGGATACTTGAAGACTATAATTTATTGTATATGCATAATTGTTTCCGTTTAGACTGTAATTGTTTGTGTTCTTTCTCAAAGGGATTTGGAACGATTCGCTTTCGCTTACTGGATCTCTATGTTTAGATTTCTTTCAGGTGTTCCGTTTCTGTCAACTTAAATACCTCAGCCTAGCTAGAACCCGTCATAAACAAAAGGTCCCTTATAGATATATTTGCTACAAATTTAATCTTTTATTGAAATCAATTTAATCCTATTAAACTGGTTTAAAAGATTAATCTAATTTCTAATCTCATTAGAAATTTGTGAGCATAAGTCTATCTCAATCATATTTTAAAACTATTTTAAAAAATGATTTTACCTAAGTTTGCATGCAACTCTTGGTTATTGATTTTAATTCTAATTTCATTAATTACAACACTTATAAAAAATGAAACAATTAAAACCATTCAACATTGCAAGCTAGACATACATAAGTTATTTATAACACGTATAAATAAACCTAAAGTAATGTCATGCTTCAAGCCATGTTCATTCATTACTAATATATAACTTTTGTATAACTAAGTAATAAACTATGCTATAACATACATTCCATACATCCATTCAACCTTATATTATAACACTTATAATATAAATGATGCATGCATACATATAGTATAACTCTTACATTATAAGGTGCATGAGCATGCTGAAGTAAATCGGAAACGAGATTTCCATGAGCAGTGGAACAAGACTATTCCAAATTACAATCATGAATGAATAATGCATTTACAATCGACTTCAAACAAGAAATTAGCAAATAATACAAAAATTACAGCATGAGAAATACAAAGGAACAAGAGTAAAACTCTATGCACATAGGAAGAAGCGTCTCCATGCTCTGTTGCGTGACCGCTCGCACAACAGCGACCACGAACACAAAAAAAAAAAAAAAAAAAAAAAAAAAAAAAAAAAAAAAAAAAAAAAATTAAAAAATAAAAAAAAAAAAAAAATAAAAAAAAAAAAAAAAAAAAAAAAAAAAAAAAAAAAAAAAAAATAAAAAAAAAAAAAAAAAAAAAAAAAAAAAAAAAAAAAAAAAAAAAAAAAAAAAATTATAAATTTTTTAATTAAAAAATGGTGCATGAGCATGCTGAAGTAAATCGGAAACGAGATTTCCATGAGCAGTGGAACAAGACTATTCCAAATTACAATCATGAATGAATAATGCATTTACAATCGACTTCAAACAAGAAATTAGCAAATAATACAAAAATTACAGCATGAGAAATACAAAGGAACAAGAGTAAAACTCTATGCACATAGGAAGAAGCGTCTCCATGCTCTGTTGCGTGACCGCTCGCACAACAGCGACCACGAACACTCAATCTACACGACCGCAACACAGCACGAACACTTCACACTCGTCCTCAATGGTCTCCATGGTCACAAACTCTTCGCACTCGTCCTCAACGAACGGCCTCCAGAAAACCTCGATGGTATCGAGTTGAGTCTGCACCACCAATAAGGCGACCTTGGTATTCTCGGTGTGAGAATCCAGAGGGTGGGCTCTGTTCGGACTTGGTATGAGGCAGACGAATGGAGAACATAACGATCGCATACATGGGGAAGTGGGAGATGGCGGAGACCTATCGTATAGGTCGATGCCCAATCATTTAGATAAAGTTACGCGATTGTCTAGAAAAAGCTATGCGTTCGTTTAGCCTATCGTTTAGCTCGGTTTGTCGTGTACAGACTCTACACGATCGTTTACCTTGGGCCAGCGATCGTCTAGCAAAACTATGCGATCGTTTAATAAATACTGCACGGTCGTTTAGCTCGTACCTGCACGATCGTTTAGCTCGCCCAGCCGTCGTTTAGTAAATCTGTATTTACTTGACGACCCGTGAGTTTCTTTGCGCGAGAGAGAAAAACTCAAAAACTTTTTTCAATCGTTTGTAAAACCTCTTTTCAAAATAGGAAACCACTTTCCTTTTAAACTCACAGTTACCATGATCCAATGACCACCTATTACTTTGGTTATTTAAAAGAAAAAGTATTAATTATCCAATAATTAATATTATTATAAATATAAATGATAACCAACTTATCATACTATATTTATAACCTATAGTTTTAATATTTCATCTCATGAAACATATAAACCATAGTTCTTTTTCTATTCCATGGTTCTTAATATAAATCTCATTTACATCAATTCTACATCAATCCTCCACTAGATGTATCTCATACATCATACCGATTATATCATATATAATCAAAATACCTATTGTCAATTTGAACATTTCAAACCAACACCAAGAACTGATCCTCAATTGTATCCAAGCTACCAAGGGGACCTCATGGACCTGTAGCTCTGAAGCTCCATCGGTACGTGAATAACTGACTAAACTCTTTAGTCACGAGATCCACCATTCGTTAACTGCCAGATACTCCACTAAAAACCAACAACTGAACTCTCCTTACTACAAATATATTATGTGTTCTTTTTATCCAATTAGCAGTACGACAACCCTTAACAAATCGCTCGTAAGTACAACTGGGCCAATAACTGTTATGCCCCTGTAGTTACATCTGTTTCCTTAAATACCACTGATCTATTTAATGAACATAAGTTATAGTCCTACTATAACTGAGTCTTCTCTTCCAAAGAGAAGCTGTGGCCACTATGTTCAAGTCCCAGAATCAGCCCTTAAAGAAGCAATCTTTCTGCTTATCCCTGCTTCGGGAAAGGAGTGAATTCCATCTTGTGGATTGAGTTCCCAACTCCCAGATCAGACAAGTCCCCAAAAAGGTAGGCATGTCGAGTTGGCAATCTAGCCACTCTCACCCATACTAATCAAAGGACCGCTCTCAAAGGCAGAAGTTCCCAAAACACTCAGGATTGAGGTAGTGTCACCTATGGTTGTTTAGGTGAGATGCAAGTCTCTAGTATCAACGGCGTTATATACAGAGTCTAGTCATCTCGTAGTCTAGATCTTATACAAACTCTTTGTATAGGACACCCTCGTCCCAGTTCTCCACATGAATGGTTAGGATCTACTATCTGTAGTAGTTTACAACACTTGCAAACCTCTACAAAGCGGGCCGTATCCGTAGTGTCACCAAGATCAGGTATCCCACCTTAATTCTTATACAACAGACCGATTTAGGTTATCACTTAAGACATGATCCACTTGTATATCACATATACATGCTTAAGTTCACATAAGATAACCAAGGAGCTTTGTTTATTAGATATGAGAGAATGCCAGAATTATGTAACATTTATTTTATTCATTGAACAATGTGTATCTTTACAAAACAACGAGACTCCGGGAGAATTAGGACACCAATCCCAACACTTGTATTATATAATTTAATCATGCATACTAATATATTATAACACTTATAATAAAAAATGATGCATGAAATAAAATGCATAACCTATGGTGGGTTTTAAAACTATATGACATACATTATGACATATAATATAAACATACATCACATGCATATTGAATTAAAGTTGATGGAGCGGGATAGTTAATCTAAAAAATGGAAAAATAAAGGCTAAACTATTACAAATGCGGAGTCCTCCGGTTTAGAACAAGTGAACCGGGTCTTGAACCGTTCGCTTTGAAGTCTTGCAACTTGATCGTGTAACAACGACCGCGTAGCTTTGGACTATGCGATGAGCATGAAAGTCTACGCAATCATGCAACGTGCTTCGAGTAGTGCATACCATGCGATCGTGTAGTTAAAGACTATGTGATGAGCATGATAGTCTTCATAATTATGTAATGTGCATCGAGTATCATATACTATGTAATCGTGTAGCAATTGACTATGCGATGAGCATGATAGTCTACACGATCGTTTAGCATGCCTTGCGTCAAGAATCAAATAGATTGCGATCGTTTATCTCTCAAGCAGCTATGCGATCATGCAGCCAACACAACACGATCGAGTAAACACTTTACACGATTGCATAGCATTAGCTATGTGATCGTTTAGCAGATGCTACACGATCGTATAGAAAACTCTACACGAACGCATAGCTAAATCTAAATGATAGTTTAGCTCAAGTTACACGATGCGACCATCATTTCATCTTCTCCATCGAAACGTACTGCAACCTTCACGTCTGAAGCTTCACAAACGACTCAAAACCTTAACGAATACAAACTCAATTGCAAGTATAATGCTAAAAAAACGTAGGGGCCTTTATAAATTAACTTTCATAATTTAAACAGTAAGCCAAAACAGAGACAACTATTCTGTAAACATCCATTAATAACCATCCACATACATTTAACAATTAAACACAATGTAGAACTTAAAACCCACCAAAACTGTAAACGATTTCCATATAGCAAATGAAATTTGGAAATCAGAACACAACCTAGCTCTGATATCAATTGTAGAGAATTTCTACATAAGGAGATCCTCGAGCGGAAGTGGATCGTCTAAATTCCATTTTGATTGAAACATAAATTTACAGTAAACGCAGATAGATTATGCAAACTAAGTAAATTATAACATGCTTTTCAAATAAGATACATAGTTCAAGGGAAATCACCTTTGAATAACACTTCTTCTCGTATCCTCGAACGGTCACGAACTCCTCAAACAAACAACAACAAGATCTTGAAGGCCTTCTTCAAGTAAATCACGAACCAAATGGGAAGAGAACACTACCACTTGGATTCCTTGGTATACACGAGGTGAAAATCCAAGAGTGGGGGCTCGGACTATTTGGTTAAGAGGAGTTTGGAGGAGGAAGACGATTGAAGAAGAAGCATTATTGCATAGGAATTACTTCAATCGTTTAGGCTATCGCATAGACAAAGAGCTTATCATGTATGCTCTGTGTTTTTGTCGTATAGACTATTGCATAGTCTATCCTTGCGTTCAACTCTCTTGGAAGAAAAAAAAAACCAATTTTTCATTTTATTCCAATTGCTATGAAATTGCATAACCACTCACTAAGGTAGTTTTTGAGAAAAAAAAGATTATTATTCAAAATAATAAATAATATAAATAAATATGATAACCAACTTATCATATTATACTTATAACCTATAGTTTTAATATTGCATCACATATAATATAAACTATAGTTTTTTTCTCTATTTTATAGCATTTAATATAAATCATATTTATATTAAATTAAAAACTATTTGAATCTCGTTGAAATATATATTCCTCCAATTAGGGTATCAAATACATTATATCATATATATCATATATAATTGAATTAATTGAATTATATCATATATAATTAAATTCCCTTTTATTGATTTGAACAATTCAAATTAACCCAAAAACTGATTCTCAACAAAATCTTTTTGAGCTACCAAGCGGACCTTATGGACTTGTAGCTCGAAGCTCCAACGGTACGTGAATAATTAATTAAACTCTTTAATTACATTATCTACCATCCGCTAATTGTCGGGCACTCCACTAAAGATTGACAGTTGTACTCTTCGCACCATAAATATATTTCTGTGTCCATTGGATATAACTAATCAATAGTGCGATGACCCTTCATAAATTGCTCGTAAGTACAGTTGGGCGAAAATACCATTTTTCCCTTGTAGTTACATCTAACCTCTTAAGTACTACTGATTCCTCTAATGAACAATAAGTCATAGTCCCACTATGACCAAGTTCTCTTGGGCTAAGAGAGGGTGTGGCCATTATGTTCATGACCCGGAATCTGCCCTTAAGGGAGTAATTTATCTACTTACCCCTACATTAGGGAAGAAGGGAATTCCATCTTGTGTAGCTAAGTTCCCAGCTCCCCAATCAGACGAATCTCCGAAATGGTAGGCTTGCTGAGTTGGCAATCTGACCACTCTCACCCATACAAATCAAAGGACCGCCTTCATGAGCAGGAGTTCACAACTCACTCAAGATTCAGGTCATGTCACCTATGGTCATCCTAGTGAAATGTAAGTCTCTATTATTAACAGTATTATATAAAGAGATTAATCATTTCGTGGTCGATCTTATACAAACTATTTGTATAGGATACCCCCGCTAACATGTCTCCACATGAATGATCAAGATCAAATCATTTGTAGTACTTTACAACATTTGTAACACCTACAAAGTGAGCCGTATCCGTAGTGTCACCAGGATAAGGTATCCAACCTTATTCATCTACTACAGACCATTTAGTTTATCATTTAAACAAGATCCACCTGTATGTATCTACATAAAATAACCTCAGATCTTAGTTTGTTGGATTGAATATATGTTTATAAAATAACACTTATTTTATTAATAACAATATGTTTATTGATGCGTTATTTTATGCAGTGAATTAATGAAAGGAATTGCAGTGATGGAAAATGCGTTGTGCAACAAGTTTTCTCAGCAGAATCCAAGTATAAATCCAATCGAGTTTCCTGGCAAGTCCAAGGTTGAACTTAAAGACTAAGGAAAACAATATGCGGCAATAATTTTTAAGATGACTTTGCGGTAACCAATAAAGCAAATAGTTGTTAGGTTGTTGTTTATAGTATAAAATGTATGCGACGGGGTTAAGAAAAGAGTTAATATTACGGAAGATGCGATTTATATTTAGAGGAATGGGTTGAGAAGGGGTTTATCTAACACTTCCTAGGATTGCGTTCATGTTATGCGATCATGCTACACATATACACTAGCAAATCATCTCTCAATGTAAATGCTACGACTTCTAGTTTTAGAACGCATGCGATATATGCGATAAGTCTATAGGACCTACACATAAGCCTCTATTCTTGTTTATGCGATGACAATTGACATTCACACAAACAAGGCGACCACATAATATCATGACCTATCTCTAGAGTGCATACGATGCATGTTGACAAACAAAGCTTATATCTAAGTCTCTATTTCTTGCTTATGCAGGTCTAATCTTGCTCTCTTGAGTCTAGATTCTAACCTAGCTCTTTCAAGTCTTAGGTTCTTTCTTTAGACTCTCTCTCGAGTAGCTCTAAAGGGTGTTGGGTGTAACATAAGACAAGATGCTCGCATGCGATGGAAATCCTAGGTCGTGGTAGCTAAGTTCTTTTCAACCCATTCGATAGATTTAGCTACTCATGCGTGCTTTTAAGAGAGTGAACAGATGTAGATAAGTAAGTTCCATTTTATAGATATAGAATTGAAATATAGAATAACAATGCAGAATAATAATAAAGAGCCTGGTAACAATCTCTTGCTTCCTAAGACTTTTACACTATTCTTCTCCACTCTGCTCAAAAGATAATCACACTCTCGCGAGAGTCGGGTCTCTCTCTGTTTTTCCATGCCTTCTGGGTTCTCTCTCGAGCTGACCAGGGCGATCTTCCGGCGTCTCTTCCCTTCTCTTGCTCCGCCTTCTAAGTAAAAGAAAAACTATGACCAAGGCTACTTCTATCTAAGGGAAAATTACCTAACTGTCGAACTTCTTCACTGAAGGTGGCCTCTGGTATTTATAGAGCTTCGAGGTAAAAGGCTTCTTCTCTCTTATGATTGCACTGATGGGATGGCATTAATTCTCTATCTGATGCGCCAAATATTTGTCACCGAAAAGTTGAGTGTACTTGCTACAGTAGTTCGTTAACGGCTTATAAATTTAATTCAGAATCGATCGCCATCAGCTTTCTGTCCCATCGTGATTTATTATGCTTTTCACCCGGATGCGCCCACCAAGTTAAATCGGCTCTATGCGGCAACCTTCTTGAGCAGATATTTGCGAGTGCAAAAAACCGCATAATCTTACGGTAATGCAATCTTTTGATGTGCTCAACCGTTGATTTCTTTGGATTACATTTTCCGCCTTGCATCAACGCATATTTTGCACAAAAATACATAAGTTAACTGTTTTAATACGATGGACACATGCGATCACAATATTGTGAACTTAATGTTTTTGGGACGCAATCTTGTATATTTTTATCAACGCAAACCTGCATTGTTTTATAACTTAGCACTGTAATAACGTGCATTTCTGCCCGTTATCATTTATACAGAGTTTACAAACTATAAGATTACAGGGAGATTTAGGACACTATTCCCAACAGCATAATGGTCGAGCGTCAGGCGAATGTCACAGCGCTGATGGTGTATTGCCCACGCGCTGAGGTTGAAAGTTCGTAAAACCATGTAACGTTGCAACAGTCGAATGGAGTGTTGCAACGCTGCCTATTCTGTTCTAAAGCGTTGAAAGTGCAGCGTTGACAAGCAATGCGATGGTGACGTTGGGGCATCTCCGGAGCATTGCAACGCTTAGGGCAGCGTTGCAATGTTGTCCTGCATCTGAGAATTCTGTCCAATAACGTTGAGCTAGCATTGGACATAGGTTTAATGAGAGCGTTGCAATGCTCGACAAGGAAACATCCTTCATTTCTTCGTCATTTGATCAATTCAGCTCCTAACTTCATCATTTTAACGCCTTTTTATCCCAAACTCTTAATCCAACTACTTGTACACTTGAGTCCTACAAAATAATCAATTTAACCAAATTAAGTAGCTAAACACCCCTGAGTTAAGCGAAAGAAGATAGTGAAGGATCTCATATCTAAGAGTTCCATGAGCGTGCTCGGATCGCTCCGATCTCACAGTGATGAAATGCCACAATATACATTCAACATATAGTTATACAGACAAACACTAATTATCGGCATGCTATGAACAACAAAAATATAACAAGGGAGAGGGTTCCATACCAGTTGAAGACTGTCTTCGATGCTTCGGAACTCCAAGTAGTGGAACACCTCCACGCGATCTACCAACGCCCAGCAGCAGCGTCAACAAAAGCAACACGAACAATCGCAAACTCACGATCGCAACGGGGACGAAACCATCAGTAAAGAGCCCCGGGTATTCTCGAAAAACCCAAAGGGTAGTCTTTGGTGAATTTGGTAGAGGAAGGAGGAAACATGAATCGTGTAGGCGAAAAGTAAGTGGGAGGGAAAAAGACACTATCGCATAGTAGACTACTTATCGTTTAAGAGAAGCTACACGATCGTGTGGGTTTTACTAAACGATCGTTTAGGAAAAGGTATGCGATCGTTTAGCAAAATCGGCACACTATATGATCGTTTAGAGAAGCTATCCGATCGTGTAGGAAATAGCGTGCGATCGTTTAGGCGCGAGGTGAACGATCGTCTAGACGAAAAGGACTATCGTATAGGCTCTCGTTTTACGTAAGCGATCGTTTAGATTTTCATCAATGCGCACTTTCGAATTCTTTTGTGCGATTGACCTCCGAGGCCTTCAAAATAAAAACATTTTTCATTTTAATTCATCGCCGACAGATCCCACTAACCCATGTCCGAACGTGAATTTTGGATTAATTATCATATAATTAATAAATTAAAATATTGATAAAATAAACATATTATATTTTTAACCTATAGTTTGATACCACATATCTACTATAGTTTTTTGTCCTCTACTTGATATAAATCATATTTATATATATATCATATATAATCGAACTTCCTCTTGTCAATTTGAACATTTTAAATTAACCCAAACACTGGTTCTCGACTTTATCCAAGCTACCCAGGGGACCTAATGGACCTGTGGCTCGAAGCTCCAACGGTCTGTGTATAGTTGACTAAACTCTTTAGCCACGAGATCCACCATCCGTTAACTGTCAGGCATTCCACTAAACATCAACAGCTGAACTTTTCTTACCACAGATATATTTCTGTGTCCATCGGATATAACCAATCATGAGTACGATGACCCTTCACAGATGCTCTTAATGAACAATACAACATAGTCCAACTATGTGTGAACACCTCTCGGGCCAAGAGAAGGTGTATGGCGCCACATCGTTCAAGCCCCGGAATCAGCCCTTAAGGGAGTTATCTATCTACTTAACCCTGCCTTGGGGAAGGACTGAATTTTATCTTGTGTAGTTGAGTTCTCAGCTCCCAAATTAGACGAATCCCCAAAATGGTAGGTTTGAATCGATGACCTAGCCACTCACACCCATACAAATCAAAGGACTGCCCTCAATGGCAGGAGTTCTCTACTCACTCAGGATTGAGGGCATGTTTCCTATGGTCATCTTAGTGAAGTGAAGTCTCTGTCATGAACGATGTTATATAACAAGACGTTAACACTTCGTGGTCAGGTCTTATACAAACTCTTTGTATAGGACGCCCTTGCTCACATGTCCCCAACACGAATGATCAGGATCAGACCATCTGTGACAAGTCACAACACTTGTGACCATTCCACAAAGCGGGCCACGTCCGTAGCATTACCAAGATAAGGTTTCCCTCCTATATCCATATACTACAGACCATTTTGGTTATCACTCATGACATGATCCACTTGTATGTCACTACATACATGCTTGAGTCACATACAGATAACCAGGAATTTTATGTTTATTGGTTTGTGGTAAAGCAAATAACACAAGTAACCGAGCAAAAATACAAGATGTGAAGTAAATATCATATATTAACAACACAAGCGTTCGTACAAACTGTTTACAAACTACAGGACATGAGACTTTAGAGCATCAACCTAACAATCTCCTACTTATCTTAAAGTGAAGTGGGGTGTACAATAAACTAGTACAAAACAATAAACAAGGGTATAAAAGCCCAGTACAAGAAAATCTTCCACTTGCCCTAGTCCACCCGCGAGCGATCCTGTAGACCCATGCTCTGTAGATGACCCTCAAACATTGTAGCTGTGAGAGCCTTCGTAAATGGGTCAACAACATTAAAATGGCCTGGGTTAGACTGAACCGTCTCATCTCCTCAACCTCTTGAGACGTCTTAAGAAACATGTCCTTAGACAAAGTGACTTCATGCCTGAACAGCAGTAGGTCCCTCTTGGAGTCCTGCATCGAGTACTTGAGCAACATCTTGTCAATGTATGATGCCTAAGACAGTGCTAGCACTTTGTTCTTACGATCCCGAAAGATATGTATACCTAGAACAAACTGAGCCTCTCCCAAATCTTTCATTTGGAATTGGGTCGCTAGCCAGTTCTTAACTGCAGTCAGTAGATCTACATCATTCCCAATGTGTAGGATATCATCTACGTACAACACTAACAAGACTACTGAAGCGTTGATTATCTTTTTGTAGACGCAAGGTTCATCAACGTTTTAGTCAAAGCCATACGACTTGATCGCAGTATCAAACCATATATTCCAAGATCGTGATGCCTGTTTCAGTTCATAAATAAACCGATTCAGTTGGTTGATCTACAAGATCCTATACTAAGTTGAAGTACATTGACTCCATCTCGAGATCCATGGCCTTTACCCGTTCATCTCGGTCAACATCCTCCATTGTTTTCTTATAAGACAACGGATCCTCAACGTTGCCATCTGCTACCATAGCAAGGATTTCCGTGAAACCCAGATAGTGAATGGGTGGGTTCGCAACCCTCTCACTACGTTGAGGTTCCCTCAACTCTTGAGGTGGAACCGACCTACTGGATGAACTCCCATCAACAACTCTTGATGATGTAGCAGTCTCTTCAACAATTCTTGTTGAAGTTTCAGTAGTTTCATTTGAAAGCTCACGCAACACGACTTTGCTTCGTGGACTGTGCTTCTTTATATGATCCTCCTTCAGGAAAGTAGCATTTGTTGAAACAAACACCCTATTTCCTGTTGGATCATAAAAATAACCCCCTCGTGTACCTTTTGGGTAGCCTACAAGAGGCATAACCTCGACCGTGGTTCCAACTTCTTGGGATTAGCCTTAAGTATATGTGCAGAGCAACCCCAAATGTGGAAGTGACGTAAACTAGCTTTATGCCCATTCCACAACTCCAGAGGTGTTCTTGCAACACTCTTGGAGGGAACACAGTTGAGTCTATATACTGCAGTCTCCACTGCAAAACCCCAAAACGAGTCCGATAAGGTAGCGTCACTCATCATTGAGCGAACCATGTCTAACAAGTTCCTATTTCTTCTCTCCGGTACATCATTCTGCTAAAGTGTACCCAACGTTGAGAGTTGGAAAACGATTTCATGTTCTATCAAATAGTCCTGGAATACCGAGTCCAAAAACTCTCCACTTCAATCCGATCGAAGTATTTTAATCCGTTTATTTAATGTGTTTTCAACTTCAGCCTTGAACTCTTTGAACTCTTCAAAGGATTTAGACTTTCATTGCATAAGATAAACATACTCGTACTTGGAGTAATCATCAGTGGAACTGATAAAATACTCATAGCCACCTTGGGCTCGCATATTCATAGGACCACAAAGGTCATAATGTACTAACTCAAGAGGCTCCTTGGCTCTATAACCTTTTCCAGTAAAAGGTCGTTTAGTCATCTTACCCTTAAGGCAAGATTCGCACACTGGTAATGATTTTCTTCTAACTCACTTAGAAGTCCATTCTTCACCAATCTCTCGATCCTATTGAGATTGATGTGCCCTAAACAAAGATGCCAAAGTTGGGCATTTTCTTTTGGAGAAATTCGTCGATGTTTTGGTTGAGTTACGATAGTTCTGAACAATTCAGTATTATAGAGGGCATTAATGGCCAACAGCCTTAGCACATATAAATTCGATTCCAGATTTGTTGTGCAAATAAAAACACCATCTTTATGAATAATAGCTTTATCCACATTAAAAGAGATAGTATATTTACATTGCAATAAACACTTTATAGAAATAAGGTTTCTCTTTAGTTCAGGAACAATATATACATCATTTAAAATAAGAAATCGATTCTGTAAAGCTAACCGGAGTCCTCCCACTGCCACAGCTGAGACGAATTTCTCGGTGCCACAGCTGAGACGAATTTCTCGGTGCCTACTCGCATCGTCATCTGACCAGCCTCTAGCTGTCGCCAAGATCTAATCTCCTGAAAAGAAGAACAAACATGGTTAGTGGCGTCTGAATCAATTATCCAGGCAAAATCATCATTCTCCACTAAACAAGTTTCAAGAACAAGTAAATTACATTTACCTTTATTGGCCTTGGCATTAACCTTGGCTGCTTTCTTCTCTTTCAGATACCGAGGACAGTTCCTCTTTCAGTGTTCATCTTGGTTGCAGTGGAAACACTTTCCCTTAGCAATCTGTGGACACTTGTTTGGGGCGATAGGCAGTGGGTTAGCAGGTTCCTTCCCTTTTCCCTTACCACCCTTCTTATTCTTCTCCTTTTCAGAGTTAAAAGCAGAAGGTGCAGACTTCATTCCTGAGGTCGAACCTCGATGGAACGTCCTAGAGGATGAAGCAACATTTGCCTCACTCTTCTGCCTCTCCTTACTTTTCAGTAAAGATTGGTATGTCTGTTACTCGTTGAGGAGAGTTGTAAGGTTATATTTCACTTTGTTTAGAATCACATTACTAACAAAGTGCAGGAAGATCTCCGGCAAAGAATGCAGGATTATGCTAACCTGGCTACCCTCATCAATGGTAGACCCATTCAACTCTGCCACATTAAAGTAGACCATCATGTTAAGCACATGTTCACGAACAGATGTGCCTTCTTCCATTTTAGAGTTGAATATGTATTTAAGAGCCTCCTGTATAAGTTGTTCAGATGGTTGTCTAAACATCCCCCGCATGGACTCCATGATCTCATGTGTTGAGACCATAGGCTCATGTTTATTGGCTAAGACTTCAGAAAGACTTTCCAAGATGTAGGCTCGGGCCTTCTTATTCGCCCTTGTCCATCACTCGTATGCTTCCCGAACATTTCGAGCGGCATTCATAGCTGGAATAGGAGGACATGCCTCCGTGAGAGCGAACATGAGATTCTCGATGATCAGGATCATCGTGATCATGTGTTTCCATGTTGCAAAATTATTGCCAGTAAGTTTTTCGGCGCTTAGCAATGATAACGTGGTTGTTGCCATTTTAAAATGTTGCTGAAAATACGAACAAAACTTTATTAGAATTTGCTCGACCACTTTTAAACTAATCAGTTTTGCAAAACAGTTTCAAGTACCCTAAGTTATAGACTTCTATTTTGCAATGATGCCTTAGTGAGGCAGGACAAATTCCATCGGTGGGGTGATCAGTTGCCCTTTCGCTGGGATGAGACATTCTCAATCATTAGGCAGAACCAACTCTTGGAACTGAACCTAATAGCCACCATTTTTCGGTCCAAAATCGTTAACTTTCAACTAGTTCGCATAAGTGTAACCCCTAACTTTCGATGCCAGAGTCCTGCCCTAATGAGTCCACCGTAGGGAAGAAGTAGATTAGGAAAAGAGACTAAGTTACGTTATCCTCTTATAGGAGATCAAATAAAGAAATGCACAAAACTGTCATCTTTTAAGGGGACACTCCCAGGGTGCCTCGAGGCGATGCACAGTAACTTTATTCAATCTAACAAGGGAGACCGAAGGATGTGTTGTCGCACTTCCCGCTCCCACTTACTATCAACACTTTTTCCATCCACCTTGATATTGACCTACCCAAACACCATACGTTGGGGGGACATGCCAAAGGTGCCGCGAGACCGAGGGTAGATCTCAGGTGTGGACTATTTAGGAGAAACATGAAAGGTTTAAGTGAAGCATCTTATGCCCCAAGTACCTTCCACTGAATGTTCTACCTAGGGATTCATTAACCTAAATGATCCAGCTACTGGTTTTAGTCTAAGTCGTCGTTTTAAACTCTGCTCATAAACAACATTTGTCTATGAAATATGAACAAATTCAAGTAGTCACATTTAAACACTTTAATGGACTGTCCTTAACTTGCATAGATGCGTCAAAACTATCTAATTCACCTTTCTAGGTAGGTTCCTAGGTAGGGGTGTTACGTTTCCATCAACTTAAATACCCCAGCTTAGACAGAACCCGCCTCAGACAAAAGGTCCCTTATAGATAGATTTGCTACACTTTAACCTTTTATTTGCCAATTTAATCCTATTAAACTGATTAAAAGATTAAAGCCTTAGGGTTGCTAATCATATTAGAACCGTGATCTTAGGTCTATGTGCTCCAAGATTTAAACACTTTAAAACCATGAATTAAACCTAAGTGAGCATGCATGTCTTTCTTATTTATTTTAGTTCTAATTTCTCTTTAACTTTTAAAAAGAAACAACTAAAACCATTGCGCATAACGAGGCATTTATAACATTTATAAAGTAACCTATGTTTCATGCTCCATGCAATTTCCGGTCATTACTATATATAACTTTTATATAATGCGTAACAACCAAGCAAACATGCTATCATTCACCCTTATACTATAACAATTATAATATAAAGATGATGCATGTCAATGTTTTTTGTGCATGCATAAATATAACTCTTATATTACATGATGCATAAGCATGCTTTTATATAACTAACTCATGCTTCTCTAAATTATAACAATTACAATAAAGAGATGATGCATGACCATTGCATAACCTAAGGTGGGATTTACTATATGTGCATATCATATGACATATAAAAGCATACATCACATGTAATAAATAAAGGATTAATGGACCGGGATGAGCCTTTACAAAAAATCGGAATGAAAAAACCTTATCTATTACATTTTCCATCGATCTAACCGGTTCACAGGTGAACCGGGTCTTGAACCGCCAGGAGGTCTTCATCGTGTAGTAAACTCCAGTAGATAGACGATCGTTCAGCGCGCACTATATGATAGAAGCATTAGTAGACGATCGCGTAGATGAAGACGAGGCTGCGAAGCCTGATCGTCTATGTGATCGTGTAGTGCAACGACAAGTAAACGATTTATCATGCAATACAAAGCGATCGTTTAGTCAGGTACTAAGCGATGAAGCTTGCTGACCTAAACGATCGTCTAGCGCGCACGCTTTAAACGATACGCGAGCATCAGCGATCGCGTACTCCTTCATCTTTACGATGTGATTAACATCGATCGCGTAACAAATCCTCTGCACGATGCGATCAACCCTAGATCGGCTCCTTCTTCGAAGAACTACAACGCTTGCCCAGAACTTCGACGAACGGCTCAAAACTTCAAACAAACTTTCAGTACAGACTCAATAACGATTATTAATGCCCAAAAACGTAGGGGGCTTTACTAACAACCGCAAATGTAAAATGATCTAAATCAAACCGAGGCTAATCATCCCGAAAACATCCATTAATCCGCACATCCACAGCAAAATTTAACCATTAAATCAGTGTAGAAATGCACCCACCATGAATGTAAATCTCATTTTGTTGCAACAAATGCAATCGGAGTATCAGAACCTAGCTCTGATACCAATTGAATGATCTCTTACCGAAGAATTCCATGAGCGTGTTCGGATCGCTTCAATCTCACAGTGACTGAAATGCAACAATATATATTCAACATACAATTATGTAGACAAACACTAATTATTAGCATGCTATGAACAACAAAAATAAAACAAGGGAGAGAGTTCCATACCAGTTGAAGACCGTCTTCGACACTTCGGAACTCCAAGCAGTGGAACACCTCCACACGATCTACCAATGCCCAGCAGCAACATCAACAAAAGTAGCGCGAACAACCACAAACACATTATACGATCGTTTAGAGAAGCTATCCAATCGTGTAGGGAATAGTGCGATCGTTTAGGCACGAGGTGAACGATCATCTAGACGAAAAGGACTATCGTATAGGCTCTTGTTTTACGTAAGCGATCATTTAGATTTTCATCAACGCACGCTCTCGAATTCTTTTGTGCGATTGACCTCCGAGGCCTTCAAAATGAAAACATTTTTCATTTTAATTCATCGGTTACAATAACCGACAGATCCTACTAACCCATGTCCGAACGTAAATTTTGGATTAATTATCATATAATTAATAAATTAAAATATTGATATATATAATCATATTATATTTTTAACCTATAGTTTGATATCACATATCTACTATAGTTTTTTGTCCTCTACTTGATATAAATCATATTTATATCTATATCATATATAATCGAACTTCCTCTTGTCAAGTTGAACATTTTAAATTAACCCAAACACTAGTTCTCAACTTTATCCAAGCTACCTAGGGGACCTAATGGACCTGTAGCTCGAAGCTCCAACGGTCCGTGTATAGCTGACTAAACTCTTAAGCCACGAGATCTACCATCTGTTAACTGTAAGGCATTCCACTAAAGACCAACACTTGAACTCTTCTTACCACAGATATATTTCTGTGTCCATCGAATATAACCAATCATGAGTACGATGACCCTTCACAGTTGCTCGTAAGTACAGTTTGGCCAAATTACCATTTTGCCCCTATAGTTACATCTCACTCCTTAAGTACTATTGATTCCTCTAATGAACAATACAACATAGTCCAACTATGTGTGAACACCTCTCGGGCCAAGAGAAGGTGTGTGGCACCACATCGTTCAAGCCCCGGAATCAGCCCTTAAAGGAGTTATCTATCTACTTACCCCTACCTCGGGGAATGAGTGAATTCCATCTTGAATCGGCGAATCCCCAAATGGCAGGAGTTCGTAACTTACTCAGGATTGAGGTCATGTTACCTATGGTCATCCTAGTGAAGTGAAGTCTCTGTCATGAATGGTGTTATATAACAAGACGTTAACACTTCGTGGTCAGGTTCTTATACAAACTTTTTGTATAGGACGCCCCTGCTCGCATGTCCCCAACATGAATGATCAAGATCAGACCATTTATTACAAGTCACAACACTTGTGACCATTCTACAAAGTGAGTCGCGTCCGTAGCGTTACCAGGATAAGGTTTTCCTCCTATATCCATATACTACAGACCATTTTGCTTATCACTCAAGACATGATCCACTTGTATGTCACCACATATATGCTTGAGTCACATACAGATAACTAGAGATTTTATGTTTATTGGTTTGTGGTAAAGAAAATAAAATAAGTAACCGAGCAAAAATACAAGATGTGAAGTAAATATCATATATTAACAACACAAGCGTTCGTACAAACTGTTTACAAACTACAGGACACGAGACTTTAGGGCATCTACCCCAACAGATAGCACATTTCTAGTGCTATCATGTATCACTCTGTCTATCAGTGATATAAAGTGATGGAACATTTTTTCATATATGTTTGGCCTGATTGTATATGTTTTGATATTTGATTGTTTGGCTAGGGGCTACTTATTGGATTGTATATATTTTGATATTTGTTTTCTTTTCACTTTAGTTTCCTTATAGGATCCACTTCCTGGTTTAGTCATGTTATGATATAAAGAAATGAATTACATAGATAGTGATAGAAGTCTATCAACGTCTATTATAAATAGACACTAATAAACTACTATCAGTGTCTATATGTGAAATTAAGTATTCTATGTTGTCTATCATTCATATCACTACCAATGTATATATATGTTTTCTTAGATATGTTTAGTTGAGAGCTACTTACAACTGGTGTTTTGATATTTCTTTTACAGTTGGTGTTTTTATCATTCATAGACTACTTACACTTCATGTCATGCTTTAGTATATAAGTACTTGATAGAAGTTATAAACACTATCACTATCTATCATATTTCATGGTTTGCAATAGATAGTGTATATCGCTGATAGACTTCTATCACTATCTATTGATGATAGACATTGATAGACTTCAGAGAGACAACGATAGAAGTCTACTAATGTTCATTGAATGATAATAGTCAACGATAGTCAATGATAGAATATAGACTGATAGTTGTATGTTTAAACACGTGGAACAGGAACATGAACATCAAACAATAATGCAAGACCAAAACAAGCATTTAAGGATAATAATATGCATTTCATTAGAGGTAATACAAATGATAAAAAAAAACAATTAGATGAATCTCATTAATGAACTCAACTTCACGTCATTTATGCTTTTGTCTCGTGAAATACAAGACGATAAAAAAGCGATTAGATGAATCTCATTAACGAACTCAACTTTACGTCATTTCTGTCTTTTGTCTCATGAAGTTACTTCACGAGATGAACTTCAAGAGACAAACTTCATGAGAAATGAACTTAACAGACTCAACTTCACGTCATCTTTGTTTTTTTGTCTCGTAAAGTTCGTCTCATGAAATTATTTCACAAGATGATCTTCACAAGAAATGAACTCAACAAACTGAACATAACATCATTTCTGTCTTTTGTCTCGTGAAGTTACTTCACGTGACGAACTTTATGAGATGAAATTCATGAGACAAATAGTGTAGTTGAGGAACCACGACGTCATGGACGAGAAAGAAGCCATAGACGGATGAGTGTATAAAATCAAAGAAGAGAATCAAGGAAGAACCCTAGACCTACACACACAAAAAATCGAAGAAAAAATTGAGGAAGAAGTCGTACCGTGGTCGAGGAAGAACATCTTCGATGAAGAAGAATGTCGAGGAAGAAGACGTCGTCAATGAGAAAGAAGGCAAAGGAAGAAGACGTTGATGACGAAGAACGCCGAGGAAGAAGCTGTAGGTGAGGATGCGCGGATTTCAAATTGCAAGGATACTTTAGGAATTTTGGGGAAAAAAAAAAAAGAGGAAAACTTCACTTCCTTTGACAATTTTTTCTCGCTATAGATTGTAAATACTTTTTTTTTCTATTTATAAGAATTACTTTTAAAATTTTCTTATGTAAATATTTGAATTCTGATGCAAACTTAAATGTTAATGTTTTCTTTTTTTAGAATCAATACCATGTTTGTCTTTATTTAAAGTTTGTAATAGATATCATGGATTTTATATTTAACAGTTATGTTTTATGGGATTTTACTTATTAGTTATGTTTTATGGGATTTTACTTATTAGTCATGTATTATAATATATAAATTTATGTATTTTAAATAAATAAGAAAAAATATAATAATCTGACAACCCAACACAATTAGCTTTATGAGCTCCAATCAAACCAAATATTTTGATAATAATAAGCTCAAGTTGTTATACTGATTATCTGTTGTGTTTCAAAGTGTTTATCTAGTAATAAGGTATGATGGTACTTAATTATTATCATGTGCACATAGGTAGAGTTGACGTTTGTTGTGTTGAGATTACTCCACACCAACTAAGGATAAAAGTTGAGGGATTGAGCGAAAGGGTTCTCTCTCAATAAGGTTTAAGAGGAGTTATGATGTTTTAATAGATTTTATGTTTAAAAGTTTTAAGTATGAGTTTGCTTGGTTGTTTTCAGTTTAAAGCATGATGATTAAGTTTTATTAATCACTCACTGGGCTAGTACCTCATTCTTTCAAATATTTTTCTTTTCTCCAGATAGTGGTTATCTCTCCAGAGGTTAGCTGCCATGTTGCTTTGCCACTTAAGGACTCAAAACTTAAAGACTACATTGACGCTCTAGGTGTCTATTTTGTCTATATCTGTACATATGTCTTGTTCATGCTAGGGACTAGTGAAGAATGTTGGGACCCACCGAACTTCGTAATTATTATTATGATATATTTATATTGGGTGTTGGACGAATTCCAATCTTTCTCCTTGTAAGTTTAAGTTAATTATTATTTTTTGAACTTACAACTACGAAAATTTTTGTAAGGGGATAGTTTTTTTATTTATTTATTTACCATTCTTAGTCTTGAGTTGAAAAAGAAAATTTGCATGAATTTCCTGTAAAAATTGGAATTGACGAATTTTTTTTTTATTTTCAATTCTCCAATTCTTACGGAAAAATCTTCACATGAGAAATTTCTTTATAGGAAAATTTTCAATCCTAATGGAAAATCCCAAGTTAAAATTTGCCAAGAACATAGAGAAAAACAAAATGAAAAACTAAAGTTTAAGTTTTAAAACTAAAGTTGGGTCTGAAAAGTTGTATTAGGTAAAGATAGAATTAAAGGCGCAGAAATAAAAGGATATTTTTAGTACGTGGAGTCTTAAAGAGATTAGAAAAAGTAATTATAGAAAAGAGGTTAGTTTTTGTAAAGTAAGGAAATTTTTAAGTCAAGAATAGTCAGTTCCTACTTTTTCTTGCCTTCATTAAATGCATATCTCGTAGGAAACGCTGCTTCAACTTGAAAAGGGTTAGTTTCCAAAAAAAAAAAAAAAAAAAAAAAGGTTAAACCGTGACTTTCACCCTCTGCTGACCAATTCTTCCTACAGTGAAACATGAGAATACGACAATGGCATCATTATTATTATTTTCACGGTTTTAAAATTTGAGAATATTTTCAAACATGCTTTTTATTCGTTGAAAATTAATTTATTGTTTATTTTACATTTTTAAAGGATATTTCTACCTAATCAAAATTCATTTGGAAGGATTCAAAACATATTTTTTAAATAAATTATATAACTTCAAAATCTAATGTACTAAATTTGAAAATTTTAAGCCAAACTGCATATTTTTTGGGTTATATTATCAATTTAGTCCTAAATTTGAAACATGGAAGTTTAAACTTCTATTGATCATGAAATTTACATATCAATTATTTTTAAAAACATCAAATTTTTTTTAGTTATCATAGTAAAATTTCCAATATCTATTAAACACATTTAAAAGTTCATAGACCAAGTGATACAAATCTTAAAGTTTGGAGACTAAACTCCTATTTTTTAATTACAATAATTAAAATGAAACATCTTATATATAAAGAAAAGGATAAAACAAAATTAGGTACAACAACCAACAACTCCGACATCTTCATTAAAAAGGGAGAACAACAAACTAGGAAAATCAAAAGAAATTAAAAAGAAATCTTTATGGAGAGTATTTTTAAGGTTGATAATTAAATGTGTAGCAAAATTTTTAAAAAATTACAAATATAGCAAACAAACTATTAGTTATAGATTCTGTGTTGATAGATTTCTATTAGTGATATGGTCTATCACTAATAGACTCTTTGATTTAAATTTTTTTATATTTATAAATTATTTTTCTATATCTATAAAATAATTTAAATTTGATTGTTATATTTGCAACCATACTTCATTAAATATATATGTTACGTAGGAAACGTTGCTTGGATAGTGTTTTCATTTTCTGAGTTTGTGACTTTGAAAAGTCTACTCAAAGAGAGTATTAGTATTGCTTGTGGGCGGTGGGCCCTTTAAGGACCGATTGGAAGTTCAAAACATTACTTGCAAAGTTCACACAATGCTGACCAATTCTTCTCACAAAATAGGCGTATGTGAGAATACTAACATATTTGAAAGCGTTTTTAAAGTTGTTAAGGATCGCATTTATCGTGTTAAAATATAAGATAATTATTTTAAATGGTAAAACTGTTGAAAGTATATTAAAGTATAACGAAATGTCAATTTCTACTTGTGATAGACTGCGATAGACTTGTCTATCAAGGTCTATCACTAATAGATAGTGAAATTTTACTATATTTGTAAATTAGTTAACTCATTTTCCTTTGTTTGAAAATAGCCCTAAAATATATTCTAAAACATGTCATGATGAAAGTGATTTAAAGTATTTTCAAAATTATTTTCAAACATTCCAAAACCAAGTATTACCCGTTCCCATCGAGAAAGCAAGAAATCTCCATGGGAGCAAGAATGACTAGACAAGTAACCCATGTCAACAGATTATCAACTCGTTCGTACATTTGAACCCTCGTTGGCTTGGATTCGTCTTTGTCTCGACTCTCTTCCCTTCCCATACTCGTATGTTCGTCCCCCCACCCCATTTTGTAATACAGTGAACTTCTATCTATCATCTCATATATCTGTTGGGAATGGTATCCTAAATCTCCTGGTAGTCTCGTAGTTTGTAAACTCTGTGAGCATATTATTATTTAATAAAATAAGTGTTATTTTATAAGCATTTACTCAATCCAATAAACTAAGATCTGAGGTTATTATACGTAACTTAAGCATGTATGTGGAGACATACAAGTGGATCATGCTTTAAGTGATAACCTAAATGGTTTGTAGTATATGAATAAAGGAGTGATACCTTATCCTGGTGATACTACGGATACGGCTTGCTTGTAGATGTTACAAGTGTTGTAAAGTGCTACAAATGGTCTGGTCTTGATCATTCATGTGAAGACATGTGAGCGGTGGTATCCTATACAAAGAGTTTGTATAAGACCAAATCACGAAATGATTCGTCTCTTTATATAACATCGTTGATAATTGAGACTTATATTTCACTAGGATGACCATAGGTGACATGACCTTAATCCTGAGTGAGTTGGGAACTCTTGTCTATGAGGGCGGTCCTTTGATTTGTATGGGTGAGAGTGACTAGATTGACAACTTAATAAGCCTACCATTTTGGGGATTCGTTTGATTGGGGAGTTGGGAACTCAGCTATACAAGACGAAATTCACTCCTTTCTCAAAGCAGGGGTAAATAGATAAATTGCTCCCCTAAAGGCTGATTCCGGGTCTTGAACATATTGATCACGCCCTCTCTTGGGAAGAGAGGACTCAGTCTTAGTGGGACTATGACTTATTTATCATTAGAGAAATCAGTAGTACTTAAGAAGTTAGATGTAACTACAGGAGCAAAAGGGTAAATTGGCCTAGCTGTACTTACGAGCGATTTGTGAAGGTTCATCGCACTGTTGATTGGTTATATTGACACAGAAATATATCTGTAGTGCGAAGAGTTCAACTATCGGTCTTTAGTGGAGTGACCAACAGTTAACAAATGGTAAATATCGTGATTAAAGAGTTTAGTCAATTATTCACGTACCGTTGGAGCTTCTGTTGGGGTTGATGCCCTAAAGTCTCGTGTCCTGTAGTATGTAAACAGTTTGTACGAACGCTTATGTTGTATAATATATGATATTTACTTCACATCTTATATTTTGCTCAATTGCACGTTTCATTTGCTTTACCACAAACCAATAAATTTAAAATCTCTGGTTATCTATATGTAACTCAAGCATGTATGTGGCGACATACAAATGAATCATGTCTTGAGTGATAACCAAAATGGTCTGTAGTATATGGATAAAAGAGGGAAACCTTATCCTAGTAACGCTATGGATGCAACCCACTTTGTGGAATGGTCACAAGTGTTGTGACTTGTCACAGATAGTCTGATTTTAATAATTCGTATTGGGGACATGCGAGCGGGGGCGTCCTATACAAAGAGTTTGTATAAGACCTTACCATGAAGTGTTAACATCTCGTTATATAACACCATTCATGACAGAGACTTCACTTCACTAAAATGACCATAGGTAACATGACCTCAATCCTAAGTGAGTTGGGAACTCCTGCCATTGAAGGCGGTGCTTTGATTTGTATGTGTGTGAGTGGCCAGGTCGCCGATTCAAACCTACCATTTTGGGGATTCGTCTGATTTGGGAGTTGGGAACTCAGCTACACAAGATGGAATTCACTCTTTCCCCAAGGCAAGGGTAAGTAAATAGATAGCTCTCTTAAGGGCTAATTCCAGGTTTGAACGATGTGGCGCCACACACCTTCTATTGGCCTGAGAGGTGTTCACACATAGTTGGACTATGTTGTATTGTTCATTAGAGAAATCGGTAGTGCTTAAGAAGTGAGATGTAACTACAGGGGCAAAATGATAATTTGGCCTAGCTATACTTACGAGCATTTGTGAAAGTTCATCATACTCTTGATTGGTCATATCCGATGGACACAGAAATATATCTGTGGTAAAAAGAGTTCAATTGTTGATCTTTAGTGGAATGCCTGACAATTAATGAATGGTGGATCTCGTGGCTAAAGAGTTTAGTTAGTTATTCACGGACCGTTGGAGCTTCGAGCCACAGGTCCATTAGGTCCCGTGGGTAGCTTGGATAAAGTCGAAAATCAGTGTTTGGGTTAATTTGAAATGTTCAAATTGACAAAAGGAAGTTCGATTATGAATGAACCACCTAATTACAGAAAATCGAGAATAAGGGAGAATAATATAAAAAAGTAATAGGAAAAAAAACTTAAAAGGAACGAACAAAATTAATTGAATGGACTTAAATTTGAGATTTAGGAAGCATCATAGTATAAATAAGTTAATTTATCTTTTTTAAAAAAAAAGTTAATTTATGAGCCTGTTTATGTTTTTCTTATTACATCGAAATTTTATAAAGTAAAATATTTGTACATATTATATCATAATTTTTTGACATTTTCACGTGCATTACATGTGTTCATTACTAATGGTTACTGAAAAGTATCTAAAAAGTATTTTTATTACCTTCAAATTTGGAACTAATATTGCTAGTTTTGTTTAGTTTGACATGATTTATTAAGTAATTTCAAAAAATTAAGCATCAGGAGCAATTTGTGCAAAAATGAAAAAAAAAAAAAAAAACTCGGGGCAAACTCCAATTTTTAGCAATTACGGATTGGCTATGGAATTAGTAAGAAACCAAGGATCCAAGATCAAGAAAAGAGACAAACTTGGAAGACAATTTTGGGGAGCTAGTGTTGGAAGAACGTTACAATGCTGCACCCTGATGTTGTAGACCCGAGACCAATTGGAAACATGACAGCATTGCAAAGCTGCAACGCTATGACTTTGACGTGCAGTTGGCATGACGCCAGCGTTTCAATGCTAGTTTGCAGCATTGCTACATTGTGAGCATATTATAAATAATAGCGTTGTGCCTTCAGGTTTGAGGAAGAGAATGAGAGGAAAAAAAAAAGAGTCGACTTTGATAGATTTTACCTAAATTCTAGTATGTATAAGAGCTTGAAACAGAGCAATTCTTATCTTTTTTGGTTGAAGACTCGAAATTTTGACTGAGAGTTGATCTGAGAGCGATTCTAGATTGATCGTGACAGGAAGATTGATCATGATCATGTAGTTTTATTGAAGAACAATCCGATATTTGTGGCGGAGAGTCAAGAAGATCGTGATGGTATTCGAACCTATTGAGAGGAGATCGTTTTTCTTCGCCAATTTACTTTTCGCCATAATAATTTTTTTTTGTTAAATATTGTTATCGGAATCATGCGTGACTAAACTATGTTTCTAGGTATTTGTGGATTTTTGGGATGTTACTTTGAATATTGAATTTACAATTGATTGGTTTTGCATAGATTTCTAAATTATTTGTGCTTAATGTTTTTTATTCACTGGCCACTAATTGATTAGATGTCTTGAAAGAGAATTTAATTCGCTGGACCCAATAATTTAGATTATTATTCAAAATTGCATGAGAGTGAATTTAGAATAATAAGGGGTGTGATTGAAGGGTCTTAATGCTCTAACTATTCAAGCGATAGAAGAGATTCAGGTCAATGGGTAGTTATTAGGATAGTTTGAGCTCGAGAGAGGATTCTCTGATTTTAGAACTTCTAGCCTCAGTCTATCAATTTCGATCAATTGCATGTCATATTCATTGTATTCTTTAAATGAAATAACACTGGCATTGTTTTGCTCTGAACTGTTCTTATGTGTGACTGGATTTTTGTTATTCGTAGTTATAGATAAAAATCATCTTTTGGTTGCATGGATAAAATTGACAAAGAATTATGATAGCTAAGTTAGGAAAATTTTGCTCATGCTGCTCCCTGAGGACGATACCGTTTTTAGGATTTATTACTTCGATTACGTGCGCTTACGCATACCGTCGGTTACTAAAATATAAGGCGTTCAATTTTTAATTAAGAGAATTATATTTGGGGAATTGAATAAGTTTAGATGGGTTAAATTACACATTTAAACTTTGAATTTGATCGATTTCCTCCTAAAAGTTTGATAAGTGTTGCAATCCATCCTTGGATTAAAATTTGGGTAACTCACACATTGGGTAGGGAAAGAGCAAAATTGCCATCTGTACTATTCATTCATCTTTCTTCATTTTTCTAGAGAATTTGGGTTTGGGATTGAATCGAAAGAATAGTGGGTTTGATTCTTCTTCTATGGTGGTCAAGAATGAAGATAAGTAGAGCAGAGCCAGTGATTGGAAGAACAGAGGCGAGATCCAACGACGAGAATCCACCAAGTGGAAGCGACATGAAAAAGAATGGAGTCCGCCATTGAAGAGGAACAAAAAGCTTGAAGAAGTTTCAATAGAAAAATATTTTGCACAGCAGAGAACTTTTCTGATTGTTAAACATCATCATTTTCTCAATATTCACTTAGTAAAATCGAAGTTGACGGGGGAAAAAAAAGAATAAGTTTTAGAGCTAATATAAATCCAAAACAACCTATAAATTGAAGAAAACACATTAAATACCTATTATTTTCTAGGTATGTATGAATGCTAGCTGCCAATTTGGCGTTCCATTTTTTTTTTCAGTAATTCATTGCTTTTTCCATTACTATCAATAAACCCCATATAAAGAAAGGAAAAGGAAAAAAAAAAGGGAAAATACATTTTTTTTTGTCATATGACAATTTTGTCCTTCCTTAAAACACTCCAATTAAACAGGTTAATTGCAACACCTATCAAACTTTGGGGAGATAATTGATCCAATTAAAAGTTTAGTGGTGTAATTGGAACCAACCTCATAGTTTAGGATGGTTTGTGTAATTTTTCTATTATATTTTTACATCATCTTATTTATTTATTTTCTGCACAACAAATGTATATAAAGATTTTGAATTTTTAATCTTAAGAAAATGAACAAATACCAATTTTTAGTTAGATATATGCTTATGCTGACACATCTCGTAAACCATAGTGATGATATTATATTTATAAAATATAGTAAATTACTAGAAAAATTAAAGAGAGAGAGACAAGAAAAGCTCGAGAAAAAAAGACTTTAGCTTCAAGCTTATTTAATGTCTACCACTGTATCTGTGCATAATCTTTCATAGGCTAAGAGCAATTGTGTTGGGTTCTAGCATTCATAAAGAAAGAAGGCTGAGAGGGTGTTGGAAAATCGGTTAAGTCATCGTTCAGCATGAGAAGTACCGTAGTCATTTTTGGCCTTTCATCAACCTTTTCTTGAATGCAAAGTAACCCGACATGAATGCATCTTACCACTTCATTTCGTATCTCACTTTGAATTTCAATAGACGGATCTACAATATTCAATGGTGTTCCCTCCCTCCAATTTCTCCATGCCTACATATTGTAATTCAATTCACATTATTACAACTTTTAATTTAGAGGTGAATGATATTTTTCTTCAAAGAAAAAAAATGTTATACTTACATAGCTTATAAGAGAGTCTTCTATATTCTCTATGTTGCTACGAATTAGGTTATTTTTTTGTCCAGTCACAATCTCTAAAAGTAAAACACCGAAGCTAAAGACGTCTGACTTTGATGAGAGATGCCCATGTCTTACGTATTCGGGAGCCATATATCCACTTAAATTTAGCAAATAATGTCAAGAGTTAGTTGGGTAAAAGACTTAATATATATCCCAATTAGCAAAATTTTGTTTAATTATATTATAGTCCTAGTACTTACGAAGGGCCAATTATTGTGCATGTATCATCTCGTGTTTGTTCAGATGCGAATAATCTTGCAATACCAAAATCTGAAATTTTAGCATTCATCTCGTTATCTAATAAAATGTTACTAGCTTTTAGGTTTCGATGAATAATTTTGATTCGAGAGTCTTCGTGAAGATAAACAAGTCCTCGAGCAATGCCTCCTATGATTTTATAGCGTGTTGCCCACTCTAAACTTTGACGCTTGGGAGGATCTACATATCAAAAGGTTAGTTTTTGGAAAGGAAAAGAAAGAAAAAACAACACAGACACATCAAAGGAAAGAAGAATGATATTACCGAAAATGAAATTTTGAAGACTTCCATTGTGCAAAAACTCATAAATGAGAAACTTTTCATTTTCTTTGAAGGAGAAACCCAAAAGCTTAACTAAATTCCGATGGTGAAGCTTAGATACCAAAAGGAGTTCGTTCTTAAACTCAACATCTCCCTGATTTGAAGCTTGAGACAGCCGTTTCACCGCTACGATTCGTCCGTTTGGAAGCTTCCCCTGTTAATGGAAATCACACAAAACTCAAATGAGAAAAAAAGAATTCATCACCTGCTAATGTTAGGCTAGCCATAAAACTAAAACCTTATCATTAATTACCTTGTAAACAGCTCCAAACCCACCTTCCCCAACTTTATTTTCATCTGAAAATCCATCTGTTGCCATTCTAATGGTGTCGAAATCGAACTGCACAAACCCCATCGTCGTCATTTCTTCCTCGGTTCGACCCGTTGCTTCAAAACATAAGGTAAATTGATGGAAACTTAAGACCCATTTGGAATGAGTTCTTAAACAATCTGTTTTACCCTGCAGCGGTTGTTTTAATTGAAAAAGAAATCTAATTTAATCAGCTTACATTCTTCTTCATCGATCTTTGGACGGTTTTTTCTCAGACCCATGTAGATGGTGATCGTCAGTAGTAAAACTACAACGAGTGCAATTGGCACAATCACAGCTATGAGCGTTCCAGAGTGGTTACTTTTATTTCCTGAAAAACAGAGTATAGTAATTAAAGGGTAAAGAAGGAAGAAGGGAGCAATGCAAATTAATGGGAAATGGAAGTAGTAGAATTACCATGGGTAGTGCTGTTAAGCAGAGGAGGAACAGGGGAAGGCGAGGGCGGCGGCAGCGGCGGCGATTGAACGAGAGGGTAAGTCCCATATCGAAAAAGACAACTGGGCGTAAGAACTCTGCCCCCAAGGTTTCCAACACAGCAGTCTTGGATTATTGCCAGAGCCTCAGTCAAGCACTCGTTGCACTGCCGCCGGGACAAATCCGGGGTGCACTGAGCAAAAGCATAAATTGTGGGCAAATTTGGAAGAGTTATGTTCCCAGTCGAAAATTTCACACGGGAATCGCCGGCGGAGGCCTGGCCTATGAGACTCAAAATCATCTTCCTAGCGGCCTGAGTGAACCCTTCCGGATCCGACCCATTGAACGGATACGGCAAAGGAATGGACGGTGAAAGTTCCATGGAGCCGAGGATGGAGCGGTCGGAGTAACGGAGCATGCAGTTTTGGTACCAACCAATCGCTTCCCTTTGGGTCGGACACCGCACAGGGAGAAGATCTGTGGAGTCGCTGAGGCATTTCCGGCAAGTCTCGGCCGAAATATCCCCTCTGCAGAGACCGATGACGTTTGCTCTGTTTTCGCCGGCGCCGTAAGAGAAGTTGTAGAAGCCATAGTCAATCTGATGGTCGGTGGTGAGGGTGGAGAGGAGGTGGTTCAGATTGGCTTTGTAGGCGGCGCCGTCAGTTGTACGGTTGTTATTGCCTCCGTCGACGCATGTATAGTGCATAAATCTGGGCTGAGCAAATGCGAGAGGATAGTGAATCAGTGCCAACAGCAACAAACTCAGAGTAATTGAACAAACAAATCTTGAAGCAGCCATTGTTTTGTTGCTTCACATAACCTTCAAATTGTGAGCCACGCCATTTCCTTCTAAGACTAAACTTATAATTTATAATAATAAAGAAAATTTTACATTTAAGCCCCTAAACTAAATTTATAAAGAGAAAAAAAATTTTAAAAAGTCCCTAAACTTTTTCTCGAAAGTAAAACGTCCCTAAACTTTTAAATATTTGTTTTAGCCCTTTGATTTTTTTCTTTTTTTAAAGGAAAAAAAATCAAACATTTTAGTCCTTGCCTTTATTTTTATTTTTAACATTTTTTTTAGTACAATTGTTTAACACTTTTGATAATTTTAACAAATTAATAACGGAGTTATGAAAATTAAGGGACTAAAGAGGACTATTTTCATTTCTTTTTAATTGTGGTAGTTGCAAGAATAGCAAAAAAAAGAAATATTATAAAATTGTAGATTTAGCAATGATTTTTTGAAATTTACAAATATAGTAAAACAATATAAAATTTTATTACTATTTGTATTATTCCAATTTTACCCTTTTTGATATATATATATAAGTAGTATGTCTGATATACTTTATGTTTGATGTATCAATTAATTCTTAAGCTTTATGTTCAGTATAGCAGTCAACCGATATAGTGATACTATTGAAATACAAAATTTACCATTTATTATACCAATTTTATCCGTCAATAAGTGCTCATGCACTTGTTGTTTTTTGTAAACTTATATGATTAAAGTCCTTATTCTTGTTTTAGAGTATTAATTTTCTAGTAAAGCATCATAGACTTCTAATGGTTCAATTCGTCCCATTGGTAATTATTCTAAATGTAAGTTGATAAAGTATTGATACATCAATGTTACACTTGAAATTGAATTTTGAACAAATATTATTGATATACAAGAACAAATGTATTTTTAAGAAGTATAGTTATACTAATGATATACCAATGTTATACATTGAAACGAATTTTGAATTGACATTGATATACTACTAATACACTAATGTTATACTTAAAATTTTATTTAGAATTAATGTAATTCATCTACTATTGATTTATAATGAATATTGAAGTACTATTGATACACCAATGATATACTAAAAATAAATTTAATGACTATTGATACACCATTGTTAAATTTAAATGAATTTGAGTGAGTGTCAATAAATTACAAATACTCCAATATAATACTTAGTATTGCATTTTGAATGAATGATTATATACTATTGATACACTAATGATATATTTGAAATGCATTTTAAATCAATACTGATATATTTGAAATGCTTTTCTTTCTCTCCAAATATAGGTTATCAATCAACCCACATACAAAATATAAAATATATATATTATACAATTAATTTACCAAATTAAATTAGGATAAATTGCAATGAAATAGGATTAACTCAGGCAATTGCAGTAGTGGGTTAGATCTGAACGTCGATAAAGATAACTCACAAAACTTTAAGTTATTATTTGATTTGATTCTTGTTCAAACTTTCTTTTTAAAAGTCATCTTTAGAAAATCAGTATATTTCGTAACACCCGAGGTTGATGAGATTCGGGTTGCACCTATCATTCCAGTTTATATCATCCTTCTTTCAAGATTTACCATCAATTTGATGTAATAAAATAAAAAAAAATCTATTTTTCATTACAAATTTAGTCTCTAAACTTTGATACATTTTAAAATTTAAAGATCTAGTAATAGACAAAAAAAAAAAAAAGTTAAACTTAAAGTTGTATCGAACATAAATTCAAATTTACATCTAATCGATCAATTTATTTTTTAAAATTTTAACTTTGTTAGAGATTTAATACACACAAAATTAAAAGACTTAACAAACTTTTAAATACAATAATCAAAATGAAACAATTAGAAAAAACATTGATTGCATCCGAGTATGTACCCATCTTTTTTTTGGAACCTACCCAAACATTCAAATTATAGTTTGTCAAGTACATGTGAAGCTCTCTTTCTTCTTTTTAACTAAAATATATTTTGAGTTTGTTTTTATGGTGATAAATTATTGATACATAATATTACAGTTGAAATTAAATTTTGAACAAGTATTATAGATATACAAGAATGAATGTATCTTTAGGTACTAATGTGCTAATGATATTCCATTATTATAATTGACATAAATTTTAAATATATTGGCATAGATATATTGCTAATACACCAAAGTTATACTTAAAATTTAATATAGAGCTAGTGAGATGTGATTGATCTACCGTTGATTTATAATGAGTGTTGATATATTACCAATACACTAATAATATACTTAAAATAAATGTTTAATGACTACTAATATACTATTGATACACCACTTTTAAATTTAAATTAATTTTGAATGAGTGCCAATAAATTATTGATATTCCAAAATAATACATAGTATTGCATTTTAAACAAATGATGATATACTATTGATACATTAGTGAGACTTGAAATGCATTTTGAAATAGTACTAATATAAAACTAGAATACCAAATGTTAGGCTTTAAGCTTATCATCTTGAATAATATTACTTCATATTTGCTTTCAAGTGATAAAATATGAAATATATACGTTATATAATTGTTATACCATTTCATATCAAAATTTTTACAGTATAATAAATTAACTGATATATTTTACATTTGACATATTAGTTGACATAATTAATGCAATTAAGATATCCCATCAAAATTTAATAAAAACAAAAGTTGAATACATAACTTAAAAAAGAAAAACAAATTATCCCAAAACTTAAATTAGACCGTCAAAATAGAAATAGTTGTTTTCAACGTGCCATAATTAAAATCAGGTATTTCAGTTGTGATATGTTTTATAAAAAGTATATCAGTTTATTGATCTATTAAATATAAAATATATTATATTTACATACAGTAAAACTGAAATAATAAAAAAAACAGAAATCATGGTTAGATTTTTTTGTGCTATATTTACAAATTTAAAAATCATTGCTAGATTTTCAAAGGCCCTCTTATTTTATCCATTACAATTTCCCTTTCAGTCAGTTATTATCCAAAATTGGGACCTTGAATTGGTCATCACCACAATTTCTCTAAACAAATCAATTAATGTACGAGAAAATTTATGAACAAAATAAGACTTAGAAGACTTCATTCCTGCCGTATGAACTTTCAGTTGACTTAAAAAAAAAAAAAAAAAACAAAAACAAAACATTTAGAAAAGTAATTTAAATAAATTTAGTTAATTGTGATGGGAGACAAATTTTATTCTAATGATAAGAATAGTGGATCGAACTTAATTACAAATTTAGTTCCTAAATTTTAATATCTTTTTTAAAATTTAAAGATCTACTAAATAAAAAAAAAATGAAAATTCAAGGACTCATTCGACCTAACAATTCAAATTTACATCTCAATTTATTTTTACAAACTTCAAATTTGCCAATAGTTCTATTGTACACAAAACTGAAAGTTCAAAGATCTATTAAACACTTTTGAAAGTTCGTGGACCAAATGATTCAAACTTCAAAGTCATAGAGTAAACTCCTAATTTGACAAACTTTTTAATACAATAATCAAAATGAAACGAATTATAACAAAAAAGAAAAAAAAAACTTTATAAGTAAATTATGGTTTGCATCCATTTTTTGCAACTCATTCAAACGTCCAACTACAATATATCAACTGCACGTCCAACTCTCTTTTGTTAAAATTGAAAGCTCAAATATATCGGAGATATTACCTGTATTGTACACCAAATTAAAAGTTCAAAAACCTATTAAATATTTTAAAAAGTTCATAAATCAAATAGATAAAATTTCGAAGTTAAAAAATTAAATTCAAAGTTCCAGGATTTTTCCGTATAATAATTAAAATGAAACTAGCTATATTAAAATATTATTAAAAAGAATTAGACTTCATTTAGTAACGATTTGGTTTTTGAATTTTCTTTTTAATTAAGTCTATAGATTACTTTTACCTCCAAATTTCTTATTTTGTTATCTACTTTTAATTTTTGGAAACTAAAAAAATAGTTTTTAAAATTTTATTTTTACTTTTAAAATTTTGCTAAAAAGTCAGTCATTATACTTAATGGAAATATGCAAATTATAGTAAGATACAAGTAGAATATATACTTAATTTTTAAAAATAAAAAATAAAAAATAAAATAATTACAGATCTTAAAAAATAGTTAAATCCAACCACCACAACATCATTATTGAAAATGGAGGATAGCCAACAAAAAAAGAACCTTTCATTAATAAATTCATATCCCTTGGGAAACGCTGCGTAATTAGGAAGTGGTTTCGTTTTTCAAGTCGTGTGTGACTTTGAAAAGTCTAGTAAACGCTGCTTAGTCAACTACTTTTAATTTTTCATACCATTTTCTAACATTAATTTTTCTCTATTTTTTTTGTGTGTTATGTGACTTAAATTCATGAAAAATATTTGCTACATCCAATTAAAAATTGTAACAATAAAAATTTTTATTTTTCTTATAAAAAAGTATGAAATTAGTGCAGTCAATACTCTAAATTCTTTACAATTAATTACAAGTAGGGAAGACCATGAACTATAAATTAAGATAAAAGTTTTGGACTCAAATGAATATTTTTCTAAATATTAGTTCTTTGATCTTATTCAAAATTTAAAGATGATAGGTTACTTATTTCATTATAAATTAATTTTCAGATAGAATCCCTAGTTATCTAATATGGTATACGAGTCCATTAAACTCAAACGGACATTCATCCAAAAAAATTGGAATCAAGGCAACATGATTCTAATAAAAAGTATTAAAGTTATAAGATAGATGTTCATATATAAAATAAAAATGTAAGAAACCAACAAATGTTCATAGTTCCAAACATTTAAGAGCAAGTACTATTGGTGAAAAATATTGATTGAGAGGGCCTAGGAGAGAATGATGAAATCACTGTTAACCATGAAAAATGTGGTAGTCATTCTTGGCCTCTCAAGTAAATTTTGTTAAACATGAATGTGTCTAGTCATTCGATCCTGTTTGATAACATACTTGTTTCATGTTTCTTGTTTTGTTTTTTAGAACAAGAAATAAGATATGTTTGGTAACTATTTATGTTTATTATTTTTCGAAAAAAAAAAACAAACATTTTTATAATTATTTCTTTTTTTGCTCCTCTTCTTAAAGTTTAAATATAATTTAATTATACAATATAAAAATACATAATATGCATCCAAAAGTATTAAAAAGAAATTATCAAAATCTTACATCATCTAATACAAACTAGTCTCCATGTAAAATTAACACAAATAATAAAAATATTTCTATCATTCAAATGTTGTCGAAATTTGATATGCAATAAGATCTTTTTCTTAAATGATGTTTACTAAGATTCAACTCAATTATATTTTTATGTAAATGTTGCGATAGAAAATATTAAAGTATATATATTGTAAAATTTACATTCAAAATTAAAAGTAAAATATGAGTATAATTGAACTGGAATAAAATTTATATTAGCAATCTAGAGATCAAAAATTTGAATGTCAAAATTAAGATGATATATATATATTTTAAATTAGAAAGTATTAAAGTGAGGATAGGTAAACCTAGTAAAATAAAAGAAATTAAAAGAAAAGAAAAACCCTTTCATTAAATGCATATCGCGTAGGAAACGCTACTTAGTTGGGCGGTGGTTTTATTTTCTTAGTCGTCGGTGACTTTTGATGATTCTAAAGTCGTTCCAAAAATCTATTTTTAATCTTTTAAAATCAATTTTAATAATAAATATTTATATTTAAAAGTATAAAATTAAATATTAAATTAATTATGAATGATTAAAGAAGTGTTTTAAAGTAATTTTGAATATGTCGGGAGTATTTTTAATAATTCTAAAATCACTCTTAAAACATGCATTAGTTGGAAGTGGGAAATGGAGGAGAATATGAACTATAGATTAAGAAAATAATTATTTTGGACCAGAATGAATATTTTTCAAAAAAATTACACAGAATCTAAAATTAGATTCATTAATATTTCTCTCACCCGAGAGCTTTGCCTTGTGGACTAAGATTCTACTCCATTATATTGTTAGGTAGATGTTGTGGTAGAAAATATTAAAATATACATATTATAAAATTTAAATTCAAAATTAAAAGCTAAAATGAATGTGGTTCAACTATAGTAAAACTTGCACTATCGACCTAAGTCAGAGATTTGAATCTTCTCTAAAATTTTCAAAAACCATGCCATATTTTGAAAACTAAAAAAATAGTTTTTAAAAAATATGTTTTTTATTTTTAGAATTTGGCAAAGAATTAAACTCTTCTACTTAAGAAGAATGGAGACAGATGTAGGAAATAAAGAGGAAATATAGAGGAAATATAGTTGTTTTTCAAAAACCAAAAACCAAAAATAAAATGGTTACCAAACAGAGTCTAAATGATTATTAAACAAAGTCTTAGTAATTTATGGTCTAAATAGATTTGAAACCTAAAAAAATTAGGTTGAGTTACAAGTTTCCTTGAATTACGAGTTTATTCCTTAAACTTTCACTTTTGTGTTTATTTGATCATTGAACAATAAAACTTATCTAATAGGTTTCTAAAGTCAACCCCATTCAGTAACTATTTGTTTTTTCTCTCTTTTTGTTTTTTTAAAATCAAGTTTATTATCTCTCAATTTTTTATAGTAATTTTTATGTAAAAAAATCGAATTCTAAGTAGAATTCCAAAATATATATATATATATAATTTTTCAAACCTTGTATTTGTTTTTGAAAACATTGGTACGACATATCTAATAATGCAAGAAATATGGGTTTCTAGGTTTAACTTTTAAAATTAAAATTCAAAATCAAAATGGTTACCAAATGAGTTATAAACTTTAAATTTTGAATCAAGTACGTCCTTAAATTTTAAAAACTGTTGAACAAGTCCTTTTAAAAGATGTGTTGAATAAATCCTTAAACTTTCAATATTTGACATCAAATTGAAAATTTAATACCTACGGTCTCATTTTGTAACTATATGGTTTTTAGTTTTTGTTTTTGAAAATTAAGGTTATTTCATTTACATTTCTTATAATAATTTGCATATTCCTTAAGTATAATTGTTAAATTCTTAGTAAAATTCAAAAAACCAAAACAATTTTTTGAAAGCTACTATTTTTAGTTTTCAAAACCTGGCTTACTTTTTTAAACAATTGATGAAAAGTAGATAATAACGTAAGAAATTTGGAGATAGAATTATTGTCTATAGGTTTAATTTTAAAAAACAAAATAAGAAATAAAATGGTTACCAAATGGGACTTAAATATTTTAAAAATTTAGAAAACTAATCATCAATATCTTTAAAGTTTAAACACTAAAAAATACCCGTTAATTTGAAAGTTTAGAGACTATACTTATAATTAAGTTGTTTCTATTAATTACAAAACAAACGTAATTATTTATACTAAACTGGACCATTTTTCATTAATAGTTATTTTTTAAAATTGAGACCTATGAATTGGTCATCATTCACAATTTCTTCGAGAGAAAAAAAAAGAGAAAGAAATCAATTAATGTTCGAGGAATTTTATGAATGAAAGAAGACTTAGAAGACTTTATTCCTGCCGTACGAAAGACTTTTAGTTTGGGTTTTTAAAAATAATTTTTCTGTAGATTTGAGTTTAGAAAAATTGGTCAATAAGTAAATAGTATGGACCGTTTTCAAATATGGGAAGACGACAAAAAAAAAAAAAAATTATAAATAATAGTAAACATCATTGTCTATAAACTATTATTTGTGTTTATCATGACATAACATAGATAGTAGTTTATCACTATCTATTGTGGTCTATAAAAAATAGACGGTAATATTTTGTTATCAGTTGTAGATATTTCTAGTAGTTTTGTTGTTTAAAATAATTTTCAAATTGATATTTGTTAAGTTTTAATTTTAAATTAGAAAAATTTAGGCTATATTTGGTAACTATTTGGGTTTTGGTTTTTGTTTTTAAAAAATTAAATTTATTTCATCCATATTTCTTACAATGATTTGTATCTAAGTAATATAGTTGAATTCTTAGTCAAATTTCAAAAATAAAAACAATTTTTTGAAAGTTACTTTTTTAGTTCTCAAAATTTGGCTCGATTTTCTAAACCAATGATGAAAAATAGATAACAAATGAAGAAATGTGAAATTGAAAATAATGTTCGAAACTTAATTTTAAAAAAAAAAAAAAAAAAAAAACAAAGCCTTAGTTACACACATTTCAATCTTTTTTGTATTTATATTTAGTTTATCATTTATCATAATATAATTATTTAAAAATTTACATGATTTAAATGCAATTAATTTTGTTTAATCCAAATTGTTTCATAAAAGTTCTTTGAAAGAATAATTGTTAATAGAGATTGAATCAATTGGCTCGTTTGGTAACCATTTTATTTTTAATTTTTTTAATTTTAAAAATTAAACCCATTTACTTTAATTTCTTATAATCATTTGCATCTTTCTTAAGCATACATCAGTTGAATTTTAAAAAAAATTTAAAAAACAAAAAACAAGTTTTTAAAAACTATTTTTGTTTTAATTTTGAAAAAATGACTTGGTTTTTTTTTAAATCATTGGTAAAAAGTAGATAACAAAGAAGAAATTTAGAGATAGAAATAATGTCTATAGACTTAATTTATAAAGATGCAATTATTTTTGTTAAATTACAAATTTAATCCATAAACTTTGATACTCTCTAGAAAAAAGTGAAAGTTTAAGATTTAATTAGACATAAAATTAACATCTAATATCAATTAATTTTTAAAAACTTCACATTTTTCAAAGACCCATTAGACGCAAAATTGAAACTTTAAAAATAGACACTTCTGAAAGTTTTATGGACCAAATCATTCAAACTTCAATCTAAAAAATGATACTAACCTCAAAATTCAAACAAATTTTTAGTACAATAATCAAAATAAAATGACTTATAAAAAAATGGTGCATTTTGGACTACATTTTCAAGTGGACAATGGACTCGACTAAAATATTGTTCAAATGAAGGAAAATATTTTTATTTATTTATTTAATACACACATACCAGGAAACATTGCTTAAAGTTTGCTAAAATTGAAAGTTAAAATATGTCCAGATATTAGATCTATTAGACACAGTTCAAAAAACCTATTAAATATAAATACTTTTGATAATTCATAGATCTAACATATTTTTAAGTGTTTAATCTAAAAAAGAATCATTTTTTGAAAGAAATTAAAATGTTAGACAACCATTCAAAATAATTTTCATATGTATTTAATAAATTTTTATTAAAAATATTTAAATAAAAATGAGTTTTTAAAAAATACTATTCAATATAAAAATAAATTTTGTGAAAAACATTTTTTCTTCTCGAATCAATTCAAACTGTCTTAAATTACGAATTTTTTTAAGTACCGAAAGGAGTTGATATATATATATATATATATATATATATATATATATTAAAGTGGAAAGTCAATGAAGGAAGGATAGCTAACGCACTAAAATAAAGAAATTAAAAGAACAGAAAAAAAAAAGCCTTCATTAAATGTATATCCTGTAGGAAACGGTGCTTAGTTAGGGGAGGAAATGGTGTCATTTTCTGAGTCGTCGGTGACTTTGAAAAGTCTGGTAGACGCTGCTTAGTCACCTAGCTTTAATTTTTCACCCTATTTTTCAACTTTAATTTTTCTCTCGAATGATTTTAAAACGATTAAAATCATTTTTAACAATTTTAAAATCGTTATAAAATATATTTTTAATTATTTAAAATTAATATTAATGATAACAAAATTTATTTAAAAAATATTAAATTAATTTTAAATGATTAAAGAAGTATTTCAAAATAATTTTAAACATGTCAATAGTATTTTTAACAATTTCAAAATCACTCTGTACTATAGGAGTGTTCAAATAACCCGATAATCTGAACAACCCGAATTACTCAACCCAAAATGTAAAGGTTGGATTGGGTTAGTTTTGTTCTTCAGTTGGGTTGGGTTGGGTTGAATTTTTCTATTCTTATTGGGTTGAGTTGGGTTGTGGGTTGGCTAAAAAAAATTGGATTGACCCAATCCAATCTGAATTTTATATATATATTCTTCTTTGTTTAAAGTTTGATTTCTTTGTATTGATTAATTTTTGAATTTTTAATATATATTTTTTAAATTGTTATATATGTCTTTGTTTAAAGTTTACCATAAATATCATAGATATTTGGTATTTAGCATCTTAATTTTATGAGATTTTAGTTATTAGTTATGTTTTGTATATAAATTTATATATTTTTCATTAAAAATAAAAAAATAAGTTATAACCTGACAATCCAACCCAACCCGGGTTGGGTTGGAAACTTTATTTAGGTCATTTGGATTGTCAGTCAAACTAACCCGAATTTTCGGATTAGTCCGAAAAATACCTTCAATCCAATCTAACTCATATACACCCCTAATGCACTATTAGAAGCAAGGAAATAGAGGAGAATATGGACTATAAATTAAGATAAAGATTTTGAAGAGAGTGATTATTTTTCAAAAAATTTACATGAATCTAAAATTAGATTCATTAATATTCTAATATTATTGAAAATCTTATATTAGAAAAATCAATAGACATTACAATCTTAATGAGATAGATGAGTTACTCCTCTCATTATAAATGAGTTTGAAGAGTTATCTAATATGATATAAGAGTACATGAAGCCTAAATGGACATTCAGTTAAAAAAAAAGAGAGAGAGAGAGATTTAAGATACCATAATCCACTTAATCATGAGGATATATTAGATGATATAATGTTAAATTTAGCTCCATTCATTAGTTTAATCTTTTAGATCAATCGATGATTTAATAACATAGATAGTCATGAGATAGAAACAAATGTATAACGTTCATGGTTCCAATGATGGAATTCTATTCAAAATATATAAGAACAAGCTCTATGATAAAATGTAGAGGAGATAATTGATTGATTCAAAAAGAGATCAAGCAAGCATTTTTTAGGAAGGAGGGCCAAAGTTGTAATCGAAGTTTCACATCTTTTAAAAATGGAAAAGTTCATATTATAAATGTATATTACTTTATAGGTAAACCCATCATACAACTTGCTTTTACATCTTTTTTTGGCCTTGTACTATTATTTCATAATAATAACATAGACATACATAAACTAACAACAATATAATTCAGTATTTGATAAATTATTTATATCATGAGTTGAACTATGATCTTATTTCATACCAACAAGATAGACATACATAAACTAACGAGGATATAACTCAGTAATTGACAAGTCATTTAGATCATGAGTTGAACTAGGATCTTCAAATTGTTGAGACTTTTGAGAGTAAGTACTATTGATGAAAAATGCTGGTTGAGAGGGCCTTGGTAGAGTGATGGAACCACTGTTAAGCATGAGAAGTACGTTAGTCATTGTTGGCCTCTCAAGTGGATTTTCTTGAACGCATAACAATCCAATATGAATGCATCTGGCCATTTCAATTTTTGAACCACTTTTCAAACAAGGATCAACAATATCTAGTGCATTTCCTGATTGCCAATTTCTCCATGCCTACAAGAACAACACTTAGAATGAGCATTCATATGCATCTACTCTAATTACACTAAGATTTCTCCAAATAGGAAAGAAAATATGAATTTTTACTTACATAGTTAACAAGAGTTTCTACAATCTCTTTGTTGGTTTGAGCTCGGTTATTCTTTTGTCCTGTCACAATCTCTAGAACTAAAATACCAAAACTAAATACATCTAATTTGATCGAAAATTGACCATTCCATGCATACTCTGGAGCCATATATCCACTGCATTCAATAGTGGCATAGACAAATTTAATTAGTAGTTCCCTCACCATATAAAATGTAACATGAGATAGTTGCTAGTAGTACTTACTATGTACCAATGATTTTTCTTGTATCTCCTTGTGTTTGGTCATGCATAAATAGTTTTGCAGTTCCAAAATCAGAAATTTTAGCATTCATCTCTGCATCTAATAAAATATTAGAAGCTTTGAGGTCTCTATGGATAATTCTAAGTTGGGAGTCTTCGTGGAGGTAAATAAGTCCTCGAACAATTCCTTCTATAATATTGTACCGAGTTTTCCAATCTAAAATCTCACGCTTAATTGGATCTGCATGCACATTATTTAAATCCAAAATTAGGATAGTTAATAGAAATTTTTTAAAATGAATCTAAAAAGAAAATCTAATTAATTAAAAGAAATGAAGTGGGAGAAACAGAGGAAGTAAGCAGAGAGAAGGGGTATTACTAAAGAGGAATTTCTCAAGACTGGAATTCTCTACAAACTCATAAATGAGGAGCTTTTCATTTCGGTTGAAGCAGAAACCCAAGAGCTGAACTAAATTCCGATGTTGAAGCTTAGCGACCAACACGATTTCATTCTTAAATTCGTCATCTCTTTCATTTGAGCCTTGAAATAGTCGTTTCACAGCTATATTTTGTCCATCCGGAAGCCGACCCTGTCAATTAATTACATGAAATTGGGTCTTCAAGTTCGTATGTTAAGGCTTGGATTGGGGTTACCTTATAAACAGCTCCAAACCCGCCTCTCCCAAGTTGATTTTCATCGGAGAATCCATCCGTTGCGACTCTAATGGTATCGAAATCGAACTGCAAAGATTCTACATTCGGGCTTCCATCTTCACGCAGATCCATGGATCAAAAGTTCAAAGTTAAAACACACACAATAACGAATCTTATAGTGAAGTAACTTTGGGGCTCAAAAGGAGTTTCAGCATTATTTACTTTTAGGAGAATTTCTTGCCCTTAAGATGATGATGATTAGGAGCAGAGCAGCCACAACAGCAACCACAATAATAGGCACAAAAATGAAGACCAGTCTTCGAGTTCTGTTTCCTGTAAAAACAAAACAGAGCACTCAGAGAGAGAGAGAGAGAGAGAGAGAAAAGAAAAAGAAAAAGAATGAAAAGAAAATTGCCTTGTGAAGAAGTAGTAGTAGTATTTGCGAAAATCGGAGGTGGCGTTGACGCCGGCGGATCCTGAAAGACACGATCGATATCAAATCTAATACTACAGCTGGGTTTCATAATTCTAACCCTTGCAACCCGATCATAAACATCTTGATTTTGTGCAATGGAAGAAAGCAGGCAGTTAGTGCAATCATTGGAAAGCAAGTCAGGAGTGCATTGCACAGCCCCATAAATGACAGGGAAATTTGGGACTGACGTTCTTCCAGTGGCATACTTAAAACGAGAATCACCGGATGCAGCTTTAGGGGTGAGTTCTTGAAGCAAATCAGTGGCCAATTGAGTGAAGCGAGGGTCTGAAGCATTACTGGGCAGCACCACAAAGCGAGTTGGTGAAAGGTCCATGACGCCGAACAAGTTGCGGTCGGAGTAACGAAGCATACAGTCATCGTACCAAGCAACAGCATCAATTTGGGTGGGACAGTTTTGGGCGAGAAGGGTTCTTGACTTGTTGAGGCATGTTTGGCAAGAGTCTGGCATAACGTCTCCTCTGCATAGCCCAATAGCATAAGCTTTGTGGTCATGGCCGTAGGAGAAGTTGTAGAAGCCATAGTCAATTTGATGGGTGGTTAAGGTGGAGAGGAGGTGGTCAAGATTGGCTTTGTAGGTACTGTTATTGGTGTAGTTTCCTTGGGCATCATCGCAAACGCTTCCCAGATCTTCCTGAGCGATTGCCATGCGGTTGCGTTGGCAAATTGGTAAGAAGAAGATTAGGAAACCCAAGTAGAGGGAAGAACACTTGAATCTTAACCAAACCATTTTTGTGTATGGTATGACGAGCATTGAACGTGAGATTTGTTTACTTATTTTATAATGGGAAATTCAAATTTATTCCAATAAAATTTTGGATTATTTTCAAATAAAATAATATTAACCTAATTTATTTGATACTCACATTTTGCTATACTTTAAAATACCCCTACTAATTATACTATTTAAAATAATTATCCTAAAATTTATAATTTAGTTTGTGGTATTTTTTTCTAAAAAATAATCCTATAATTACTTTTTTTCTATAATTTTTTTAGTTTGTTATCTAATTTTTTTTTATTAATGTTTGAAAAAAAAAGCTGAAATTCGAAAACTAAAAAAAATAGCTTTAAAAAATTTGTTCTAATTTTTGGAATTTGACTAAAAATTTAATTTTTATACTTAATAAAAATACAAATCATAATAAGAAATTAAAAAAAATATATATGCTTACTTCTTAAGAATCAAAAAACAAAAAACCAAATGGTTGTTGGAGCTTTAATTTTTTGGTATTGTAGGTTAGAAAAATATTTTTTTTTTTTAAAAAACCCATCTATTCTCACTCCTATCATTCTCTCTCTCCTTCCACCATCTTTCCCACTTCTTCATCCTCTTCTCTCTCCTCCACCTTATTTTTCCTTGATCTATTATTATTACAAAATATAAAGGAAATCAAACTTCCTCTATATTTAAAAGATGGACAAATATCAATTTACCTTTCTAAATTTTGAGTTGTATCAATTTAAACTTTAAATTAATAATTGCAATAATTTGAACATTAAATTGATAATTGTATCCATTTAAACTCTAAATTTTCATAAGTGTATCAATTTAGACCCCGTTTGGTAACCATTTTATTTTTTTGTTTTTGTTTTTGAAAATTAAGCTTAAGGACACTACTTTCACCTTAATTTCTTCATTTGTTATCTATTTTCATCAATGATTTAAAAAACAAGCCAAAATTTGAAAACTAAAAAAAATAGCTATTGAACAAGAAATTGGACTAGTCACAAACTGCCATGTCATTCACTAAATTAATGACGAAATTCCAAATCATCAAATTTGGGACCAACTAAGAGGTGCCCAAATTGGAGTTGAAGACAAATTTTGATGACGCCATGTCGTTTTATTATGACTATTGAATCAGATAAGATTAATTTGACCAAATTTGATATTATTATTTAGGTTAAAAAACCAATTGAACCCAAAAATAGGCTTAATTTGACTCAGATGTCAAATAAGGCCCAAATCTAATTAGTTGGACCTAGGGCCAAGTCCATGGACCAACCAAACCTAAACCCATGAAGCCCACCTAAAACTCTATAAATAGAAAGATTTTCCTCATTTTTTGGGTCGGTAATTCTACAATCTAGAGAGCTTAAAGGGAATTTTCTACAATCAAAAGACTCTTTGACTTTTGAAGCTCACCACATTGACTGAAGTCGTTTAGAGATACAAACATTTTGAAGACCAAAATTCTTTGAAGATACAAGCATTTTGACCACGTTTGAAGACTGAAGTCCTTTGGAGATACAAGCATTCTGAAGATGAAAGTTCTTGGAAGATACAAGCATTCTTCCAAGACTCCAAGCTCAAAAACATCCACACGCTCTGCTTCTATACATCAAGTGTACGCATTCAACCGAGAGAGAATCAGAGGATCAAGTAGTAGAGATCGAATCGCGTCTTGTCAAATCAACATTAACACCAACTCAAATTCAACTCCACGAAACAAGTTTATCTGGAAGCCTCGTGCGAACACTAATCCTCCAAGAAGATCATCAAGCCCAAAGGCCAATCATTCAAGAAGATCAACAAGCCCAAGTGCCGATCATCTAAAAAGATCATAAGACTATAGTTTATTTTGAAAGTTATGTATTGGAGATTGTACCCACTTTCCACAAAATTAATACAAGTACAAAGTTCAAGTTCCATAAAATAAATTTCTAGCTTTCAAAAAGTTGTTTTTGTTTTTGAAATTTGACTGAGAATTCAACCATTGTAATTAAGAAAAATACAAATCATGATAAGAAATGACATAAATTTGATTTTCAAAAACAAAAACAAAGAACAAAATGGTTACCAAACGGGCTTAAACAATTCACTAATGTTGTAACATTCAACATCTATGCAATTCATAACAATTTTAATAATACCTACTATGCTATAGTCATCATTTGATTTTTTATTTTTAGTTTTTAAAATAAATTCGTAAACACTTCTTCGATCTCTAAAATTATTATTTTGTTATTTAATTTTTATCAATGTTTTCAAAATCCAAGTAAAATTTTGAAAAAATAAGTAGTTTCTGTTTTCAAAATTTGTTTAGGAATTCGATGCAAATCACTCTAAAGAAAGTGAGAGCAAATAAATTTAATTTTCAAAAAACCGCCTAAACTAAATATCTCAACCAACCAGAGCAGATATAAAAATGTGCACTCAATAAACGATTCTCAAACAAAAATTTAATAAATTTTTAACGGACAAAGAGCTTAATGGTACAGATTGGATCCACGTGGCATAACAAGATTAGGTGGATCCTACAAATAAATCCAACAGTGACAGATCAGGGACAATTTAGTAATTTTACTTGATGTATGGAAGATCGGTATAATCAAACTAATTAATTTTTGCAAATCACTCTAAAGAAAGTGAGAGCAAATAAATTTAATTTTCAAAAAACCGCCTAAACTAAATATCTCAACCAACCAGAGAGCAGATATAAAAATGTGCACTCAATAAACGATTCTCAAACTAAATTTTTAACGGACAAAGAGCTTAATGGTACAGGTTGGATCCACGTGGCATAACAAGATTAGGTGGATTCTACAAATGAATCCAATAGTGACAGATCAGGGACAATTTAGTAATTTTACTTGATGTATGGAAGATCGGTATAATCAAACTAATTAATTTTTGCAAATCACTCTAAAGAAAGTGAGAGCAAATAAATTTAATTTTCAAAAAACCGCCTAAACTAAATATCTCAACCAACCAGAGAGCAGATATAAAAATGTGCACTCAATAAACAATTCTCAAACTAAATTTTTAACGGACAAAGAGCTTAATGGTACAGATTGGATCCACGTGGCATAACAAGATTAGGTGGATCCTACAAATGAATCCAACAGTGACAGATCAGGGACAATTTAGTAATTTTACCTGATGTATGGAAGATCGGTATAATCAAACTAATTAATTTTTGCAAATCACTCTAAAGAAAGTGAGAGCAAATAAATTTAATTTTCAAAAAACCGCCTAAACTAAATATCTCAACCAACCAGAGAGCAGATATAAAAATGTGCACTCAATAAACGATTCTCAAACAAAAATTTAATAAATTTTTAACGGACAAAGAGCTTAATGGTACAGATTGGATCCACGTATTCAACAGTGACAGATCAGGGACAATTTAGTAATTTTACCTGATGTATGGAAGATCGGTATAATCAAACTAATTAATTTTTTTTTTACTAAGTGGGTGCAATTAAGCAAATTAACAATATTTTTTTAAATAATTTCACTTTGAATTAAATGAGAAATTAACCATCACACTTTAAAGCACAATTTTTAAATCTAATAAAAAAGATTAGTAAAAGATATATAAATTTAAGAATTACCAATCAAAATAAACATACCTGAGTAATTAAATTTAAGAACAAAAATTACAAATAATTTCAAGCAATAACATTTAGGAACAAATTAATTGCAAAATTAAAAAAGAGAGGGATAGAGAAATTGACATCGATAATTTTATAGTAGTTTGGCGGCCTACATCCACTTCCCAAGCTCCTCTTTTTCTGGGCGTAAGAACAAACCCAATCCTTTCTACAATTGAGGATCAAACTCGAAATCAAGAGTAACTTTTACAATAGTTTGGAAAAGTAAAGAGCACACTTGACAAACTCTCTACAAAAATAGATTTACAAATTTTAGCACTCAATGAATCAATCCTCACAACATAAAATATTTCTCTCAAGAATAAGATGAAAAGAAGAAACTTGAAGCTTAGAGAGAGCAAAAATGGAGGCTTAATGAATTATAGAGGATTGAAAATAATGTGTAATTATTGTATTAATTTGGAGAAGAAGATGTGTTTAAATAGAGAAGGAGGATGGTGAAATCCAAATTTAGTTTGGGCCATTGAATGTTGGTAAAATAAAATTGAATGGAGATTTAAACTCAAGTAGCCGTTAGACAAAAATAAAAAATTAATGTAATAATATATTTCTTTTAAAACCCAACAAAAGCAAATGCCCACCATGCGTCAAAAACTAGTCGTTAGACATAAATATAAAATAATATTAATTTTTTTTTAAATTCATCGAAAAATAAAAATTCGTGTCAGTTTTCCATCGCTCCAAGTGTCACATTTCAATTGGTTTACTTTGATGAAAATTTTTTTGGCATGTCATCCACTCATGATTTTTCCATTATGCTTGTTCGACCATATCTTCTTTGTTTAAGGTCTGATTTATTTGATTCAAATTGTTTTGGAACCATTATTCCAAGCTCTACGCAACAGACACTTCAAAACACTCAAATTATCAATAAAAGTAGGTTTGTTATTATCAAAATATTAATTAATTAATTAATTTGGAATTAAGGGCCAAAAAGCCAACAATCTCCCATGACAAACAACATAAAAAAAATGAAATATGAAGTAAAGTGTGGTATGAAATATGTTCTTGGTGATAATTAACACATATACAATTTCAATTCACTTGAACCAAGGAGTATATTCAATCGTAACATGCTTTCATTTTTCTTATTATCTCTCCCCATTTTGGAATCAATCAAAAAAGAACAATTAAGGAAATTAACATAAATATATGAAAGGTTCTCCTAAAATCATGAACACATACTATTTTGCATATTTCTTCTCCTATCAAGGCGCCATTTTGTCCGGAGCTAAGTAGGTGTCGTTAATTCTACCTAACTCGAAACAAACAATATTTATAAAGCTCGAACGACAACCTAACTAACTCGTAGTTAAAGTGGAAGTAAGAGGTTGATCCACAAAGAAATGTTATTTAATCCTTTCTTTAGTCAAGCTTAACTATGAAAGCTATAAAATGGGGGTTTTTGATTAAGACAAAAAAGCATGCTAAAAATCAAAAGATAAAGGATAGTTGTAACCAAGTTTAGAACAATCTTGCTTCTAATCCAAGTTAGACGTTCATTGAAATTCTTATCATTGAATTCTACAAATTTAATTCACAATTGAATTAAGCATGAACTACTTACTTAATCTAGATTAAACTAATTCTACAAAGGTGGACAACTAGCATAACCTAGTCAAGAAAGCGTCCTAATCAACGAATAAGCTAGGATAGCCCTAATCCTTATCTGTTTACATGCTTCTAACTTTATTAGGTTCCTTAGTGGTCATATAGAAGAGAAACATGAGCACTAAGTTTTAGGATTTAATTGCGTTGATTAATTGTTAAGATAGCTTACTCAATTAACCGAATTTTCTCTAAATCTAGTAATTAGTGCGTCCTAGGTTAGTCAGTCATTCAACACACAATTACTATTCTCTCTTGGAGATCTTGGCTAGACATTCTATCGAACACATTAAAAGCAACGTATTCAATCATGATTGAATGTGACAAAACCAAGCATCTAGGCTAAACATGCTCAAGATATAGATCATTCAACATGCTTCAAGAATTAAAACTAGATCCAGAATACTCAATTTAGATTGCTAATGATAAAGAAAAGTAGAAAACTCAAAAGAATTTGCAAGAACTATTAAAATAGAAATAAGATTCAATTACTTCATAAATCCATAAGCAAATTCATGAAGAATTACAAGTTATTGATTACAAATAAAAAAGAAATCAAAATCTAACCTAGGTAGGAAACAAAATTACCATAGAGACTAATTGATACAGAGAAAAATTCTAGTCTCCATCGAAATCATGCTTCCTCTTCTTCAGCAAAAATAAAAGAAAACTATTTATAGTTGTAGGGATAACATCGCAACGCTGGGCTAGCATTGCAACACTAAATTGTAGAAAAAGACAAGAAATGTTGGGCTAACGTTGCAACGCTGCACTAACACTTAGTTGTGCAAGGGTGGGGATGAATCACGTCAAAATCTAGAGCGTTGCAACGCTGTGAGGAGCGTTGCAATGCATCAAGTTTTTGCAGCAAAAAGTGAGCATTTTGTCTTTAACTCGATACTCGATGCTTGATGGTCCTTTACTCGATACACGATGCTCGATTACTCGATAGCATTTACTCGATGACCTTTTTATTAATTACTCATGACTCGACAACCTTACTTGATTATACTCGATGGCTGATTATACTCGATAGCTGATTATACTCGATGACAATTTACTTGATGGCTGATTATACTTGATGCTTGATTACTCAACAGCCTTACTTCGATGACATTCTTGGTATTTACTCGATTCTCTTCAATTTGTTGATTTTCTTGGTTATTTTGATCCTTTTGGCATAATTTTCTCTTAATGACTTCTAAACACCTTAGGGACAGTTTTACTTACAAAATTAGCATTTAAAGCAAATAATCAACACAATTTTGGGGGAATTAATATAGAAAATATACATCCTATCAATATGCCTTCAAAAAATAAGCAACAATATTGTAAATTCAAAAGACATCATAAAGAATCAACGAAACTCAACTTAATTTTATTTAAGACCAATTTCACAAATTTCTCCCTCTTTTAAAGTCAAATGAACACTCCTCCTTAATAAGGGATAAAAAGACATTAGCACATAATTTAACTTGAAGTAGAAATATCAAACAAATTTTCAAATAAAATTTTACCTAAAAGATAAATATTCCCCTAAAAGGATAAACAATATGCATAAGAAGGGTGTACAACACTAAAAGAATATGAGAATCAATTTCATTTATACATGAAATTCATATATAAAATACATAACTCCCCCTAAACCCATTTGGTTAAGATATAAGATACTCTCTTCAAGATAGTCATTCAGAAAGGTTGTTTTGAGGTCCAATTGCCAAATTTCGTAATCATAAACAACAACAATGGATAAAAGTATTCTAATAGACTTGATCATGGTGACTGGAGAGAAGGTTTCTTCATATTCCACCCTCTTTCTTTGGGTAAACTCTTTTGCCACGAGTCTAGTTTTATAGGTTTGTACCTTACCAGCTTGGTCTCGTTTTTTCTTATAGATTCATTTGCAACCAATAAGTTTTACCTTTTCTGGTTGATCTACAAGTTCCCATACTGAATTGAAGTATATAGACTCCATTTCGAGGTCCATGGTTTTTATCCATTGGTCTCTATCAACATCTTTCATTGCTTGTTTAAAGGTTAATGGATCCTTTAAGCCATCATCAGGTATGATGACATGAGTTTCTATCAAACCCATGTAACGGCCAAGCTGTTGAACAACCCTCCCACTACGTCGAGGCACTCTCAACTGTTGAGAAGGATTTGAAATACCAGTTTCATCAACAACTTTTGTTGAAGGACAAACTCAATCAACAACCCTTGTTGATTTTTCTGTAGCTTCTGTCCAAAATATACATCAAACTTCCAACTGTTGATGCATAGGGAATTCATTTCAAACCTTAACCTCTTGAGATGTCTTAGGATATTGTTCCTTAGACAAATCAATTTCATGCTTGAAAGGTAACATACCTCTCTTGGAAGATGCCTGAGATAATGCTAGCGTTCCGTTCTTGCAATTTCGAATTGTCATATAATTATGAAATTCAGTATCCATGTATTCTCCACCTCAATCTGATCGAAGTGTTTTAATCTTTTTACCTAACATACTTTCAACTTCAGCTTTATACTCCTTGAACTTTTCAAGTGTGTCAGACTTATGTGCATTAAATAAACATACTCATATCTTGAATAATTGTCCGTAAATGTGACAAAACATTCAAACCCTCATCTGAATTTTACACTCATCGGACCCCATAAGTTTGAATGTATAAAATCCAAGGGTTCTTTGGCTCTATAACCTTTTCCAATAAAAGATTCACATACAGGTAAATAATTTTCTTCTAACTTGTTTGAAAGTCCATTCTTAATCAATCTCTTAATCCTATTGAGATTAAAGTAACCTAGTCTTAGATGCCAAAGATGAGCATTGCCTTTAGGAGAAAATTTTCTTTTCGTAGTTTTAGTGGTTACAGTATTGAACATTTCGATATTATAAAGCATTTTAGATACTAACAACCTTAGTACATATAAGTTTCTTTCGTTTGTTGCAGAACAAATATCAATATCATTCTTCGAGACAAACACTTTATCCCAGATAAAAGATATATTAAAAGAGTGTTCTAACAAATATGAAACTGAAATCAAGTTCCTTTTAAAATTAGGAACATAGTAAACATTGTCTAACAACATATACTTCGATTCAAAAAACAACTTCAAGCTCCCAACTGCAACTGCTGAGACAACCTCTCCTGTTCCAACCCATAGAGTCATCTCTCCCGCTGCTAGTTGTCTTCAGGAACTAGTTTCCTGCAAAGAAGTATAAATATGGTTAGTGGCTCCTAAATCAAGTATCTAAGTATTGTTATCATTTTCCACCAAACACGTTTCCAGAACAACCAGTAAATCATATTTACCTTCTTTTCCCTTCTTTTTCTCGGCCAAATATTTTGGATAATTCCTTTTCCAATGTCCTTTTGGTTGCAATGAAAATAGGTTTCTTTTGCAACCTTGACCTTCTTGACCTTTTGGACAGCAGCAGCAATGGTGGCTTTATTCCTCTCTCAATCCTTCTTCTTTTTGCACTCCTTCACACCAGATGAAGAGGGAGGCACAAATTTAGTTCCAAAGGTAGATTCTTTAATGAATTTTTTCTTGTTGGAGAAGGCAACATTTGCCTCCCCATTATTTCTTTTGGCTTTCATTAAAGACTAAAAAATCTGTAGCTCATTAAGGAGGGTGGTGAGGTTGTAGTCAATTTTGTTCATAACACAATTACTACAAAATTGCAGAAAGTTGTCTGATAGAAATTGCATGATAAAGTTCACCTGACTGAGCTCATTTATGATACTTCCATTCATCTCAGCAATGTTGAAATGGTTCATCATATTACTGACATGTTCCCTAACAGACGATCCTTCAGCCATCCGTGCATTGAAGATGTACTTAAGAGCATCATGCATGGCTTGTGAGGAAGGTTTTCTAAACATGTCATGCAATGATTCCATGATTTAGTTGCAATGATCACGGTTTCATGCTTTTTTGTCAGGACTTTAGATAAGCTTGGCAAAATATAGACGTTTGCCTTATCATTGGCCTTGGTCCACCTCTTATAAGCATCAGAAACACTTCGTAATGTGTTGTGCCCAAGGGCTGGAGGATATTCCTCCGTGAGAAAAAATTTGAGGTCATCTACTACTAAAACCATATTCGTCGTATTTTTCCAGATTGTATAATTTTCGTCGGTTAATTTTTCGGCGCCAAGTAAAGTAATTGATTGAGCTAGACATGTTGATATAAGAACAAAATATTTATATTAGACACTTGTGCAAAAAATTCCTTTTTCATTTTAATCCAATTAGTTTAGTAAAAACGAATAATGAACCCAACATGATTTATTTTGCAATGATACATTCACTAACTTGGAATGAATGCCACCTTAGGGTGTGCAGTTATTCCTTATCACTAAAGTGAGACACTCTCAATCAAATATTATCTCAGAATAACTTCTTATCCATATAATATTCAATTACCATTCATTTGTCAATAAATCATTAACTGCCTTAATGCTTTATCGTAAATGTAACTCTTCATTTTCAACTTTATTACCCCGTCTCAACCAGTCTACCTCAGGGAATAACATGATTGGAACAATTGATTATAGCGATCTTATCCATTTCTGGAGTTTGTAATGCCCTTCCACATGCAAATACCTTCCTAGGGGAGGGTGTGTTCAGGCACCACGAGGCTGAGCATGAAAAAAACATTAGAAACTAATGAAGGAGACCGCATGATATGTTGTCACACGTCCTTCTCCCACTTACTACAAACACTTTCTCCATTCACCTTGATATTGACCCATGCAAATAGCTTCTTAAGGAAGGGTGCACCCAAGGCACGACAGACCGAGCATGAATCTCATTTTGTGAACTTTTAGGGAGAGCGTGGGTGGAAAAAATACATATCACATACATCATTTTTTCTCCTACTATGTATTTTGCAAAAGATGGGTTTATTAACTTAGTAAAATCTGACTAATCAATTTTTAGCTAAGTCTTTGTTAATTTACTCAATATAAAGCTTATATCGAATATTTTACCAACATGTGATCTCATTCATTATACTATTTAACAAAATTGATCACTTACTGCATGCTTATAAAATATTTGTCCAATTTATCTTCCAAGTCTGTTTCCAGTAGAGGTGTTCCGTTTCCGTCCGCATAAGAACCTTAGTCTAGACAGAACGTTCCTTAGACAAAGGTCCCTTATGGGCAATTATTTTTTAAATTTAATCTTTTAATTGGAGTTCATTTTAATCCTATTAAAATGAATTAAAAGATTAACCTATTTCTAATCTCATTAGAAACACGTTTAACATAACTCTAAGTAAATTAATTTTAAATCATTTAAAATTAATTTTTGACCCATGTTTGCATGCAACTCTTGATTATAGATTTTAATTCTAATTTCATTGAACTTGTAACCTTTATAAATCAGTGAATTTGTGAAAAAAAAATTTGTTTGCATTATGATGACTTTGATTAAATATAATGTTTATATTAATCTAAGTAATGTCATGCTCAATGAATAATTTATTTTCCATCTAATTATAACACTTATAATTATCATACATGAAAAAGAAAAAACATACATACTCATCATACATTATAACATTTATGATGCATGAATATGCTTACTTAACACATGCATTCAAATAATATAACAATTATATTATAAAGCATGAGCATGCTTATATTAGTCATGTAACCATATAACTTTTATATGATGCATGAACATATTTATCTGAAGGTGAGATTCTAAAGTTATATGGCATACATTATGCAACATATAAAACATACAGTTAAATAATACATTATATGCATATAAAACTATATAAAAGCTACGATAGACCAAATATTGGTACCTTAATTTTAACAAAATTAAAAACACAAAGAGGAAAGTTGCCATCTTTGTGTCGAAGGGACTCTTGTGATCAACTATCTGCCAGGTACTTTCCATGATGCATAAACCGAGACGAACAAGGGATTTCTACTGAACTCCACGCATAGCAGACAAAGTGCTAGATGCATGGTGCCTCGCTCGATGCATGGGTTTCGAATACCGCATGCTTTGGACAATGAAGTTCATCGCATGAGCATCGTCGCTCTGCATGCGACCGTGAGCATTGCACCCATCACGCCTAAGTCACTTCACAACATGGGCATCGACTCACTACATGGGTATGTTACTTAGCTCATGGGTTTGCGTTTATCCTAGTAAGTGTCAACGCATGATATACATTGGCGCGCTTATGATCGCATGCCATCTGAATGTAGGCCATCACCACATGCCAAGCCGCAAGCCATCATCGCATGCTAAACCACATGCCATCACACACGCCGAACTGCAGGCCATCACCGCATGTCAATCACCGTAGCCCATCATTACATGCCAGGTCCAGGCACTGCGAGATAGAATCAGATCCTCTATTTTCTTCTGAAATTCTGGGCTTTGGACAACTTCGATTCTTACCCCGAATGACTCAAAAATTACATACTCAATTGCAAAAATAAAATGCCCAAACAATAGGCCCTTACATTGATCAAATCAACATAAAATTTTACAATCTATGGTGCCAATAAATGAAATTATCTATCAAGCAAACCTCATATATTTTCAATCAAAATGCAAAAAGATAACCCATCTCATGAACTTATTTTTGTTTAGAAAAACAGAAAATCAAAATGCAAGAAAAACATTGGCTCTGATACCAATTGAAGGAATTGAATTCCTACAGAAACATGTGAACGCTTTACATTTAGACATTCAATTTTATGAAAACAAAAACAGTAAAATAAAACATGCATTTGAAGGATAAACATTCAAACAAAACATAAGCCTGCTTGAAAAGAAGAAGAAAAGGAGAAATGAATACTCACCTTTGTAAATTCCTCTAGCTTTCCTCTTCCAGTATTATGGACGATCTTGCACTTCTCTAAGAAGAAGGACACCACCAACAAAGCTTCCTTGCTATTTTTTAGGATTCCAAAGAATCTGGAACAGTAGTATCTAAGAACTTTTGAGAGAAAAAGGGAAGAGAATTTCTAGAGAGAAGTTAGAGAGAAGGTGAAGGCTTGGAGGCTAGGAATTTTTATGTAATAAAATCCCTTGCCCTAAATGGGCTATAAGGATATATTTATATGGAGAAGGGTTAATCCCTTCTCCAAGTATTTCCCTTTATACACATAGTTCGAATTAATTAAATAACCCTTATTTAATTAATTGACACATTAATTAAATGATCATATATTAAATCCTATTTAATATATATATTTAATTAATTATCATAAATATCATATATTTATACTAATGTCCAATCTTCATATATTTATACTAATGTCCAATCTCTATATATTTCTTAATCAATCAATTAACTAGTAACTAATCAATTAAATAACTATATTAAATCATATAAAATATGGAGTTAATTAGCATATAAATATCACATATTTATATGTATACATCTCTTTATGAATCTAATTCATAAAAATCTAATATTTGAATCTTATTTAAATATGTCTCTCTTACATAATTTGGATTATTGATCATATCTATAATTAACCATTATATATTAATCTCATTAATATAAAATTTCCTCACTTGATTTGAACAATATAAATCATTCCTCATTATTATCCTTTACTGAGCTAATAAGGGGACTTTATGCACCTACAGAAAATGGTAGGCTTATTGAGTTGGTTATCATAGCCACTCTCAGCTAGACAGATCAAAGGATTGCCATTATAAATAGGAGTTCATAGCTTACTTAAGATTAAGGTCAAGTCTCCAATGGTCATGCTAGTGAAATGTAAGTCTCTTCTAGTAATGGTGTTATATAGAGAGTCTATTCATTTCATGGTCTGGTCTATGGACAAACTTCTTTACACATGATACCCCCATTTACATATTTTTACATGAACAATATGGCTCATATTGTTTGTAACACTTGCATTTCATGTAACAATTACAAAGTGCGTCGTATCTGCAGTGTTACTAGGATAAGGCACCCAACCTTCATCCATTCACTATGGACTTTTTAGGTTATTACTTGAACATGAACCACCTGTATGTCAACCATATACTATTCAAATGATATCATATAACCTCTAATCTTAGTTTATTGGATTGGATTAATGTTGTTTAAATGTCAAATAAAATACCTTTAATTTTATTAGATAAGTAATTTGTGTTAACAAAACTAAAAATTACGAGATACACTAGACTTTGGACATTAAACTAAATAATGTGAAATTGAAGTTCAGAAGATAATTAATTTGCAAAATATAGCAAATTAGTTACCAGATGCATTTATAGATACAAAGAAAGTAACTAAGTCACATATACTAGCTGTAAATGTTCCAGCAAAAATTGAAATCCCAACACAACAAGTTGTCACTAATGAGTCTGGAACACGCCAGAAGTGTGGTAGTCTAATGGGTTTCAAAGATAAAAATCATTGAAGAATAAAAATAATTAATAGTCAAGAAGACTTGGTTGAGGAGGTAAATATCCATGAAAAAACAAGACTAATAAGGAAGGTGGAATACATAGAGATAATAATGGGATTTCAATAAACCATGTCATAACAGGAGTAAGATGGAACCGAATTCATGTAGTTATTGACAACATTTTTTGCATATAATGTTGCTCTTGATTTTATAAGATTGGATTTAGTGGAAAGAAGCAATCGAGGCAGAATTAAACTTACTTTCAAAATATTAGGTTATTGGACTAAGTCTGAACACCAGAAGATATCAAACCTATAAGATACAAATGAGTATTTGTGAGGAAAAGAAATGAAAATAGTGAGGTCACAAGATATAAAGAAAGACTAGTTGCACAAAGTTTCTCACAAAGACCTGGTATTGATTATAAGGAGACGTATTATCCGGTGGTAGATGAAATTACACTAAGATATTTAGCTGGTTTGACTGTGAATGAAAGTCTGGATATGCATCTTATGGATGTACTCACAACATATTTATATCGATCTCTTGATAATGATATTAATATGAGAATCTCAAAAGGATTTAAGGTAGCTAAAACATATAAATCAAATTCCTGGGAATTGTATTCAATAAAGTTACAGAGATCGCTATATGGATTGAAACAATCAGGACGAATGTGGTACAATTGTCTAAGTGGATATTTATTGAAAGAATGATATCAAAACAATCCAATATGTCTAAGTGTTTCTATAAAGAAATCACAGTCAGGATTTGCTATTGGAACTGTATATGTTGATGACTTAAATTTGGGACTCTTGAAGAACTTTCAAAGGCAATAGAATATCTTAAGAAAAAATTTGAGATGAAAGATCTCGGAAAAACAAAATTTTTCCTTGGCTTTAAAATTGAGCATTTAGCATATGAGATATTTGTTCATCAGTCAACTTATATAGGAAAGGTTTTGAAAAGATTTTATATGGACAAAGCACATCCATTGAATATTCCAATGAAAGTTTGTTCACTAGATGTGAAGAAAGATATATTTCGACTTGAGAGGATAATGAAGAACTTCTTGGTCCTGAAGTACCATATCTTAGTGCAATTGATACACTTATGTATCTTACTAATAATAGAAGACTAGGTATTGCATTTTCAGTAAATTTATTAGCAAGATAAGTTCTTCTTCAACAAAAAGACATTGGAACAAAATTAAGCATATATTTCGTTATCTCCAAGGAACGATTGACATGGGTTCGTTTTATTCAAATAAATAAAATTTTGATCTAGTTGGTTATGTAGATTCTGGATATTTATCTTATCCACACAAAGCTAGACTCAAACATGTTATCTATATGTGGAGGAACTGTTATATCATGGCTCGGTGAAACAAACCATAACAACCACTTCCTCAAATCATTTGAAATTCTTGCAATTCATGAGGCTAGTCGAGAATGTGTATGGATAAGATCAAGGGCTCAATACATTCGTGGAACATGTGGTTTGTCTTCTAGTAAAAATCTTCCAACGACATTATACGAAGACAACATAACATGTATATCCCAAATCAGAGGAGAATATATTAAAGGAGATAGAACAAAACACTTTTCACCGAAGATTTTCTACACTCATGATCTTGAAGAAAATGACGACATTACTGTGCAACGAATGTATTCGAATGATAACCTTGCAGACTTATTTAGACTATATGAAATATGTACTATTTTTCTTTCACTATGATTTTTTTTCCCTAGTAACGTTTTAACGAGACATATTTCATATATAATGGCCATCTAAGGGGAGTATTATAAATATATTAAATTAGGTGTAATGTAGATGCCCATTATTAGTATTCATTGGCCATGTGACACTTATTTATTATTCCATGTGTCTCAAGATTACACACTATTAGTGTCCACGTAATCCATCTCCTACTTATCAAATTGCCTATAAATAGTGATATTTGATGAATTTTGAAAGACACAAACATATTGGTCATCAATCCAAAAAGATTAGAGAAATGGGAGAAATCAATTATTTGTTATTTATTTACTTTTTTTTATTTTTTTATTTTATATATTTATATATTATATTATATCTTCTCCATAATGTGTTCTCGTTGTGCGTCATTGTACTCCTCAAATTCACATCACAAAAAACGTTATTAAGAAGCCCTCAATTTCGTTGGGTACCCTTTTTCGAAATCAAAGATAATATAATATGATGTGAGATGAGAACATTCAAAAAACCATAAAAATTAAAATTAAATTAAAGAAGTCAAAGTCAAAGTCAAGTTCTTCTCTCTCTCTGGAGTGCACAAGTCATCGTCAATGTTGACCCCCACCCCCCCTTTCTAGCCGTGTCCTTCACTCTATAGTCTATCCACATTTATTTTTAGACAAAGAAAGCCTACGACCAAGTTTTAAATATTCACTTATCTCAAATATTCACGTTCACGAAATTTTCGAAATATAAATTTTATGAAAATTAAAATATTGAAGTGGATGTATATTTATAACTTTATAGAAAAGTTATAAATGAAAAAAAAAAAATACACAAATAATAGTTTACACTTAACTTAAACGGCTTATTATTACTATTATTTTCAATTAGTCACATTTATTGCTTCTTTTTCATGTTCCAAACAATTTTCTATTACAATATAACAAAATTTTCTATTTATCCTTTAAGGATATATGAAAATATTATATAGACAAGTATATATGAAAATTCGATACTTGAGAAATATTATAATATAGGTATTAGATAGATATCCATGCTTAGTGTCCAAAAGCCAAATGTCACTCTCTTATCATCCCATGTAATTTTCTACATGTTGCCCATGTGTCTCATAAGTACACAATCTTAATGCCACCACATGTAATTTCCTTGGTTTTCATATTCCTGTTGTACCTTGTTGTACTTCTCAATTTTACGACACGTTATTTAGCACAAACTTCTGTTGTTTCTCCCACTGAAGGTAAGTCCTAAAGGTGGTCGTTTTTTTCCCTCTTCAATATATTTAATAAATTAAATGTTATTTTGCATGTTTGGTACATAATAAATTTCTAATATAAACACAATATTATGTGATAGTATTGAAGGATTTGAATCCTTAGCGGAAGCAAGTGATCTCCTTTGTGTCAGTGAATTCATTTTGGACAAAATCTCAAAATTACAGAATAAGGATATGTTGAGTTTTATGTCCTAAAGCTCATGGTTTGTAAACAATAAACTTATTCTGTTAATCAATATAAATATTATTGAAGTTAGATTCAATAAAATTGTTATTTAATGTTTGAATTGCTCATTTCGTTTTAGAAATAACCTAAATCTAATAAACTAAGAGTGACTCAAGTTCGAGTAAATAGCCAAAATGGTCTATAGTTGTGACATCCCAAGTTGTTTGTAATTTAAGTTCAATTTTTTTTTTTTTTTTTGTAATATTTGAGAACATTTTTTAATTTGGGAAGTTAAATTGAATTATTGTAAAACGAAGATTCAATTTTAAATTTGCTCAGAGAGGAATTTTGAAATTTAGTTTTGTTTAAAAGAAAATTTGGGATTTATGTCGAATTAATTCAATGTTAGTTAATGTTAGAAATTAAATTTAAATTAAGAAATTTGGTTTTTATTTTGAAATTTGAGGAAGATAATTAGAATTAAATAGTTTGATTGAGATGATTGGTTTAAATTTTGATTTCCCAAAAGGGTGTTGATTTGTAATTCCAAAAAAAATTGGGAATTTAAGAAGAAAAGGAAAGGGTTTTAAATATATATAGTTATATATATATATATATCGTGTGTTGAAGGAAAGAATAGAATAAGATAAAATAAAACATAAAAGAATAAAATAAAATAAAGTTTTATTTTTATTCTCTCTCCCTCCCGCTTAAACGGCGCCCGACCCCCTTCTTCTCTCATTTCTCCTCACACTGTCAGCCATCACTGCTCCGTTGCCCAGCTGCCTTGCCTCTTCAGCTGACCAGCCGCACGCGTCTACGAGCTGCCGCACGCCGTTCCTCCTCGCACCCTAGCCAGCAACCGCCCCTCGTACCGGACGTGTCCGCCGATTGGAGTCGCCCAACCTTGCGCCAAATGCCGATCGCGGACTCAACCGCAAGCGTCCACCGTTTGATGCCGTCTAGCTAGCCGCGCCAAATCTCATCAACTCTAGCTACTATCGGTACTCACTCCCCCGCTAGTTCGCTGTTAGCCGTGCCGCCCCTGTCCCAGATTCGGCCAGCCATTGGCCTCCACCAGATCCACCGATTCCATCCTCAATCGTCGTTGTTCCTATGGATTCTTGCCGAATCCTGGAGTTGGGTGAAATTTTGGATAAGATTGGGTTCCTTTTTGGTGAGTTGAGGTCTTTATGAAGTTTTTGGGTAAAATATTGGACAACATTAAGTTCGAATTATTTTGACATTAAATTTGAGTTTGGAAAACTGTTGAAGCGGCTGTCCAGCGGGTTCGAGAATGTTTCGATAAGTGTTTTGGTAAGATTTGTGGTTCTTGTCGTCATTCTTGAACACCAATTGATTTGGGGTTAATTTGGATTGAGACCCCAAAGCAATAATATAAATTTTTTGATTCGTTATTTTGGGCCTTGGTTGCTAAAGTAAATTTATAAATTATGTTATAGGAGGGAATTTATAAATTATGTTATAGGAGGGATCCAAGTCTTTCAAAACTTTTAAGGAGATTAGTTTCGTGCACTTTTATTTGTGACCAAATTTGAGGTAAGTAATCTTATTACTGAAATTTCTTATGTTCCAGGCGATAAAATTTAATATTCAGTTTGAGGATATTGATGTTGTTTGTATCAAAATGCACGAGGGTAGATAAGTTGTTCTGATTATGTTTTGAAAAAAAAAAAAGCGTTATGAATGATAGTATGAAATACATTATTTATTGTTTATATGATTTGTGATGCGTTATTTTATTGAATGGAAATATGGATGAGATGTGTCGATGGATTGCGTTGTGCACTCAAGTTTCCCCAGCGGAATTCAAGTGTAAACTCCCTGAGTTTCCTGGTAAGTCCAGGGTCGATCACAGGGACTTGTGAAAATAGATTGCGTTGATAATTTTTGGGTGAAAACTTTGCGGTAACCAAGTAAATAAATAAAGTATTAGTTGTTGATTGCGTTGATTGAAAATAAATAAATAAATGTGGCGGATTTGAGAAATGAAAGTACGTTGATGGATGCAATGAGTATGCGATGACGGGTTGAGAAGATCTTTAGCTAGTGTTACTTGGGAATGCGTCAGACTATGCGATCATATTACTACTATGCACAACAAGTCATTTTCCAATGTAAATGCGATGCTCCTAAATCTAGGACGCATGTGTTGCATGCAAAATGTCCATAGAGCTTATTCCTAAGACTCTACTCTTGTCCTATGCGTTGATGCAAAATGCATGAAAGCAAGACCGTATACAATAGTATCTTATCACTAAGATGCATGCAATGCGTACTAACGAATAGTGCTCATTCCTAAGCGCCTATCTCTCGTTTATGCGTTCTAATCTGGTTCTTTCAACCTAGATTCTGCCCTGACCTTCCCAAGTCTAGATCCTATCCTTAGACTACCCTCCCAAGTATCTCTAATAAACGAATGAAGCATACATAAACAAGATAATCGCAAAGAATGAAGATTCTCTAGTTGTGCTAGCTAAATGCTTTTCAACCTATTCAACTAATTTAGCTACTCATGCGTGAATTACAGAGAGTGAACAAATATAGAGAAATAAATTTCATTCTGATAACTGAGTTGAGTACAAAATGATAATGGAAAATAAAGGTAGAGAGTATGGTAGCAATTCCTTGCTAATCGAGGCTTTTTACACTGAATCTCTATTCTGATCTACAAATATTCCCGCTTCCGCAGGCGTCGGCCCTCTCTCCGTCTTGGAGCTTCCGGTGCTTTCCCAAGCTTACTAGAACAATCTATCGGCACACCTTCTTCCTCGCATTCGCCTTAAAATGAAAGAAGACTATAGACAGAGACGTGAACTTGTAAAGTGATGAAGTAATCGATTGCTTAACCTCTTCTCTGAAGAATGCACTTGGTATTTATAGAGTTTCCATAGTGAAAGGTAGTTTCTCTCTCCTGGTTGTACAGATGGGATAGCTTTTATTCCTGATTGACGCGACGAATGATTGTTACTGATAAAGCTGAATGTACTTTGTGCCGTTATCGGCTGTCAACTTAATTTAGATCCGACTGTCATCAGCTTTTTGTCCCATCGCTCTTAATTATCCTTTCATCCGGATGCGCCCACCATGTTGCACTGACCAAGTTGCGGTGATTCTTCTTGGGCGAATTTTTGCGAGCACGATCAATGCAAAGTCTTGCGGTGAAGTTGCGCTCAACCAATGTATTCCTGTAATCGCACTCTCTACATTGCGTTAACGCATATTCTGCACAAAAATGTAAAGATCAACTGCTCTAATGCGTTGGACACATGCGATCACAATATTATAGAATTTATGCTCAATGGACGCAATTTAACATATTTCATCAACACAATCCAACATTGTTTAAGAACTTTGCACTATGATAACGTGCATTTCTGCCCGTTATCATACCCCCAAATTTAAACAATGCTTGTCCTCAAGTATAAGCTAAAGATTCCTTTAACAAGTCCACCGCAAAGTTCTTTTCCTAGATTTCTCAAGGATACTTCATTCAAGTCCTATATACCAGAATTTCCTCAAGTCTTATTCAAGTCTCTTCTTAAAATATTTCTAAGACCTAGGGACTGCAAGTTTAACTTTCAAAACGACTTTACTAAATTCCGGAATATCTCATGATTTATTTCAAAAAGAAAATTTTCCACCGCGGTGTCAAATGATTTATCCTTGCACAAAATTTTTTTTTTTATTATTTTTTTTCTGACCTTGCGCTTATCCGAGTGTCTTGCCTTCATTTTGGCTTGTCCTCACGGGTTTCATGCGGACATCCAACCACGAGCAATGCACTCTTTTTCAGTCTAAACTCATACCGATTTGGCATTGGAGTTGCGGTCATTGATTTATGCGTTGATCTTGGTGACTTACTTTCGTTTTAGTTTGCCCTCACATGTGTCATGTGGACATCTAACTACGGGTAAGTACCTTTCACAACTTAACTCTTATCAACATGGGTTTCCCATTGCATTGACAGTGGAGTTGTTATTCTCAGATTTTTTTTTTATATATATATAGCAAGGTCGAAAATAAATATCTTACGCCCAAATTTAAAATACAACAATGTCCTCATTGCCAAAAGAAATTCAAATGTCATGCGATGGTCATAGAATGCATTGTAAAGGAAGTTTGAAAGAAAGCTAGCAAACCCTTAACTTCTAAACATATTTCATGAGGTGACTATCTTAAGATTTACGTTGACTATAGTGTATACGAAAGAGATAGAAGCATATTTTTCATCATGGAAATCATACTTGGCAAAAGACAGAATGCGGTAAACTACTAAATTTATCTACTTGTTAAATGATTGCGGTAATCAAGGAGGATGCGGTGATAAAACTTTGAAAAGTGAAATGCAATGTGATAGCGCAAAGTTTGAAATAAAGATAAGGAAGAGTACACCCCCAAATTTATCATTGTCGCCTGCATGGAGTATTGATGCATCCATCCTTGCGGCGATCTTTGCTCTTGTGGATTGCGGTGATGAAATGAGATCATTTGTTTCTTCGTAATCTTATGCCTTAATCCTTGTAAACAAACAAAGAGAGGGTCAAATGATTTTAAAAAAAAACAACAATTTTTTTTTAAAAAAAATTTATTAGAGAAATAAGAGAAATGCTGATGATAGTAAAATGACGAAGAGTTAAATGTTCAAGAGTTGAGTAAGGGATAGTCCGAGTTTTTCAACTTTGCGGAGACTGTTTCTTGCTAGAAATCTCCCCCGCAATATGTCTTTATCCATTGTCCATTAACTTTAAATGTTCGACTGCCATGCTCGGTGATCAGTTCCACCGCACCATGTGAAAATAATGTTTTGATGATGAAGGGACCGGACCAACGTGATTTTAATTTTCTCGGGAAGAGCCGCAATCTCGAATTGAAGAGTAAGACCTTTTGCCCGATTTGGAGATTTCTAGTGCATATGCGTTTATCATGCCAGCGCTTGGTGCGCTCTTTGTAAATCTTCGCATTCTCATATGCATTGACCCTCCATTTTTCTAGCTCGACCAGCTGTAGTTTTTGCGCTTCCCCTGCTTTCTTCAAATCAAAATTCAGTTTCTTGACCGCCCACAATGCTTTATAATCCAGCACCAAAGGCAAATGATAAGCCTTGCCGAATACTAATGCATAGGGGGACATACCTATAGGTGTTTTAAATGCGGTCCGGTATGCCCACAACACATCATCAAGCTTCATTTCCCAATCCTTCTGCGAAGGTTTTACTACCTTCTCAAGTATCAATTTAATTTCACGATTGAACATTTTTGCCTGGCCATTTGTTTGCGGATGGTATGCGGTGGCCACATTATGGAGGATATTGTACTTGCATAGCAACTCCTTTATATTGCGGTTGACAAAGTGTGATCCTTCATCACTTATGATGGCACGAGGAATGCCAAAACGAGTGAAAATATTTTTCTTGAGGAACTGGGAGACTACCGCCACGTCACTTGCGGCACATGCAATTGTCTCTACCCACTTGGAGACGTAATCGATAGCCAATAAGATATAATGCTTGTCATGCGAGGGGGGAATGGTCTCATGAAATCAATCGCCCAGTCGTCAAATAATTTCAGCTCCAAGATAGTGTTCATTGGCATTGCGTTCTTCCATGACACCGATCACATTTCATTGCGTAGTCAACAGTATCCTTAAATAATGAAGGCCAAAAGAATCCACTTTGCAAAACTTTGGCTGCAGTACATTGTCCTCCAAAGTGCCTTCCATATGGCAAATCGTGGGACTGTGACAATATGCGTTGTTGAGCAGCGTTTGGTACGCAGAATCGAATGATTTGGTCTGCACCTCTTTTAACAGATTTAGCTCATCCCAATAATAATGCTTGCATTCATGTTTGAGCTTCTTCTGTTGATGGTATGTGTAATCTTCAAGAAATTGTTCACAAACCAAATAATTAACGATGTCTGTATACCAAGGAAATTCTTCTATGTGGAACAGTTGCTCGTCCGAAAACACGACATTCACTTCAAATTCATTGCGGTCAACCTCGGGATTTTCCAGTTTGGACAAGTGATCCGCAACTTGATTCTCTGTCCCCTTCCGATCAATTATCTCGATATCAAATTCCTGAAGGAGGAAAACCCATCTGATCAACCTCGGCTTTGCGTCCTTCTTTGTCATCAAATATTTGATTGCCGAGTGATCAGTATGAATGAGTACCTTGGTTCCCAATAGATATGCCCGGGATTTTTTCAACGCAAAAATCACAGCCATGAGTTCTTTTTCAGTAGTGGTATAATTGATTTAAGCAGGGTTCAGAGTTTTACTCGCATATGCGATGGTGTGCAAAAAAGTTTTCTTCTTTTGTGCTAATACGGATCCCATCGCATATCCACCCTTGTCGCACATGATTTCAAACGGCAGTGTCCAATCCGGCACAATCAAGATGGGCGCGGTAATCAGCGCATCTTTTAACACTCGGAATGCGTTAAGGAAATTGTTTTCAAATTCAAAGTTTCTATCCGTCTCTAAAAACACACTCAGTGGTCGTACTATTTTAGAAAAGTCCTTAACAAATCGTCTATAGAATCTAGCATGCCCCAAGAAGCTTCGCACAGCCTTCACACTGGTTGAAGGTGGAAGCTTTTCAATTGCGTCGATCTTTGCTTTGTCCACCTCCAACCCTTCTCGGGAGACCTTGTGTCCCAACACTATACCCTCTTTCACCATGAAGTGACATTTTCCCCAGTTGAGCACTAGATTCGTCTTTTCACATCTTTTTAGAATTTTATCCAAATTGGCCAGGCAGACTTCATAAGTGTTTCTATAAACGGAGAAGTCATTCATAAATATTTCCACTAAGTCTTCAAGAAAATCTGAAAAGATCGCCATCATGCACCTCTGGAACGTGCTCGGCGCATTGCAGAGACCAAACGACATGCGGCGAAAAGCGAATGTCCCATATGGGCAAGTGAATGTGGTCTTGTCTTGGTCTTCAGAAGCTATCATGATTTGATTGTACCCGGCATATCTATCCAAGAAGCAGTAAAAATCATTCCTTGCTAGTCTGTCTCGCATTTGATCAATGAATGGCAGAGGGAAGTGATCTTTCTTTGTGGCCATATTCAATATGCGGTACTCCATACATATACGCCATCCAGTGATGGTTCTTTGCGGTATTAATTCATTGTTCTCATTGGGGACTACCATCATTCTGCCCTACTTCGACACACATTGCACGGGGCTGACCCACGTGCTATCTTCAATGGGATAGATAATGCCCACATCCAGCCACTTGATAATCTTTTTTTTTACGACCTTCTTCATCGCAGGGTTAAGTCTGTGTTGGTTTTCAATAGTTTCTTTGTGGTCGTCCTCAAGACGAATGTGGTGCATACAGTACGCGGGGCTAATTCCTCTGATGTTAGCGAGCGTTCAGCCAATTGCTCGCACATGTTTCTTGAGAATGCCCATCAATGCATTTTCTTGATTTGCATTGAGCGTAGAGGAAATTATCACTGGCAGCTTCTCATTCTGCCCAGAAATGCGCACTTTAAATGTGTTGGTAGGGTCTTCAGTTCAAGTGTTGGTGGTTCCACGAGGGAAGGTTGCGTTGTTTTTTTTTCTTCTTTTGGCTCTTCTTCTTGTGCTGCGATTGTTCCTTCTTCTTTGTTTGTTTTTGCTACTATCGCATTGTAGGTACCTACTTTTCTTCACACTCTTCATCAAACTTTTCTTCTTCAATCAAATTTAGGTCATCGTTAGAATCTTGTAGGTCTTCCTCATCCGGGAATTTCATGGCATAAATTATGTTAAATTTGAGGTTCTGTCCATTTATGCTCAAAGTGATTTCTCCCTTATGCACATCAATCTGAGCACGACCCGTTGATAGGAAAGGTCGCCCCAAAATGATGGCACATCTTTGTTGGCCTCATAGTCTAGAATGATGAAGTCAGTTGGCAAAATAAATTTATCAATTGTGATCAGCACATCTTTTACCTTACTTTCTAGATGAACTAGAGATATGTCAACCAATTGAAGAGCCACTGATGTGGGCACGAGTGGCCCCACATTTAATTGTCTAATGATCGACAACGACATCAAATTTATGCTGGCTCCTATGTCACACAGGGTTCGCCCAATATAGAGTCCTTCTATGGAGCAAGGAATAGTGAAGCTCCCAGGATCACTCATCTTAGGTGGAATAATAGATTTGAAACTTTGCGTTAATGCCACCATGGCAAATTTTCCAGTGCCTTTTTTCTTAGTTACCATGTCCTTCAGAAACTTGGCATAGACAGACATTTCCTCAATCACTTCACTGAAAGGAATGTTAACATGCAATTGCTTTAACATAGATAAGAAGCGTTGGTACTGTACCTCTTTGTTTTTCTTCTTTCTTAGCCTCTGAAGGAAAAGGGGTAACTGGACTTTCACGGTTTCCATTTCATTTAACTTTGAGGTCGATGCAACCTCAGGTTCCACTGTTTCATTCTCTCTTTATTCTTCTTGCGTTATCGCAATCTCGGGCTCAGTTGCGATGGAAGTTGTTCTACTCTGATCTTTCTTTTCTCCCTCCACAGTCCTTCCACTGCGCAATGTCATAACTTGACACTGCTCCTTACCTGATCCCCTGGGTTGCGTGGAAGTTCGGTAGAACTTGGCAACGCCCCTTGCGGTCTACTTTTCAACTCATTCGCAATCTGGCCCATTTTCAATTCGAGGTTGCATATGGATGTAGCCTGACTTTGGAGCACTTTCTCGTTTTTCTCTATATATTGCTTCAATAGGCTCTTTAGAGAAGAAGATTGCGTCGGTTGTTGTGAGCTACTTGCTTGGTTGCTCTGTTGACCAATATTGCGTTGAAAGAATCCTAGTGGCCTTTTTTTTGTGCCACAAATTGAAAATTTTGTTATTGATTCTTCCAAGCAAAATTGGGGTGGTTTCTCCACCTGAGGTTGTAAGTGTTTGAAAAGGAATTATTCTTTACAAAATATACAGATTGTGGATTTTGCGGGCAATCTTCCATCACATACCCATCACCGCAAGTCGCACATCTTGCGGTGTTTTGACTTATTGCGTTAATTTGCCTACCTTGCGGTGTTGGGCTGCTGATCGCCATTCCTTGAATCAAATTCATCATTGCGGTCATTTAGTTTTGTAATGAAACAATGGCACCATTATTTGCGTCAGAATCTTTGAGTCTTTATCTCTGGTCACTCTCCCTCCAGTCTTCATGGTTCTTGGAGATGCAGCCTAGAATATTCTTCGCCTCATTGTAAGTTTTGTTAAGCAGACCACCAGTGCCTGCCGCATTGGCAGCAGTCTGCGAAGCAGGATTCAAACCATGATAGAAAATTTCAATTTGAAGACAGTTTGGTAGCCCATTATGTGGACAATCTCGGACCAACCTTTTAAACCTCGCCCAGGCATCGCTGAGCTATTCGTCCATATTTTGTTCAAAAATAGTAATAAGCTTTCTTCGTCTTGCGTTCTTGGTAGGCGGAAAATACTTTTTCATGAATTTTTCCACTACCTGCTCCCAAGAAGTAATCTCTCCTGGTTCGAGCGAATAAGCCCATTTCCTAGCCTGATCATAGAGAGAAAATGGGAACAACGTTAGTCGAACTTCTTCAGTAGAGATGTTTGGGAATACAAAAGTATTGCATATTTCAATAAAACTCCGGAGGTGGGCATGTGGGTCCTCGCCATGCTTTCCTTCGAATTGACCTATAGTTTGGATCATCTGCAGCATTACCAGTTTCATCTCGAATCTGCTTCCGTCAAGGGCAGACCTCATGATTCCCAGAGAGAAATCATAGAGGTTTGGCGATGCATAGTCCCTAATGGGTCTATTGCGATCGTTTGCCAACAGAATCGGATTCGCCATGAAATTATTATCATTTGGTGCTCCTCCTCCAGGCTGCTCCGTCATCTCTTCTTTATCGGATTGTGGTTGCTGTTGGTGGTCTCGTAGTTTCCTTTGAAATGTTCTCTCAATCTTCAGGTCGTAGTTCGCTAGAGATTGAGAGTTCTGCAAAGAAATCATAAAAATTACCGTTAACAACTATTTTTCCAAAGTCCCCGGCAATGGCGTAAAAACTTGATGCGTTATTTTATTGAATGGAAATATTGATGATATGCGTCGATGGATTACGTTGTGCACTCAAGTTTTCCCAGCGGAATTCAAGTGTAAATTCCCTTGAGTTTCCTCGTAAGTTCAGGGTCGATCACAGGGACTTGTTAAAATAGATTGTGTTGATAAGTTTTGGGTGAAAACTTTGCGGTAACCAAGTAAATAAATAAAGTGTTGGTTGTTGATTGCGTTGATTGAAAATAAATAAATAAATGCGACGGATTTGAGAAACGAAAGTGCGTTGATGGATGCAATGAGTATGCGATGAACGGGTTCAGAAGATCTTTAGCTAGCATTAATTGGGAATGCGTCAGACTATGCGATCATGTTACTATCATGCACAACAAGTCATTTTCCAATGTAAATGCGATGCTCCTAAATCTAGGACGCATGTGTTGCATGGAAAATGTCCATAGAGCTTATTCCTAAGACATTACTCTTGTCCTATGCGTTGATGCAAAATGCATGAAAGCAAGGTGACCGTATACAATCGTATCTTATCGCTAAGATGCATGCGATGCATAATAACAAACAGTGCTCATTCCTAAGCGCCTATCTCTCGTTTATGTATTCTAATCTGGTTTTTCAAACCTAGATTCTGACCTAACATTCTCAAGTCTAGATCCTGTCCTTAGACTACCCTCCCGAGTATCTCTAATAGATGAATGAAGTATACATAAACAAGATAATCGCAAAGAATGAAGATTTCCTAGTTGTGCTAGTTAAATGCTTCTCAACCCATTCAACTAATTTAGTTACTTATGCGTGAATTACAGAGAGTGAACAGATATAGAGAAATAAATTCTATTCTGATAACTGAGTTGAGTACAAAATGATAATGGAAAATAAAAGTAGAGAGCCTGGTAGCAATTCCTTACTGACCGAGGCTTTTTACATGAATCTCTATTCTGATCTACAAATATTCCCACTTCTGCAGATGTCGGCCCTCTCTTTGTCTTGGAGCTTCTGGTTCTTTCCCAAGCTTGTTCGAACGATCTATCGGCACACCTTCTTCCTCATGTCCACCTTAAAATGAAATAAGACTATGGACAGAGACGTGAACTTGTAAAGTGATGAAGTAATCGACTGCTTAACCCTTTCTCTGAAGAATGCACTTAATATTTATAGAGTTTCCATGGTGAAAGACGGCTTCTCTTTCCTGGTTGTACAGATGGGATAGCTTTTATTCCTGATTGACGTGCCAGATGATTCTTACCGATAAAGTTGAATGTACTTTGTGACCGTTATCGACTGTCAACTTAATTTGGATCCGACTGTCATCAACTTTCTGTCCCATCGCTCTTACTTATCCTTTCACCCGGATGTACCCACCATGTTGCGCTAACCAAGTTGCGGTGATTCTTCTTGGGCGAATGTTTGCGAGCACGATCAACGCAAAGTCTTGCGTTGATGTTGTGCTCGACCAATGTATTCCTGTGATTGCACTCTCTGCATTGCGTTAACGCATATTCTGCACAAAAATGTAAAGATCAACTGCTCTAATGCGTTGGATGCATGCGATCGCAATATTATAGAATTTATGCTCAATGGACACAATTTAGCATATTTCATCAACGCAATCCAACATTATTTAAGAACTTAATACTATGATAACGTGCATTTCTGCTCGTTATCAATTTGCTGGATGAATTATGAGCATGATGTTATGCATTTGCATATTTGTGAGACTATGTATTATGATGCTACCCACTAGAGGTGGTGATCTCCTTTGGGATTTCATTAGAGGTTATGTGCCCTTTGGAATCCACCAGAGGTTTGTGTGTCCTTTGAGATGTACCAAAGGTTCATGTTTCCTATAGGATTCACCAAATGTCTGTGTTTCCTACGAGATTCACCAGAGATTGCGAACTCCATCCGCACTTCACCAGAGGTTTTGTGTTTCCTTCGAGATTCACTAGATGTTGTGGGTACACTTAAACTACGTTAGAGCGGGTTCAACTATTCACTAATTAGCCATCCCATGAAAACTAGAGGATTATGCACGTCCCACAAGAGAGTGGCATCTAGAGGACTTAGATTCTTAGTCTGACCTCATTAAGGGGGTTACTTACTGAGTGCTTTATATTCATTCTTTCTCAATGTTATTCTTTTTAGGTAAAGGTAAGGACGCGCTGGCAAATGACAAATGGAATCCGTGATCGAGACAATGGGACCAGTCATATGCTTCCACTCATTTTTTCAAGATTTTTATGTTTTTAATTTTTAGTGCTGATATTTGAACTAAAAAATTTGGTATTTGCGCTTTAGACTTTTAAGAAAATTTTCTAGTTTTGTTTTATGGTTTTATGGATAACATGCTACTTGAATTTCAGTTATTTAGTTTTAATGAAATTACTTATTTTATGTTATTTATTTGGTTTTACTAAGTTATGGAAAGATGTTGGTTTGAATTTCATGCATGCATGTCTATAGTAATGACCTAGCTTTAGTCCTAGGAGGTTGGTCGTTATAGTTGGTATTAGAGCTTAGGTTTTGGGCTCTGAAGTCTGACTTACTACGTAAGTCTAAATAGTTCTTGTGGCCTAGTAACAAATTCCTCGTCATCACCAGATACGTCCTACAAGAAAAAGTTTTTAGTATGTAATGAATGAGAATAGTTGATTTAATCTTAGTAAGCATGCTTTCTTGATAAGGGATCCAGTGAGAGCTGATATGTGGGTCCATGGCTGGACATGACACCTAAACCCAGGGTGAAGAGGATAGTTAGAGGAGGGTTTTGGTGTTAGGATCTACTAGCATGCAATGGAAGCTAACAGAATCAGTAAGCACTCTCATTACATTTAATTTGAGTTCTAAACGCATGCTTAAACAGAAATTTAAGAAAAGGATTTCTTAACAACATGCCTTTGATAAATTTTCCCAATTCCAAGCTACTCTTCAGTGATTTCAGCTCATTCAACAGTGAACCATCAAGAGATCTTCTCTACTATTCTCAGCCTTGAATATTAGTGGTGAAACTCTAAATTTGAGTGAATTTGTGAAGGAAAAAGGTGGGTTTTTGTCAAGAAGAAGAACACTACAGCAAGAACTTTTCCAACTACAAAAACCTTGATCACATCTTCAAATTGAAGAAGTTTTATATTTGATTCATATGCAAGCACTGAAGTTCAACAAGATTGACACTCCAATCACCTGAAATTCAGTGGGCAAGGTGTGTAATTGGAGGTGATACACCTCCTACTTGGAGTTTTATGGATTTTTCCACTAACTCCACCAATTTTCAATTTTATTATTTTAAAAACAAATTTTAATTAATTCTAAAATTAATTAAAATTTAATTTAATTAATTCATAATTTATTAAATTCAAAATATCAAAATTCAGTTTCTTAAATTGAATTGAAAATGAAAATTAATTTGTTGTTTAATTAATTAAACATATTCAATTAATTAAACAACAATTTAATATCAAATATTAAATTAATCACACACCTAATTTTCAACATGAATCCTATTCACGTAATTAATATTTAAATCAATATTTAAATATTATAAACTCTCCAATTCCGTTTAATTTCATAATTCAAGGTATTCATGTTTTACGAGCTAGTAGAGAGAACTTATGGACCTACAGATCATGAGTTCTAACGATTTAAGATTAATTGGTTAAAACTCTTTAGACCAAATTAATCAATATTCGTTAATTATCAAGTCACACCATTATAGCTCGATAGTTGCACTCTTCTCACTGTAGATATATTTGTGTCCACTTGATTTAACCATAATCAGTAAGTCAACTTTTCATAGGTTGTTCGTAATAATGGCTTGGTCAATATGCTGTTTTACCTCCGATATTACATCTTGTTCCTTAAGTACCACTGATCTTTTAATGAACAATTGGTTTGTGATCCAATCACTAAACGAATCCCTCTCGAGCCAATGAGAGGGTGGGGCTCCTTGTTCAAGACCTGGATTCAATACTTAAGAGAACAACCTTTCTGCTATCCCTAAATTGGGTAGGCGTGAATTCCTTATTGCACCCTATGTCCCTAACTATCTACTCGGTCTTACCCCTTAAATTGGAGGTTTATTGAGCTAGCGATGTTGCGCTGTTAAGCGAACCTTCACCTATGTAAATCTAAGGATACTCTTGAATAAACAAGAGTTCATATTAAATAATGGATATCTGATGCCCTAGTTTATTATATTTATTCTTTTTGTTTTCTCTCATTGAACTCAACATTGTATATATTTATCCGCTGAAGTTTTAGTCCAAGTGAGAGGGCCACAACCCTCCGAGGGGATAACCATCATTAAACGACTAGCAAGGCTGACTTAAAGACAACAAACAGGCCCAACATAGGAATCTCACGGTCCAAATTAATGGAGGAGATCGTAGGACATGTTGACACATATCCTTCACCCACTTACTATGAACTACTTTCCCCATTCACCTTGATGTTGACCCATACAAACACTTTCTGGATGGAGGTCATATGAATCTCACATTGTGAACTTTCTAGGGATGTGAGTGTTGAAATCAATATATCATATATTTAATTTTACATCGAATGACTTCCCCTTACTCACCTTAATCTTGACTCATGCAAAGATTTTTCGAATGGAGGTCACTCCCAGGGTGACACGAAGCATCGTAAGAATCTCACGGTGTGAAACTCTTAGGACGTGCGAATGAAAATCAAAACATCACTTTTGATTTTACTATGAACAACCTCCCCTATTCACCATAATCTTGATTTATGTAAGCACTTTTTGAATGGAAGTCACTCCCAGTGTGACACGAAGCGTCACATGAATCTTGATTGTGAACTCTTGAGGACGTGAGAGCTAAAAATAATATATCGTATATGTTATTAATCTCCCACTGAAGCATTCTTAAATTCTCACTGAAGTGTTCTAATAACATATCATATATGATATTAAACTCCCACTGAAGTGTTCTAATATTTTTTTGGGTATATTTTTACTCAGGTTTGTTCTGACTAATTAAACAACCTAAGTCTAGGTGTTTATCGAAGTTTATATTTGGATTTAACCTACGTTGTCTAGGTGATAAACTAGTTTTAAAACCTCACACCACTCACGTATTGCTCATAAAATTGATTAACAACACTCAATTATTCGGCCATAATCCCCAGCTAGGAGTTGTTCTGTAGACCGTCAACTTAAGTACCCCCAACCTTATACAGGATTATAAACCAGTTGAGTTTGTAACCACATTTTACAGGATGTCGACCTTATTTTAACTATTAAAACAGCTGGTTAACCTATGTGAGCATGCAACTTATCTTTGTTATGGATTTTAAATGTCTAACCCAATTTTATAATAACTTACAAAATTTTAGACATGCTAAGCATCCATAACATACATTAAAGGCATTCAACATTTAATATAACATTTATATTAAAATATTTGAAACTCTATACATGCATACTATATATTATAACACTTTATAACATACTTTCAATGCATGTAACATGCTTCCTATGGTGGGATTTTAAATCTACATGGTATACTTTATGCACGTACAAGATTTATTTAATTATAACATACGTCACATGCATAAATTATTCAACATAGACTAATATGGTTTTAGTTTTGGTATTACAATTTACAAACTGCGAGTTTTAGAACATACATCCCAACAGCTGGGACCCCCATGTGCAACACCCATAAGTCCAAGATCCTCCCTTGTCAAGAGTGTAGGAGGATGAAGTCGATGGGAGTCAGAATGTCCTGGTAACTCCAAACCCATCCATTGCTCAAGTTGATGAGGAAGCAATGGAAGTATGAATTAGGAAAGCCGTTGCATCATGGAAGCGAGGGGATGAGATGAGAGTCCAGTACCCGAAGCTTTTTTAGGAATGAATTTTCCAGGATAAAAGTTCTTTGAGGGGGAAAGAATGTAACATCCCAAATTGTTTGTAATTTAAATTCAGTATTTTCGTAATATTTGAGAACATTTAGTTAAATTGAATTATTGTAAAAGGATGATTCAATTTTACATTTTGCTCATAGAGGAATTTTGAAATTTAGTTTTGTTTAAAGGAAAATTTGGGATTTATGTCGAATTAATTCAATTTTAAGTTAATGTCGAAAATTGAATTTAAATTATGAAATTTAGTTTTTATTTTGAAACTTGAGGAAGATAATTAGAATTAAATAGTTTGATTTGAGATTATTGGTTTAAATTTAATTTCCCAAAAGGATGTGGATTTTTAATTCCGAAAAAAAAACAGGGAATTTAAGAGGAAAAAGAAAGGGTTTTAAATATATATATATTTGTGTGTTGAAGGAAAAGATAGAATAAGATAAAATAAAATATAAAAGATTAAAATAAAATAAAGTTTTATTTTTATTCTCTCTCCCTCCCTCTTAAACGGCACCCAACCTCCGTTCTTCTCTCGTTTCTCCTCATACCGCCAGCCATCCCTACTCTGTCGCCCAGCCGCCTCGCCTCTTTAGCTGACCAGCCACACGCTTCCACGAGCTGCCACTTCGCGGCCTAGCCAGCAGCCACCCCTCGCGCCAGACATGTCCACCAATTGGAGTCGCCCAACCTTGCGCCAGACGCCAATCACTGACCCAATCGCGACCGTCCACCATTTGATGCCATCCAACCAGCCACGCCAAATCTGTCGACTCCAGCTACTATCGGTGCTCATTCCCCCGCTAGTTAGCCGTGCCACCGGTGTCCCAGATTTGGCCAGCAACTGCCCTCAACCACATCCACCGATTTCATACTCCACCATCGCCATTCCTTTGGATTCTCGCCGGATCGTGGAGTTGGGTGAAATTTTGGGTAAGATTGGGTTCCTTTTTGGTGAGTTTTTGAGGACTTTATGAAGTTTTTGGGTAAAAGATTGGATGTCCATTAAGTTTGGAATCAAAGTTAACTTATTTGAATTATTTTGACTTTAGATTTAAGTTTGGGAAACTGTTGAAGCGGCTATCCAGCGGGTTTGAGATTGTTTCGGCAAGTGTTTTGGTAAGATTTATGGTTCTTGTCGTTATTCTTGAATACCAATTGATTTGGGTTAATTTGGATTTAGACCTCAAAGGAATAATTTAAATTTTTTGATTCATTATTTTGGGTATTGGTTGCTAAAATAAAATTGTAAATTATGTTATAGGAGGGATCCAAGTCTTTCCAAACTTTTAAGGAGATTAATTTCGTGGACCTTTATTTGTGACCAAATTTGGGGTAAGTAATCTTACTACTGGAACTGTTTATGTGCCAGGTGATAAAATTTAAGATTCAGTTTTAGGATTCTAAGGCTGTTTGTATCAAAATGCATGAGGATAGATAAGTTGTTCTGATTATTTGTTGTTTATATGATTTGTTGGATGAATTATGAGCATGATGTTATGTATTTGCATGTTTGTGGGACTATGTATTATGATGCATGTTATGTTTATGATAATGATAGTTACCTTTACCGATAGTTAGATACCCACTAGAGGTTGTGATCTCCTTCGAGATTTCACTAAAGGTTGTGTGTCCTTTGACATTCACCAGAAGTTTGTGTGTCCTTCGGGATTTACCAAAGGTTTGTGGTTTCTATGGGATTCACCAGAGGTTTTTGTTTCCTATGGGATTCACCAAAGGTGGCGAACTCCTTCGAGACTTCACTAGAGGATTTGTGTTTCCTTTGCGATTCACTGGATGTTGTGGGTACACTTAAACTACGTTAGAGTGGGTTCAATTATTCACTAATTAGCCGTCCCATGAGAAGTAGCGGATTATGCACGTCTTACCAGAGAATGACATCTAGGGGACTTAGATGCTTATCCTGACCCTGGTAGTGGGGTTACTTACTGAATATTTTATACTCATTCTTTCTCATGTTTACTTTTTTAGGTAAGGGTAAGGATACATCGGCGAATGACAAGCAGAATATATGATCAAGCCACTGGGACCAGTCATATGCTTCCGCTTATGTTTTCAGGATTTTTATGTTTTTAATTTGTATTATTGATATTTGAACTAAAAAATTTGGTATTTGCACTTTAGACTATTAAGAAAATTTTCTTTTTTTTTTTTAAATGGTTTTATGGGTACCCTGCTACTTGAATTTCAGTTATTTAGTTTTAATGAAATTATTTATTTTACGTTATTTATTTGGTTTTACTATTACGGAAATATGTCAGTTTGAATTTCATGCATGCATGTCTATAGTAACGACCTAGCTTAAGTCCTAGGAGTCGGATCGTTACAATAGTATACGGATATGACTGGGTACCTTATTCTGGGGACGATGCAGCCCATTTGTAGATGTTACAATTGTTGTAAAGTGCTACAAATGAAGTGATTCTGATTCATTCATGTGGAGACATGTGAGTGGGGGCATCCTATTGGCGACGTCGAGTTTACTGTCGCCCGTAAACCCACGCCTACGCAAATAATATTTATAAATCACCGAACGAACTATTTATACTAACTGGTAGTACAAGGGGCAAGTCCGGGGTCGAACCTCAGGGAAGCACGGAGATTAGTTCATCAAAGCTCGTTTTCAGTTGAAAAGATAAACGAGGGGTTTGGTGTGGATGGATAATTGAAATTGCATAAAATAAAGTGCAAGAAAATAAAAGATAGAAGCGCAGTTAATCAAGATGTCTTAGCTTAGAGAAATGGATTCACCCAATGTAATTTAGATCATTGAACCAATTTATGACTTAAATTTTTTGTTTATGCTTAGCCTAATTGATTGAAATCCCAACCAATGGTCCTAATTATCTAATTAATCAAAATGTACAAAAAAAGAATCCACTCCATACAAATTAACGAATTGCATTAAGTTCTAGGGATTACGCTAAGATGAGTGTTTAACATTCAACATCTAATTAAATAATCAATATGGTTTTTCTCTAGGTTGATAGGAACAGTCCTTTTTGCCTAACGAACCTATTGCTTCCAATGGGGTTAACTTATAAATATGTATCAAATATTACAAGGTAATCACAAAGGATTAGAATCACACATCAAAATTATTGGGTGTCAATCAACAATTAAAATCATACAATTCATAAATGTAAATTCGGATGAAAACCCATAGACAAGTTTGTATACATCAATAAATCGAAATCTCAAGAAATTACATCGAGTTCCTCCGAATTCCCAAACTAAGAAACGAAAATATTACCTTCCCATGGAGGATGAAAAGCTACAATCTGGCATATACTCGATAACTTACTAAAGAAACGCTGAAAATACAAAGTGGAAGAGAAAAGAGAGGGAAAATTCGGCTGGAGGCCGAAGGTGGGCGTATATTCTACCTTAAAATGAAAATTTGGTATTTATAAAGTAGCGTCACTGCGTTGCAACACTACACAGATGGAAAGTTGTGGCGTTGCAATTTTACTCTGTGATAGAGCCGAAAGCCTACGTCGTTAATAAGCCCCGAGTCTGATTAAAAGAAAATTTGTAAATATCGAACTATTATTACTAAAGCGTAGCAATAGCGGTAAGTCCGAGTTGATCCATAGAGAAGCACGTTTGGTTTCGTTGAGTTATTTTTGTAACTAGAGGGATAAATGGGGGGTTTTGTGTGGAAGAGATAACATGAGCGAAATTGAAATAAAAGGGTAAATGCAATCTAAGAAAGAAGTCTATCTAATTTCTAGAGCAAAAGAGAGAGTTCTTATGTAATTTCTTTCATTAGGCACCAATTAATTACACTGAATTTATCAATCCCTTAACTTATTAGAAAATCTAATAGCCCAATTAGCCAATTTTGATAAAAATCCAAACCAACACTAATTCAGTTTAAAACTTTTCCTTCTTAGCGACATACAAGTTAAAACTGAAAAGTATTAAGAAAGGGTTCAATTGTTGAGAAATACTACAAGCCAGAAAGTTGTATTTTGTAGCATGATTTATTTGGAAAGATTATATTAGGGCATACATGAGTTTGGCCTGAAAAAGTCTAGACTCTAAACATGCGATCCTAATACTTGCTACTAAATCAATCAATGACGCATAGGCTAGACTGATTTTGCAAACAAGAATTCAACAAATTAATTTGTCAGAAGAATTTATCAAAACTCCATTAAAATTAAAATAAATCCAACCAAAGAATTCATAAGATTGTAGTTAAATTAAGTAAGAAACCTTCAAGAAATTAAACAAAGCGCTCTTGCTAAAAGAAACTAGATAGAGATTACCTCTCAATTTATAGACGAATCTGAGATACACATCCGTTCCATTGATTAATGCCCAAAATAAAAAACAAAACTAACCTAAAGATACCGAAAATTGAAGGGAATGGACAAAGGAACGAGTTTTACTTCAGCCTCCATCAATTTGGCCTCTAAATTCAGCATGTTTTGACCTAAAGATGAAGGGGAGTATTTGTAGGAAAGGTCGCAGCATTGCAACACTATGATCGTGTAGTGGCAGTTTCGTTATTTTCACTATTTTAAAGCCTAGTTGCTCAAATCACCTCCAAATTACTTCAAATCAGTCCCGAACTTCGATTTCTTGGTTCTACCTCCTCGGTTCGTGATACCAACAAAATTAGACAATAAACACATAAAATCCTTTAACGAGCCTAAATTAAGCTAAGAATAATTACTCTTTTTGAGAGCTAACACTCTGCTTTGCAGCGTGCTTCCGTCTTCAATTCGTAGTGTTCCAACACTACATGTAGCATCACAACGCTATCCATTTTGCACGAAATAGCTAGCTACTGCCTTATAGCATTGTGCAATGCTCGTTTGAGCATTGTAACGCTCCGTCCAGGGGTGTTTCCATCTGTTCACGTCCTTGAAGCTCGGTTGCTCAAATTAGCTCCTAATTGCTCCAATTTGACCCCAAATAACTCATAACGACTGAATCTACCTCCAAGATGCTCAATATCTACAAAACCCGAGCCATTTTCTTATGAGAAAGGAAAAGCTCGAGTGCCGGATATTTTAGGTGACGAAAAAAGCTAGTTCTACTCTGATCTGACTCTTGATCTAGCTACCGAGAAAAAGGAAAGTCTATGATGCCCGCTCCTTTCGTCTCGTCTTCTAGTGCAAATAGCATTTGGGAGAGAGTGTTGGCCTTATGGCGCTACATCCGCACGCAAAAGGAATGTGATTCTGGTTGAGACTTTCTTTCCTTTATTAGTAAAGGGGGCACGAGACGTTTGCGGAGTCCGTGCCTTACGTACCACCACGGGACTGGTCGTTCTTGGGCGGATCCCGCTCCTAAACATAAGGGATAGGGGGAAGGTGGCCGGGCCTATCATATCAAAAGGGTTGTCGAAAGAGAGCCCGACCACCTATTTCATTCAATGTTCCGGGGCGGGGGCCCGCCGCCCAATTCGACCGACTTTTGGATAACAAGAAGGCGAGCTGATCCGCTTTGATCTAGGAAAAAGCCCAGTCAGCCACCAACTCGGTGCAGGTAGATCTGCCATTTCTTGAAATCTCTCTTCTGGTTCAAAATCGTGGTGTAACGTGTATCCCCTCCTGTTCCGGTCATGGAATAGATGAAATAAATAAATAAAAGGATTTTTGTTCAAGAATGAAATCTTATTGGAACTGTCCATATCCAGTTCATCCTTCGGAACCATATCACATCCCGGATCTGATGAAATAGGATGAATGGAGACGGTATTTTGTAAATACGTAATTATCTTGAATATATTAACGATTTCTTTATTTTCCGATCGCGTCAAATAGACACATTAAACATAGGAATGACCTAGAATTAAGAAGAGAAAAATAGCACATTTTCAGTGCTATCACTACAAGCATACAATTATTGATTAAAGTTTATTAAAATGTTTAATGAACATTATCAAAATTGTTAACTATCTAAAGTAAGTGTTACTCTTGGAAAAATTTAAACAATCACTTAGTAAAAATAATTAACCATATTTTTCTAAGTTAAATTAACCTTAGGTAAAATATTTAGTAAGAGGAAAAGGGGCATATGATACTTCATTTCTTTTTTTCACGTTTCTCCCTCATAGTTCACACTGTAAGATTTATACTCGGCCTTGAGGCACCGTTACTTGTGTCCCCCTGTGGGTGGTGTTTGTATAGATCAATATCAAGGTGAATGAAGAGAGTGTTTATAATAAGTGGGATCGGGACGTGTAACAACCTTGTATAGATCAATATCAGGGTGAATGGAGAGATCGTGGGATGTGTTGACACATGTCCCACTCCCACTTACTATAAACACTCTCTCGATTCACCTTAGTGTTGACGTATACAAACACCACTCGTAGGGAGACATAAGCAAAGGTGCCTCGAGGCCAAGTATAGATCTCACGGTGTGAACTTTTAGGGAGAAATGTGAAAAGAAAAATGAAGTATCATATACCCCATATTCCTCCCAGTGAGTGTTTTACCTAGGGTTTATTTAACTTAGAAAATTATGGCTACTTACTTTTACTAATTGATTGTTTAAATTTGCCCAAAAGTAACACTTACTTTGGATAGTTAAACAACTTTGATTAATATTTATTAAAAATTTTAATAAACTTTAATCAAACAATCGTATGCTTGTAGAAGATGTATCTCATTCACCTTTCTAGGTCAGTTCCCAGGTAGGGTTGTTCCGTTTCTATCAACTTAAATACCACATCCTAGATAGAACTAGCCTTAGATAGAAGGTCCCTTATAGATACGTTTTCTACAAATTTAATATTTGAGTTAAAACTAATTTAATTCTATTAAACTAATTAAAAGACTAAACTAATTTCTAATCTCATTAGAAATATTGTGATCTTAGGTCTATGTGATCATATTTTAAAACTATTTTAAAAATGATTGTAACCTAAGTTTGTATGCAATTATGAATTATTTTTTTTTAATTTCTAATTTCATTTAATTCTAACAATTATAAATAAATGAAACAAATTAAAATTATACATTGCATTTATTGACATACTTAATGATATTATAACATTTATAAAATCACCTAAAGTACCGTCGTGCTTCATACAATTTCCATTTCATTACTTAACATACATAACATTTATATATACTAAAGTAATGAAATAAAAATGAGATTCATACATACATCTTCGTGGAAAGGGATTTGAAGTTGATCCCATTATTCTCCAGAAATGAAAGAAATTCATTGATAGTAAATATGATTTGCTTGTATTAGACACGTGTTTAGTGGAGAATGATGATTCTACTTGGATAGTTGATTCAAAGGCCGCTAATCACATATGTTCTTCCTCTCAAAGATTTAGTTCCTAGAGACAATTGGAAGCTGGAGAGATAACTCTTCGAGTTGGTACTTGAGAGGTCGTTTCAACTCTTGTCGTGGCAGACTCAAGTTAATTTTGAAAAATAAATAATATATGTTATTAGATGATGTACATGTTGTTCCTAATATCAAAAGGAATTTAATTCTATTTTTTGTTTTATTAAACAAAAGTATTATCTTTCCTTCTTCTATTTTTTGTTTTATTAAAAAAAAGTATTATCTTTCCTTCTCTGAAAACAAAATGTTTATTTTCAATAATGGAATGGAGATAAGATTTTCTTTAATGGAAAATAACTTGTATGTACTAAGGCCGTTAGTTACTAAAGTTGTCCTAAATATTGAAATTTCATAACGTCAACAACTACTAAGAGACATAAAATTTCTCCTAAAAAAATGTTCACCTTTGGCATCTAAGGTTAAGTTACATTAATCTCAATAGGATTGAGATATCGGTTAAAAGTGAATTCTAAATGGTTTAGAAGAAAATTATTTACCTATATGTGAGTCATGTCTTGAAGGCAAAATGACAAAAAAATCTTTTTACTGGAAAAGGTTATAGAGCCAAAGAGACCTTGGAGCTTATACATTTAGATCTTTGTGGTTCGATGAAGGTAAAATCAGGAGGAGTGTTTGAATATTTTATCATAGATGATTATTCAAGATATAGGTATCTTTACCTAATGCAACATACGTCTGAAGCCCTTGAAAGGTTCAAGATATAGGTATCTTTACCTAATGCAACATAAGGAGGTTTAAAACTTGTTAGGTAAAAAAATAAAAATACTTCGATCTGATCGTGATGGAAGTATATGGACATAAAATTCCAGAACTATGTGATAGAACATGGAATAATATCCCAACTCTCAACCCTTGATATACCTCAATGGAATGACGTGTCAGAAAGGAGAAATAGAACCTTGTTGGACATGGTTCATTCTATGAAGAGCTATGCTCAACTTCTTGACTCGTTTTGAGGATATGCAGTGGAGACTGCTATTTATATCTTGAACAATGTTCCCTCAAAAAGTGTTTATAAAACACCTTTTAAGCTTTGGATGAGTCATAAAGCTAGTTTACGCCACTTGAAATTTAGAGATGTATTGGAACCTTGTTCGAGAGTATGCCTATATGTAGGCTACCCCAAGGAAACGAGAGGTGGGTACTTCTTTGATCCTACTGAGAAAAAAATGTTTGTATGTGTAAATACTACCTTTTTTAAAGAAGACCACATGAGAGATCACAAACTACAAAACAAATTAGTATTAAGTGAAATTTCTAATGAAACTACTGAGACTTCAACAATGGTTGTTGAAGAGGCTAGTACATCAACAAAAGTTTTTTATGTTGATTCATCTAGTCAAGCATATCCTTTTTAAGAGTTGAGATTGTCTCGACGTAGTGGGAGGGTTATGAACCGACTCGTTTGTTAAATGTGTAACGACCCTACTTTCTAATATTTTTCTAGGACGCTACTTTATGCATGTATAGGCTTAGCAATACATTAATTTTTTTTAATAAATAAATAAAAGAGATGAAATTTTTATTTAATTTAAATAATTCTCAAATAAGCAAAGGGGAGAAAACATAAATAAATAATAATAATAAAAAAAATTACCGTTTAGGGTACCCCTAACCCAACTTTAAAATGAATAACAATTAAGTAATCAAATAATAAAATCAATGAATATTTCATAAGAGTCTAAAGTGCCTAACTCTTAAACCAGACTCCAATACATGACACCTAAGTGCGGAAGCAGTAAATCATCCAAATGGCAAGGTCACAGATCTCTTTTGTCATGCGCCGGTCTATCGTTACCTTTACCTGAAAAACATGAAAAGAAAAGAGTCAGTATAAAAGTATACTCAGTAAGCGGCCCACTACTGGGCCCACTTAGTGATCTGTTAGTCTTTCCATTGGACTAAAATGCACAAAAGTATCATAGGCATAAGCATAGGCATAGGCATAAGGGGCGAACCTGAAGGCACACTTTCATAAGTAGTGACCCCAAAAGTCACCAGCATAAACATAAGTGGTGGTCCAGAAAGGACACTGTACATAAGCATAGGGTGTGGGCCTGAAAGCTCACAACATGGGATGTGCATAGCCCAATGGCAACATTAACAGTCACTAAAATCTCAAACAGACATAAGCATGCAACCAAGGCCATAAATCATGCCACTAACAGACACTAAAATCTCAAACAGACATAAGTATGCAAACAAGGCCATAAATCATGCCAAGATCATCCAACAGTTCACGATCTGTCCATCCAACAAACTCTATCACATTTTACCCATCCATCAAACTTTGCAACGACATACCACATTGACATATGGTGACCTAAGCGTAAGCTTTCAAAATTTTCCCCTCTGACCAGTAGGCTTTTCAAAACATTTTATTCCATTCTATTTTATTCCAACCTAGGAATCAATATGTAACACATGCTTGGGATTGAGGGCGAACCGATAGTAAACCACTTACCTTGGGACATTGAACTGTCCCAAAACGAACCCTCACTCCGTTTAGAAATTTCCTTCACCACCACACGTTCCTCAAACCAACCACAAATTCCATGGGTAAAAATTAGCTTTGGCCCAAGAATACGAAATGACGATGGGTTGCCAAAATGAACCGAAACTTACCCCAAATAGAAAGATCGGATGGAACCACCGCGACCTAACGGTAACCAGAGTCGGCCGCGCCAAGTCTGACGGACAACGATGGGTTTAGACCAGCGACTGGCGGATGGGAAGGATGTTGTGGCCTGGAGAGAAGGACGCGACTTTGGTTCGTGACTTCGGTTCGTTGATCGCCGCTTTGGGTCGACAGAACGATTTGGGTGCAGCTGGTTCTCGATCGATGGCGGCTTCGGGTCGACAGATGGGAAAGAATGGTGGCTGGCGAACGTGGACTCAGTCGATGGTGAAGACGAAGCGCAGCTGCGAGCGACTGGACCTGCGATGGCTCCTTACGCGGCTGAAAGCAGGCGATCAACCGGAAAGGAAAAAGAAAAAAAAACTTTGGAGGGTGGCGGATGATTGGTGGAAGAGAAGAAGAAGTAGAAGGGTTTTCCTTTTTCTTTTTCTTAATTTTTTGTCTACTGTACACTTCCCAAGAACCCTATTTAAAACAATTACCAAACCCTTAACCCTACCTCCTTTTAGGAAAGAGTAAAACAACCACTTAATTAATTATTGAAAAAAAAAAAGAAACACTCACATGCACGAAATAATTTAAATCTTACCTAGATTTTAGGCCGTTACAACCTTCCCTCCTTAAGAAACTTTCGTCCTTGAAAGTTCTAGTCTTGGAGGAGCTCTAGATGTAGTGTTCTCATCTCGTCCTCTGCTCCCAAGTTGCTTCCTGAAACTGATGATTCTGCCACAGAACCTTCACTAGTGGCACCTTCTTACTGTGCAAACTTTCACCTCCCTCGCCACAATTTATGCAGGCTTCTCCTCGTAACTCAAGTTTTCATTCAGCTGCAAGGGCTCAAAGTCCACCATATGAGACGGGTCCATTAAATACTTCCTCAGCATGGAGATATGAAAGACATTATGGAGCACAGAGAGAGACGGTGGCAAGGCCAAATGGTAAGCCACGAGGTCGACTCACTCCAAGATCTCGAATGGCTCTACAAAACGCGGATTTAAGTTACCCTTCTTTCCAAATCTCATAACACACTTCATTGACGCCACTTTCAGGAACACTTTGTCACCTGCCTTGAACTCAAGATCTTTACGCCTAATATCAGCGTAACTTTTCTGTCTATTTTGCTGCTAGCATTCGAGCCCTGATCTTCTGCATGGCTTCATTTGTCAACTCCGCTAACTCAGTTCCCACCAGTTTCCTTTCCTCAATCTCACCCCAGAAAATAGGAGACCTACAACCTCTAACATAAAGAGCTTCAAATGGCGACATGCCAATGGTAGCCTGATAACTATTATTATAAGAAAAATCTGCCAAATGCAAGTGGGAGTCCCAATCCCTTGAGAATTCCAACGCACAAGCGCGCAACATGTCCTCCAACATCTGATTCAAACGTTCTGTTTGCCCATCAATTTGGGGGTGGAAGGATGTACTAAAGTTTAACTGCAACCCTAAGGCTACTTGGAGGCTCTTCCAAAAACTAGAGGTGAAACGAGGGTCCCTGTCGAACACAATTGTTACTGGCACACCATGCAATCTTACTATCTCCTTCATATATAGCTAAGCCCACTTACTCACCGCACACGTGGGCTTCCCTGGAATAAAATGAGCCACCTTGGTGAGTCTGTCTATCACAACCCAAATCACTGAGAAACCCTTCACTGTCATGGGAAAACCCGTAATGAAATCCATAGCCACGCTCTCCCATTTCCATTCTGGCACATCCAATGGCTGTAGCAAGCCTACTATCTTCTGCCTCGAGGCCTTCACCTGCTGTCAGACTAAATATCGCTGACATAGTCACCTATCTCCCTTTTCATATTGGGCCACCAGTAATACCGCTTCACATATTGGTACATTTTAGTACTTCCTGGGTGCATCGAGAATGGAGAGTTGTGAGCTTCTGCCAACAGTTCCCCCTTCAGGCCATCATCTGTTGGAACGCACAACCGTCCCTGATACAGAAGACCCTTGTCCACCGACATAGAAAATTCACTGGTCTGGCCTGACCCTACCTGATGACATTTCTGAACAAGGTCCAGATCACCCTGCTACAACAATAATCCTCTGCCTTAAGGTTGGTTGCACTGTCAACTGAGCTAGCTGCAAAGTGACTTCCCCCACTACCACCGCAATCTCTGCTCGCTCCAGATCCTTACACAACTAAACCTGCTTAGTGATCAAGGTGGCCGAATGAGTGACTTTTCGAGTGAGGGCATTGGCTACCACATTCGTCTTACCTGGGTGGTAGAGGATCATACAGTCGTAATCCTTTACTAACTCGAGCCACCTGCGCTACCTCATGTTTAACTCTTTCTGAGTGAAGAAGTATTTCAGACTCTTGTGGTTGGTGAAAACCTAAATCTTTTCCTCATACAAGTAGTGTCTCTAGATCTTCAGGGCAAACACCACCGCTACCAATTCCAAGTCGTGAGTACGATAGTTTCGTTCATGGTTTTTCAACTGGCGGGAGGCATAGACCACTCTACCTTGTTGCATAAGCACACAACCCAAACCCTTCTTAGAAGCATCACTGTAGATTACGAAATTCTCGAGTCGTCTGACATGGTAAGAATCGGTGCTGAAACTAACCTCTGCTTGAGGTCTTGAAAACTGTCCTCACAAGCTTTGCTCCAAACAAATGAAGCTTCCTTCCTGGTTAGCTGAGTCAACGGTGTGGCCATGCTAGAGAAATTCTCTACAAACCTATGATAGTACCCAGCCAACCCCAGGAAACTGCACACCTTGCTGACCGTCGTAGGGTAGGGCCAATTGGTAATGCCCTCAATCTTAGCTGGATCCATTGAAACCCTGTCCTTCGACACCACGTGCCCAAGAAAGGACACCTTTCGAAGATGTTCCTCATGTTCCGCCTCTATCTTGGAGTAGACCAAGATGTCATCAATGAAAACGATTACAAAGGTGTCCAGGAAGTCTCTGAACACCCGGTTCATCAAATCCATGAATACCGCTGGAGCATTGGTTAGAAAGAAAGACATTACAATGAACTCGTAATGCCCGTATCTGGACCACCACCCCCAAATTTAAAACAATGCTTGCCCTCAAGCATAAACTAAAGATTTCTCAAAATTTCAATTCGCCTTTACCTTGCCTAGGCTTCTCATGGTGCCTTATTCAAATTGTTGAACCAATGCCTTATTAATTTCTATCCTAATCTCTTCCTAAAATATTTCTAACCTTTAGGGACCGCGAGCTTAATCTTAAAAAAAAAAAAAAATCTTTACTTATTTCCCAGGACATTGCATGATTTATTTCAAATTTTATCAAACCGGGGTGTTCATACGGTTTCGACCTTTGCATGATTCAGATATTTGTTTTGTGATATTACACTAATCCGAGTTCCTAGCATTCATTTTGGCTTGCCCCCACGGGTGTCATGCGGGCATCTAACTACGAGCGAGACGCTCTTTTCAGTCAAAACTCATACCCATCTCTTTATTTGGCAACGGAGTACAATCACTTAGCTTCTATGTTGATCATGATTCCCACCTTCGTTTTGGCTTGCCCCCATGGGTGTCATGCAGACGTCCAACTACGAGGGGGATCCGATCTCAACAATTTTTTTTTAAAAAAATTGAAATGAAGTTCTGAAAATAACCCCCCTAAATTTAACACCCAGAAATGTCCTCATTGCTAAAGATGAAATGATTCATGCGATGGACTCAGAAAAATTTGTAAAAATAGGTTTGAAGTAAAGCTAGTAGACCACTAAATTTTAGAAATATTTTGTGAATTGATTGTCCTGAAATTAATCTGACGCTTGTTCATGTGATAAGAAAAGAAGCATATACTTCATCATTGAAGTCATAATGGGGAACGAATGATTGCGGCGGCAAAATTAAGTAATCAAAAATTTATAATTGAGCAAAACAAGGAAGAATGCGAAAGTAGAATTCAACAATATTAAATTGGAAGTGAGAGGTACAAAAATTTAAATAAGATGAGGCAAGGAAGAACATAACCCCCAAATTTAATTTTTCACCCGCATCATTTCCTATGATGGGTTGATATTGTGATTGCGATGGTCTGATTTTTTTTTTTAATTGAATTGAAAGCTCCACTAATCGCATGTTTTAAGCCCATTGCATTAATCCGTCACATTCTTTTATTGTGATCAAAATGTTGAAATCAAAAAGATTAGAAGTACGCAAAAAAGAGTTGACTATCATAGATAGTAGTAAATATGCAGAAAGTAAAATAGATTCTTGAAAGAAAAAGAAAAAGAATACTCAAAAGGATATACTTCGTCCCAGATGAATGTATGTCGCTTATCATTGCAGGGACCGAGTGTTTCTTCTTTATTCTATCTTACCCAAGTCAATGGAGGTTTTCTCGCATTGGAAATCTCTTCCATGATACATCTTTACTCTTTGTCCATTGACTTTAAATGTGTTGGTCCCATCTTCGTTGGTCAATTCCACCGCTCTATGGGGGAATACTTCCTTGATTATGAAAGGCCCGGACCAATGCGACTTCAGTTATCCAGGAAAGAGATGCAACCTAGAGTTGAACAGTAATACCCTTTGACCTGCCTTGAGGTTTCTCTCGCAAAGATGCTTATCATGCCATCGCTTGGTGCGTTCTTTGTAAATTTTTGAATTCTTATATGCCTATAATCTCCATTTGTCTAGCTCTAGTAGTTGATGTTTTCTCTCTTCTCCTACAGCCTTAAGATCAAAGTTAAGTGCCTTATATTCCAGTTCCAATGGCAGATGACAAGCCTTTCCAAATACCAACGCATATGGTGACATGCCTGTGGGTGTTTTATAAGTAGTCTAATATACCCACAAGGCATCATCTAGATTCATCGCCCAATCTTTCCGCGACGGGTTCACCACCTTCTCCAAGATTGACTTAATTTCTCTATTAGAAACCTCTGCTTGCTCGTTTGTTTGGGGTTGATATGCGGTGGCGATCTTATGGTGGATATTATATTTGATCAACAGTTTACTAACAATGCGATTTACAAAGTGGGTTCCTTCGTCACTTATTATGGCATGTGAGGTGCCAAAACGAGTGAAGATGTTTTCCTGCAAGAACTTAGAGACTATTGCCGTATTGTTTCCAATACATGGAACAACTTTAATTCATTTGGAAACATAGTCGACAGCAGATAGAATGTATTTATGACCATTTGATGATGGAAATGGTCCCATGAAATCTATTCCCCAGATGTCGAATAGCTCTACCTCCAATATGATGTTCATTAGCATTGCATTTTTTTCTGAAATGTTTCCAGTGCGTTAGCACTTATCGCATTTCACGGAGTATTCTTGTGAGTCCTTAGACAGAGTGGGCCAGTAATACCCATATTGCAAAATTTTTGCTGCTGTGCGCTGTCCACCGAAATGCCCTCCATAAGGTGATTCATGACATTGAAAGAATAAGCGATGGAAAATAGTTTCTAGAACACAGAGTCTCAATATCTGGTCTGGTCCCATTTTGTAGAGATTTGGATCGTCCCAGTAGTAAAATTTGCATTCATGAATGAGCCTTTTCTTTTGATAGGGTGTGTAGTTTTCAGGGAATTGTTTACAGACCAAGAAGTTGATAATATCTACATACCAGGGTAGTTCTTCAATCTTAAGAAACTATTCATCAGGAAATTAGGCGTCCACGTCCGACTGGATGCGATCCACTTCTGGATTCTCTAATCGTGATAAATGGTCAACGACCTGGTTCTCTATTTCTTTTTGGTCGATTATTTCCATATTAAATTCTTGAGTAAGAGAACCCATCGGATTAGTCTAGGCTTCGCATACTTTTTAGTCATCAAATATCTGATCACAGAGTGGTCTGTGTGGATTATTACTTTTGACCCCAACAAGTAAGGTCTGCATTTTTTAATTGCAAAAATTACCGCTAAAAGTTCCTTCTTGGTGGTGGTGTAACTCGCTTGAGTGGAGATTAATGTTCTGCTAGCATATGCGATGGGGTGTAACATTGTCTTTACTTTTTGTGCCAAGACTGCCCCAATCGTATATCCGCTGGCATCACATATCAGTTCGAATGGCTTTGCCCAATCGAGTGCGATCAGAATTGGCGTTGTACCCAAAGCATCCTTTAGTCTTTTGAATGCAGTGAGGCAGTGCGAATCAAAATCAAAGGGTCTATCAACTTTCAACAACGCATTCAAAGGTCGAGTGAGTTTGGAAAAGTTGCTCATAAACTTTCTATAAAACCCCGCGTGTCTTAGGAAACTCCTCAAAGCTTTCACATTTGCTGAAGGTGAAAGTTTTTCTATAGCTTTAATTTTTTCTTTGTCCACCTCTAACCCATTCCTTGAAACCTTGTGGCCGAGCACAATTCCTTCTTTGACCGTAAAATGGAACTTTTCCTAGTTCAACACCAGATTACTTTCTTCACATCTTTTTAGTGTTCTCTCCAGGTTTTGCAGACAGATTTCATATGTTTTCCCATAGACTGAGAAATCATCCATAAAGATTTTGACTGAGTCTTCAAGGTACTCGGAGAAGATCGCCATCATACACCTTTGAAACGTACTGGGAGCATTGCATAATCCAAAAGGCATACGATGAAAGGTGAACGTTCCATATGGACATGTGGGCGTGGTCATAATTTGGTTATAGCTTGCATACCCATCAAGGAAGTAGAAATAATCATTACCCGTTAATCTGTCAAGCATTTGATCAATAAAAGGCAAGAGGAAATGATCTTTCTTTGTTGTCGCATTGATTTTCCTGTAGTCGTTACAAATCTTCCAACCCATGACGGTCCTCATAGGGATCAATTCGTTGTTTATGTTAGGAACTACTGTCATGCCACCCTTCTTGGGAACACACTATATGGGGTTGACCCACATGCTATCTGCGATAGGGTAGATAATGTCATCATCTAACCATTTAATGATTTCTTTTTTGACAACCTCCTTCATCGCAAGGTTCAGTCTACGCTGAGGTTCTATCGAGTCCTTCTGATTTTCTTCAAGCAGGATTCGATGCATGCAATATGTTGGGTTGATACCTCTGATGTCTGTAAGCGTCCATCTGATTGCTCTAATATATTTCTTTAGAACACTGAGCAGCGTAGTTTTTTTTTCCTTCAAGTAATGCAGAGGATATGATAACTGGTAAGGTTTCATTCTGGCCGAGAAATACGTACTTCAAGTAGGTTGGTAGAGTTTTTGGTTCTAGTGTAGGTGGTTGCTCTAACGAGGGCTTCTGTGCTTTTCTTTTTTCATCCAAATTTAGCATTTCCTCATTCTTCAATATCTCTATTATCGCATGGCAAGTCTCTATGGATGTTGTCGCATCCTCTATTTCTTCATTCTCTTCCTCGGACTCCCAATTTCCAGTGCAAGTGTGTTCATCATCAGAATTTGATAAGCCTTCCTCATCTGGGAACTTCATTGCCTTGATAATATTGAACCTGAGCTTCTTTTCGTTGCTACTCATTGTGATTTCTCCCTTGTACACATCTATCTGAGCACGACCAGTAGACATGAATGGTCGTCCCAATATGATTGGAACATATTTATCCATCTCATAATCTAAGACAATGAAGTCTGCAGGTAGAATGAATCTGTCCATTGTAACCAAGACATCCTTTAGTTTCCCTTCAGGGTGCACCAAGGATCTATTAGCGAGTTGAGGAGTCACCATTATGGGTGTTAGTTGCCATATATTCAATCTTTTGAAGATTGAAAGGGGAATTAAGTTTATGCTTGTCCTAAGATCGCATAATGCTTGACCAATAGAGATTCCTCCTATTGAGCACGGTATTGTGAAACTACCTGGGTCGCACATCTTTGGTGGGATTATAGTATTGGATTCTTGTGTCAAAGCCACCGTGGCGAATCTCCCATGCTTCTCTTCTTTGAGACAATGTCCTTTAAAAATTTCGCATACAACGACATCTGCTTTATCGCTTCTATGAATGGAATATTGACGTGCCATTGTTTCAATATTTCCAGGAAGCATTGATACTGGCCTTCATCATTATGTTTCTTTTTCAGTCTTTGAGGGAATGGAGGTAGTTTTACTTTCAATGTTTCATGGTCTAAAGGCTTAGAGGTGATCGCATCTTCTGGTTCCTAGTTTTGGACTCCTTTGATTTAGAATGCGATAGAGGTTTCCTTGATTCAATCGAAGGTTGCTCCTTTGACTCGGTCTTGCGAGGCTCTTTTCTAACTTCTATCGCCACTTGTCCAGTCCTTAGGGTGACTGCTTGGCAGTGTTCTTTTCCTGTATTCCCTAGATTGCGTGGATGCTCGGTTGAGCTAGGCAATGTCCCTTGGGGTTTGTCCTTTAGCTCTCCCACAATTTGTCACATTTGAATTTCCAAATTGCGGATGGATGTAGCTTGGTTTTGAAGGACTGTTTCATTTTTTTCGACGCATTGCTTCAACAAGTTTTCCAGGGATGATGGGAATGATGTTTGAAAGTTGCTAGCTTGTTCTTGTCAATTAGTTCTATGGAAAAACACTGGCGGTCCCTCTCTCTGAGCCACAGGTTGATTGCTTTGCTGTTGGCTATTCTTCCAAGAAAAATTAGGGTGATTTCTCCACCCCAAGTTGTAAGTGTTTGAAAAAGGATTGTTTTTGACAAAGTAAATTGATTGAGGATTTTGTGGACATTCCTCAAAAGAATGTGATTCTTCACATATGACACAGTTGGTGCTTGTTTGCTCTATCACATTGACTTGCCCATTTCGAGTTCTTGAATTGTTTATTGTGATGCCTTGCAACAAGTTTCGAGATTTGTGATCGCTTTCTTGCCAATCTTCGTGGTTTTTCGAGATGCGATCAAGAATATTCCTTGCTTCATCATATGTTTTTTCCAACAAACCTCCTACTACTGCCGCATTGACAGCCGTCTGCGATGCAAAGTTGAGTCCATGATAAAAAATCTCCATTTAGAGGAAATTCGGCAATCCATTGTGTGGGCAGTCCCGTACCAGCCTCTTGAACCTCACCCATGCGTTACTGAGCGATTGATCTTCTTCTTGTTCAAACTTGGTGATCAATTTCCTCCTTATGGAATTTTCTGTGGGAAGGAAATACTTCTTCCTAAACTTCTCCACAACTTGCTCCCATGACGTTATATCTCCTGGTTCGAGAGAGTAATCCAATTTTCTTGCTTTATCGCATAGTGAAAATGGAAATAACGTGAGTCAAACCTTTTATGGGGAAATATTAGGGATCACAAAAATGTTACAAATTTCAATAAAGCTTCGTAGATGGGCGTGCGGATCTTCACCACGCCATCCTCCGAACTATCCTGCTATTTGTATCATTTGTAACATTACTGGCTTCATGTCGAACCTTGCAAAGATCAAAGAGGTTTAATGTTAGTGTAATCTATACCATAATCTCTGGCAACGACACCAAAAGCTTGATGCGTTGATTTATCATATGATGTAAGGATGTGTGGATGCGATGATCATGCAAGTTTTCCTAACAAAGCCCAAGTATAAGCCTTCTTAGGGTCCTGGTAAGTCCAGGGTCGAACGCAGAGATTACTAAATAGATATGCGACGGTTTCTTTGATCCTATTGCAATTGAGATAAAAAAGTAGATGGTGATTTAATTTAGATTTTCTAATGCGATGGAATTAAATGTGGAGCGATGAAAGGGTGGTGTTGTAACAAGTACACGATGAAGGGGTTGAGAAGAGATTTAGCTTGCATTTCTTAAGATTTTGTACAAGTCATGCGATCATGCTATACATAAATATTAAGCACTACATTTCTCAATGCATAATGCCACATCTCCTATTTCTAGGATGCAGCAATGTGTATGGAATGTAGCAGATATAACTTATTTCTAAGTCTCTACTCTTGCTTATGCGATCAAATTTGACTCTCTCAAGCCTAGATTCTTTCTTCAGACTACTCTCTCAAGTACTCCAAATGATGAATGAAGCATACATAAGACAAGATAATCGCATAAAGTGCATAGCTTAAGTCATGCCAGCTAAGTACTTCTCAACCCATTCACAAATTTACTTACTCATGCATGGTGTGGAGAGACCGAACATAAATTGAAATGAAGTTTTCAATTTTGCAAATAAAGTGTTTGAGTACAAAACAATAAAGTGTGCAAGAAGTATCAAGCCAAGTAAGCAATGTCTTGCTTCCTCTAGCTTTTTACACTGCTCTTATCACTTCAACTCTTTCCCGAATTGTAGAATCTTACTGTCACAAGGGTTGGGTGCCTTTCCGTTGTGCTATTTCTATCAGCCTCTCAACCTCTTCGAAAATTAATTTCTTCTCAAGAATTCCCTTCCCTCGGCTTCGCCTTGCTTCTTCACGTGCTTCTTTTTGGTTTGGTAGAATTGGGTATTTATAGACTTCTCATGCAAAACAGTTCTTCTCACTAATGATTGCATGGATGGGCAGCATTAATTTTCATACCCTGTAGCGTCGTCTAATAATCACCAAAAGTTCAATGTATTTGCAACAGTATGGTCTTTCAACAGCCGTCAACTGTATTTTCGAATTGACCGTTATCAGCTTTATGTCCCATCATATTATGCTGTCGCCTTTATGTAAAGTCTTTATGCAATCATGATCGCAAACTCAAACGTGCCATCGCATTATGCCCTTGGATCGCAAACTCAAACCGCACCATCGCATTGTACCTGCACAGAATAACACAATTTAACTATTTTTATGTGATGAGCATCAACGATCGCAATTTTCTTTTAGTTTGTTGTATTCAATCGTAATATTGCCTATCTTACCATCGTTTTCTCCCATTATTTTAATAATTTGAGCTTTAATACCTTGTATTTCTACCAGTTATCAGAACGCAGTCTTCGGAATATCACTGTCCCTAATCCTCAGCTGATGGTAACCTGACCATAGATCAATCTTGGAAAATACAGTAGCACCATGTAGCTGGTTAAACAGGTCATCGATCCGGAAGCGGGTACTTGTTGTTGATGGTCACCTTATTCAACTCCCTGTAGTCTATGCATAAACGTAATGATCCATCCTTTTTCTTCATAAACAACACTGGTGCACCCCACAGAGAAACATTGGGTCGCATGAACCCTTTATCAAGCAGTTCCTGTAATTGGACTTTCAGTTCTTTCATTTCTGTCGGAGTCATTCTATACGGAGCTTTGGATATAGGACTAGTGCCCGACTCCAGTTTGATCGCAAAATCAATCTCCCTTGGTGGAGGCAATCTTGGAAGTTGTTCCGAAAATACATCGGGATAATCCCTCACAACTAGCTCAGAGGTTAGAGCAATTTTGGTTTCTCTTATGTCAACTACGCTAGCCAAGATACTTCAGACACCTTGGTTAATCAACCTCTTGGCCTTTACCGCTGAAATCACCTTGGGTAAAACTACTGTCTCGGCCTTCTTGAACTTAATACTGGCTTCCATGGGGGGTTAAAATTCACCTCCTTACGAGAATAGTCTATACTAGCATGGTTGGCAGCCAACCAATCCATGCCCAGAATTACATCAAAGTCACGTATATCTAATACTATTAGAGTTACATCAAGGGTGCGATTTGCTATTTCCAACTGACACGCTTTTAACTTTTCACTTGCTATCACAATTTCTCCTGACGGTGTAGACACTGATAAAACATAACTCAAGAGTTCTAAAAATAACATAGCATGCTTTACGAATAACGACGAAATGAAAGAGTGCGACGAGCCAAAGTCAAACAATGCCAAGGTATAGTGCCCCAAGATTGGGAGCGTACCTGTTACTATTGTTCCTGAATGCTCAGCTTTCCAATGACTGGTGGCATAGACCTGACCCTGCTACTATTATCGACTTGAACTACCCTGATGTAAACTCGGGGGCTGACTCCCCGCATATCCGAAACTACTACTAGAACATTGGTCCACCGTATGCCCTGTTTGCTTACATCTGAAACAAGTCCCCGTGCCATTTAGACAACGTCCCCAATGACGCTTCCCACATGACTTGCACACTGGTCTTTCCCTCCAAACTCCTCCTGAAGTAGTAGCCTGCCATTGGGCATGCGCTACCGACTTGCTTGTACTCTGAACCTTCTGCGAAGGTCTTGGAGCTTTCTGTTCAACTTTCCTCTTCTGGTCGGGGGTCGTTCCTCCGTCAAGGACTTTAAGAACTCTATCCCCAAAGGACAACCCACACGTGCTACCGCTCGGAAAGCTGTGGTGTAGATGGGAGGCTTCAGAGCTTGCACAATACCTCGCACCCCATCTCGGAGTCCTTGCACAAACCTTTTAGCTCTCTTTGCTTCAGTAGATACTAGATCAGGGGTGAAAAAAGACAATTTGTCAAACTTCTCCTCATACTCTTCTACTGTCATGGTCTCCTGCTTTAGATTCATGAACTCAACCTGCTTGTTGTACCTCACGTGAGTAGAGAAGTACTTCTCGTAAAACTACTCCTTGAATTGGTCCCACGTGGCTTGCCCTCCACTGACTTCTATCATTCTCTCAGCTGAGCACCACCAGCGCTTGGCATTATCGATGAGAATGAAAGTGGCATATTGCAGTTTCTGCTCCTCTAGACACCTCTTATACTGAAAAATCCCCTCCACAGTGGACAACCACAATTCTATATTTGTGGGGTCTTTCAAGGACCCGTTAAACGATGGGGGATCATACTTCTTGAAGTCCCATAGGTATCCGGCCTCCAAAGAAGGGTCTGCCAGAATTCGATTCGTGGCCCTATCTTGATTCTGAACTGGTGGTAACAAGATTGACGAGGATGGTGCCTGTTGTGACTGAGCGTGCTGAGCTATCTGCTCGGCCACCATACCTCTTAGTTGTCCTACTACGGCCTGTGTGACGACATTCCCAATAGTTGTAGCCATAGCCGTATATTCTACTGGAATTTCTGAGGATGACGGTCCTGGCGGGGTCACAATCGAAGCTCGAGGCCCGCTTCTTGGTTTAACCTTTTGCCAAGTTGACCCAAAAGGGTCATGAGGTGGCGGGTCCCACACCTCTTGACTTTGCACCTCAGGTTCTTACATGTCAGGGTCCCATTCCCTAACTACTTTCTTACCTCGACTGCCCCTTCCTCTAGTTCGTGGTGCCATACCTGGTAACCACACGCAATGCTTTAATAAACGCTAGCAGGGTAAGCCATCAAACGACTGTACAACAAGTAAGATTTCATACATATTTCCCTAAAGGACTTTAAACAACATACCTGGCGATGACGAAAGATTCATTTGTGGCTATAAGGAATAAGTTGGACTCACGATCTAAGTCAATCACAGAACCTAAAACTTAGGCTCTGATACCAACTGGAACGACCCTGCTTTCTAATATGTTTCTAGGATGCTACTTTATGCATGCATAGACTTAGCAATATATATATATATATATATATATATATATACACATATTTAATAAATAAATAAAAGAGATGAAATTTTTATTTAATTTAAATAATGCTCAAATAAGCAAAGGTGAGAAAACATAAATAAATAATAATAATAATAAAATACCGTTTGGGGTACCCTTAACTCAACTTTAAAATGAATAACAATTAAATAATCAAATAATAAAATCAATGAATATTTCATAAGAGTCTAAAACGCCTAACTTCTAAAACAGACTCCAATACATGACACCGAAGTGTGGAAGTAGTAAATCGTCCAAATGGCCAGGTCACAGATCTCTCTTGTCATGCACCGGTCTATCGTTACCCTTACCTGAGAAACATGAAAAGAAAATGGTGAGTATAAAAATATACTTAGTAAGCGGCCCACTACTGGGCCCACTCAGTGATCTGTTAGTCTTTCCATTGGACCAAAGTGCACAAGGGCATCATAGGCAAAAGCATAAGGGGCGAACCTGAAGGCACACTTTCATAAGTAGTGACCCCAAAAGTCACCAACATAAACATAAGTGGTGGTCTCAGAAAGCACACCGTACATAAGCATAGGGTGTGGACTCGAAGGCTCATAACATGCGATGTGCGTAGCCCAATGGCAACATTAACAGTCACTAAAATCTGAAACAGACATAAGCATGCAACAAAGGCCATAAATCATGCCACTAATAGACACTAAAATCTGAAACAGACATAAGCATGCAAACAAGGCCATAAATCGTGCCAATATCATCCAACAGTTCACGATTTGCCCATCCATCAAACTCTATCATATATTACCCATCCATCAAACTTTGCAATGACATACAGTGACCTATGCGTAAACCTTCAAAATTTTCCCCTCTGACCAGCAGGCTTATCAAAACATTTTATTCCAACCTAGGAATCAATACGTAACGCATGCTTGGGATTGAGGGCAAACTGGTAATAAACCACTTACCTCAGGATATTTCCCAAAACGAACCCTCACGCCGCTTGGAAAGTTCCTTCACCACCACAAGTTCCTGAAACCAACCACAAATTCCTTGGGTAAAAATTAGCTTTGGCCCAAGAATACCAAATGACGATGGGCTACTAAAAGGAACCGAAACTTACCCCAAACAGAAAGATCGGATGGAACCACCATGATCTGATTGTAACCAGAGCCGGCCACTCCAAGATTGACGGACGACGTTGGGTTTAGACTAACGACTAGCGGATGGGGAGGACGACGTGGTCCGGAGAGAAGGACGTAGCTTCGGTTTGCGACTTTGGTTGGTCAATCGCCGCTTTGGGTCGACGGACCAGTTTGGGCACAGCTAGTTCGCGATCGATGGCGGCTTTTGGTCAACGGAAAGGGAAGAATGACGGCTGGCGAATACGGACTCGGTCAACGGCGAAGATGAGGCACGACTGCAAGCGACTGGACCTGCGGTGCTCCTCACGCAGTTGGAAGCAGTCGATCGGCCGGAAAGGAAAATGTAAAAAAAAAACCTTTGGAGGGCGGTGGATGGCTGTGGAAGAGAAGAGGAAGAAAAAGGGTTTTCCTTTTTCCTGTTCTTTATTTTTTTTTCCTGCTGCACGTTTCCTAAGGACCCTATTTAAAACAATTACCAAACGCTTAACCCTACCTCTTTTTAGGAAAGGGTAAAACAACCACTTAATTAATTATTTAAAAAAAAAAAAAGAAATCTTAAACCTTGGCCTTTAAATAAAATAAAGACTCAAATGCACGAATTAATTTAAATCTTACCTAGATTTTGGAGTGTTACAACATGGGTTTAATAGAAGCCCAAGACATCGTATCTGATGATGAGGTTGATGATCCATTGTCTTATAAACAAGCAATGGAAGATGTTGACAAGGATGAATGGATTAAATCCATGAATCAAGAAATGGAGCCTATGTACTTCAATTCTATCTGGGAGAGGTTGCAAATGGAAAGGTACAAACCTTTAAAGGTAGGCTAGTGGAAAATGGTTATACCTAGGTTGAGGGAGTAGACAATGAAGAAACTTTCTCACCTCTTTTCATGTTAACGTCTATTCGAATTCTCTTGTCTATGGCCACATGTTATGGCTATGAGATATGGAAATGGATGTCAAGACTAATTTTTGAATAAAAATTGAAGAGGCCATTTATGCGAATCAACCAGAGGAATTCATTGAGCAAAGTCAAGAGGAAAGGGTTTGCAAGCTTAATCGGTTTATTTATGGATTGAAACAAGCATCTTGATCTTGGAATATAAGATCTTATACTGCGATCAAATTTTATGGCTTTGATTAGAATGTTGATGAGCCTTGTGTTTACAAGAAAATCATCAACAATTTAGTAGTTTTCCTTGTGTTGTATGTGGATGATATCTCACTCAATGGGAATGATCATTACTAATAGATGTAAAGAAATGGCTAGTTGCCCAATTCCACATGAAATATTTGGGTGAGGTGCAATGTGTTCTAGGGATCCAGATCATCATGGATCGTAAGAACAAAATACTAACCTTGTCTCAGGCATCGTATATTGACAAGATGTTTTTCAGATATTCAATGCATATTTCAAAAAGGCTTTATTACCTTTCAGGCATAGAATATTCTTGTTTAAGGAACAATGTTCTAAGACTCCTTAGGAGGTAGAGGAAATGAGATGGATTCCCTAAGCATCGGCTGTTGGCAGCATTATGTAAACAATGATATGTACTAGACATGACATTTGCTATGCAGTAGGGATTGTCAGTAGATATCATTCTAGTCTAGGATTAGATCACTAAAAAGCGGTCAAAATAATCCTCAAGTATCTATAGAGAACGGGGGACTATATGCTTGTGTACGAAGCTAAGGATTTGATCCTTACATAACAATGAACTCTGACTTTTAAACTGATAGGGATTCTAGGAAATCTACATCAGGGTCAGTGTTACTCTTAATGGAGGAGCTATAGTTTAGCAAACGATCAAACAAGGATGCATTGCGGACTCCATAAGAGAAGCTGAATACCTAGCTGCTTGGGAGAGCTACTAAGGAAGCTGTTTGGTTGAAGAACTTCCTTACTGATTTGGAAGTCGTTCCAAATATTTCTTTTTTGAATCACACTTTATTGTGATAATAATGGCGTTGTGGCAAATTCAAAGGAACATAAGAGTCATAAGAGAGCCAAACACATCGAGAGGAAATATCACTTGATCTGGGAGATTGTGCAACGAGGTGACGTAATAGTCATGAAGATAGCTTAGAAGCACAAAGTTGTTGATCTGTATACAAAAGCTCTTACGGCTAAAGCGTTTGAGGGTTATCTAGAAAGTTTAGGTCCAGGGAATATGCAACACATTGTCTAAGGCAAGTGGGAGATGTTACTGGTATAGTGTATGCTCTAGTTTATTGTATTGTGTACTTTAATTGTATTGTACACTCCACTCTACTAACTTTAGAACAAGTACGAGAACGTTGGGATTGGTGTCCTAAATCTCTTTATTCTCGTAGTTTGTAAACTTGTATAAACAAATTGTTATTAATAAAATAATCGTTATATTATATGTGCATTAACTCAATCCAATAAATTAAGATCCAAGGTTATATTATGTAGCTTAAACGTGTATGTTGTGACATACAGGTGGATCATGTTTAAGTAATAACCTAAATGGTTTATAGTATATGGATAAGGTTGGACACAAGTCTATCGCTGTTTATCGTGGTCTATCACAGATAAACTGTGATATTTTACTATTACTTGTAAATATTTTTAGCAGTTTTATCATTTTAAATAATTTCTCTAAAGTAAAACCTTTTTACCGAAAAACTAGAGAAATAAAATAACATATAAAAATAACTTAACGTTATTTTATTTGTTCTCTTGGCTAACATTTTTTTTCTCCTATAACATCAAATATTTTTCATATACTATATTGATTATGGTAAATTTTAAAATTTAGGAGGCTTATAGTCATTGTATAAATAATTTAATTTGTGAGTTTTTTTTTTGTTTTACTTATAATATTGTAGTTTTAAAAAATAAAATATTTGTATATGTTACACCATATATTTGCATTTATTGTGAAATTGAGGAGCATAACGAGAATACGAATATGGAGAAAATATAATATAATAATATTAAATATATAAAATAAAATAACTAAAAACGTAAAATAACTAAAATTATAAAATTGTAAATTAGTAGAATTTTGAAGTGGAATTCTCACCAACGTATGTATAATTTTAAGATCCACCAAATGCCACTATTGATAGGCAAAGTAGCAAGTAAGATGTGGACTTACATGGACACCAAGCATGAATAATTATAAGGCACATGGAGAAGATGAAGGGTGACCCATGGCTTTGAGACACTAAGTAATGGGCACCTATATATTATTATAATATTCATAATACTAATTGCACCTATATATTATTATAATATTCATAATACTAATTTTTTTTCTTTCAATAATTAAAATTTTGACATCTCATTATTAGTGAGTACTAAACAATTAACAAGTTCTACTTTTAATAGGGAGATATATATTTTGTTTCTTTTCGATACAACAATTGTGGAGTATGAAGATTTTGTATAAGAGAGATACATACTTTGTTTCTGGAGTATGAAGATTTTGTATCTCCAATCTCAAATAAATGAATCAATAGAAATTATCACTCAACTATATGCTCATGTTGGCATATCTTGTAAACGTGATGGTATTTTATTTACAAAACACAGTAGTTTAGTAAAAAATTGAGAGTGAGGAGAAAAACGAGAAATTTTAAAATAGAACATTTATCAAGCCAACATATATAAGTCATCTTTCAACATTAATGAAAACATTTAATTTATACCATTATGATTGATAGATGATCTTTCATCGGCTAAGAGCGGTTGTGTTGAGTTCTATCATTCATAAAGAAAGAAGGTTGGGAGGGATTTGGAAAATTAGTCAAGTCACCGTTAAGCATGAGAAGTACCGTAGTCATTTTTGGTCTTTCATCCACCTTTTCTTGAATGCAAAGTAACCCGATATGAATGCATCGTGTCACTTTATTTCTTATCTCCCTTTGAACTTCAATAGAAGGATCTACAATATTCAATGGTGTTCCCTCCCTCCAATTTCTCCATGCCTACATATAGCAACTCAATTCATATTATTACAACTTCTAATTTAGAGATCAATGACATTTTTCTTCCAGGAAAATAAAATGTTGCACTTACATAGCTTATAAGTGGGTCTTCTATATTATCAACGTTGCTAAGAATTCGGTTATTTTTTTGTCCAGTCACAATCTCTAAAAGTAAAACACCGAAGCTAAAGACATCTGACTTTGATGAGAGATAGCCATGTCTTATGTATTCAGGAGCCATATACCCACTGAAATTTAGCAAATATTGTCAAGAGTTAGTTGTAGGAGACTTAATATAAACAATTGTTTATGTATATAATAGCTCAAGTACTTACCAAGTGCCAATTATGGTAGATGTATTGGTCTGTGTTTGTTCAGATGCGAATAATCTTGCAATACCAAAATCTGAAATTTTAGCATTCATCTCAACATCTAATAAAATGTTACTAGCTTTCAAGTTTCGATGAATAATTTTGATTCGGGAGTCTTCATGAAGATAGATAAGTCCTCGAACAATGTCTTCTATAATTTTATAGCGTGTTGCCCAATCTAAACTTTGGCGCTTGAGAGGATCTACATACTAAAAGGTTAATCGTTGGAAAGAAAAAAGCAACACAAGCACATAGGAAAGAAAGAAGAATGATATTACCGAAAATGAAATTTTGAAGACTTCCATTGTACAAAAACTCATAAATGAGAGACTTTTCATTTTCTTTGAAGGAGAAGCCCAAAAGCTTAACTAAATTTCGATGGTGAAGCTTAGATACCAAAAGGAGTTCGTTCTTAAACTCAACAACTCCCTGCCTTGAAGCTTGAGACAGCCGTTTCACCGCTACGATTCGTCCGTTTGGAAGCTTTCCCTGTTAATGGAATCACAACCCAAATGAAAAAAAGAAAAAAGAAAACCATGACCTGCCATAAAACTAAAACCTTATCATTAATTACCTTGTAAACAGATCCAAACCCACCTTCCCCAACTTTATTTTCATCTGAAAATTCATCTGTTGCCATTTTAATGGAGTCGAAATCGAACTGCAATAACCCCATTGTCGTCGTTTCTTCCTCAGTTGGACCTGTCGCTTCAAAACATAAGATAAATGGATGGAAACTTGAGACTCATTTGGAATGACCTTTTAAACACTCCGTTTCACCCTGCGGCGGCTGGTTTAATTGAAAATTAAATCTAATTTAATTAGCTTACATTCTTCTTCATCGGGTTTTGGACTACTTTTTCTTAGGCCCATGTAGATGATAATCGTCAGTGATAAAACTACAACGAGGGCAATTGGCACAACCACAGCTATGAAAGTTTCTGAGGTTTTATTTTTATTTCCTGAAAAACAGAGTATCTCAGCATAGTAGTTAAAAGGGTAAAGAGGGAAGGACGGAGATATTCAAATTAATGGGAAGTGGAAATAGAATTACCATGGTGGGTACTTTTGTTAAGAAGAGGAGGAACAGGGGAAGGCAACAGGGATGTTGACGGCGGCGATTGAGTGACAGAGTAAGCCCCATATCGAAATTGACAACTGGGCGTAAGAACTCTGGCCTCAAGTTTTCCATCACAGCACTCATGGATTTTAGGCAGAGCCCCAACGAAGCACTCGTTGCACTGCCGCTGGGACAAATCCGGGGTGCACTGGGCGAAAGCATAAATTGTTGGCAAATTTGGAAGAGTTATGTTCCCAGTCGAAAATTTTACACGGGAATCGCCGGCGGAGGCCTGGTCTATGAGACTCAAAATCAGCTTCCTAGCCGCCTGAGTGAACCCTTCCGGATTCGACGCATTGAACGGATGCCCCACAAGAATAGACGGTGAAAGTTCCATGGAGCCGAGGATGGGGCGGTCGGAGTAGCGGAGCATGCAATTTTCGTGCCATCCAATCGCTTCCCTTTGGGTCGGACAGCGCACAGGGAGAAGATCTGTGGAGTCGTTGAGGCATTTCCGGCAAGTTTCCACCGAAATGTCCCCTCTGCAGAGTCCGATGACGTTTGCTCTGTTTTCGCCGGCACCGTAAGAGAAGTTGTAGAAGCCATAGTCAATTTGATGGTCGGTGGTGAGGGTGGAGAAGAGGTGATTCAGATTGGCTTTGTAGGCGGCGCCGTCAGTTGTGCGGTTGTTATAGCCTCCGTCCACGCATTTATAGCGCAAAAATCTGGGCTGAGCAAATGCCAGAGGATGGCCAATCAGTGCCAACAGCAACAAACTCAGAGTGGTTGAACAAACAATTCTTGAATCAGTCATTGTTTTGTTGCTTCACAATTCACATAATCTTCAAATTGTGAGGCCACGCCATTTCCTTCAGAGACTAACATATAACAATAATAAATAAACAGACGTTTACATTTGAGTCCCTTAATTTTTTCTCAAAAAATAAAGTCCCTAAACTTTTAAATATTTGCTTCAGCCCTAAAATTTTGTTTAAAGAAAAAAAAAAGATCATACAGCATGGTCCTTTCCTTTATTTTCATTTTTTGAAATTGTTTTAACTATAAAACCGTTAGAAAATATTTTTAAACATAATAAAATGTTACAGTCTATCAATCATAGACACTTATAGACATTTGTCAGTTTATATCACTAATAAATTATGATATTTTCTTATATTTGTAAAATTTTTATTCATTTTACTATATTTGAAAACAACCTTATGCAATAATTTGTTAACGTGAGCATATATCGAAATCAAACCATGTTGAAGAAGATAATTTTGGGTAAAACATAATATAACAAAAGATTAAAAAAAAAAACATAGTTAGTTTTTAAAAGTTTAGGGTCTAAAATAGACATTATGAAACTTTAAGGATAGAAATAGTTATTTTTGAAGATTTAGAGACTAGAACATGCATTTTATAAAGTTCTAGACCAAAATGAAATATTTAGGTCTCATTTGGTAAAAATTTGGTTTTTGATTTTTAGTATTTTGAAAATTAAACCTACTAACACCTATTTCCCCTTAACTTCTTTCGCATTTAAATTTATTGCTAAGTTATCTATCATTTATCAATGTTTTCAAAAATCAAGCCAAATTTTACAAACTAAAAAAAATAGTTTTTTAAATTTGACAAAGTTCAACTATTGTGCTTAAGAAAGATGCAAACCATTTATAAACAAATGAGAGAAAATAGATTTAATTTTCAAATGAAAAACAAAAAATGAAGGTCTCGATCGGTAATCATTTGATTTTTTGTTTTTGTTTTTAAAAATTAGGCCTATAGACACTACTTCCATCTCCAAATTTCTTAATTTGTTAAGAACTTTTTATTGATGATTTAAAAAACCATCTCAAATTTTGAAAACTAAAAAAAAAAAATAGCTTTTAAAAACTTGTTTTTGTTTTTAGAATTTAACTAAGAATTTAACCCTTATACTTAAGAAAATGTAAATTATCCTAAGAAATGATTAATTTTCAAAAGCTAAAAACAAAAAATGAAATTGTTACCTTCTAAACTTTTAAGTTCTACCTCTAAAATTCTTGTTTAGAGATTTATTAGATACAAAATTAAAAATTTAAATATGTATTAAACACAAAATTCGTAAGGTAAACTTCTAAACTCAGCAAACTTTTAAGTACAATAATCAAAATGAAATGAACTATAACAAAAAAAAAAAAAAAAAAAAAAAAAAAACTTAGATACAACTCATCCGGCCATACTACAATCTGTCACATACATCTCAAACTCTTCTTTCTTCTTCTTTTTAAATAAAATATATTTCGAGTTTTTTTTTTTTTTTTTAATGTTGATAACCAATTGATACACAATGTTGAAATTGAATTTTTAACGAGTAGTATTGATATACATGAAAAAATATAATGTTTAGTATGGTACACTAATGATATTCCATCATTATACTTAGAATAAATTTTGAGTTCACACTAATATACTATTAATACACCCGTATTATATTTCAAATTTAATTTAAAGTGAGTGTAATTGATCGATATACTATTGATACTCCAAAGATATACTTGAAATGAATTTTGAATAACTGCCGATATACTAATGATTCATCACTGTAAAAATTAAATGAATTTTGAATGAACGCTGATAAATTACTGATAATGCAATGTATTATTTAATATTTCATTTTGAATGAATGATGATATACTATTGATACACTATGGTATACTTGACATGCACATTATTAGTATTGATATAAAATTTAAATACCAAATGTTAAAACTTTAAACATATCATATTTTGAATGATATACGACAAAATATGAAATATAACATTATACAATTGATATATCAAATCAAATGTAATTGTCATGTCATCAAAATCATATCCAATTTTTCAAAAGTATAAAGTATTAATTGATATATTTTATGTTTAGCAAATTAGGTGACATAGTTAATGCAATTAAAAGTAAATTTTAAAAAGTTGAATACATAAGAAAACCAACCTCAAAGCCTAAATAAGATCATCAAAATCAAAATTAATAGAATGAAAATAACTTCATATCAAAACAAAATAAAAAAAATGAAATAAAATTTCACCTTGACACAATTTATATAAAGTATATCAGCTATACAAAATATAAACAATATCAGATACATTTGTTGATACATATTTAAAATTTTTGCTATATATATAAATTTAAAACTGAAATAATAAAAAAACGGGAATCATATTTATAATTTTTTGCTATATATACAGATTTTAAAAATCATGGTTAGATTTGTAAATATCCTCCTATTTTATTTTTGGTCCCATTACAATTTCCTTTCAATTAGATATTTTCCACAACTGGGACCTTGAACTGGTCATCACCACAATTTCTCTAAGAAAATCAATTAATGTACGAGAAAATTTATGAACAAAAAAAAAAAAAACGACGACTTAGAAGACTTCATTTTTGTCGTATGAACTTTAAAAGTGTGTTTGGTATGTGATAAAAGTAGAAAGTTGAGTTGAGTTGGTAATTATTATATGAAGAGTTAAATTATCTGGGGAGTTAAATTGTCTGTGTTTATTGTGCAGAGTTGAGTTGAGTTGGTAATTATTGTCTGTGTTTGTTGTGCAGAGTTGAGTTGAGTTGGTAATTATTATCTGTGTTTGTTGTGTAGAGTTGAGTTGAATTGAGTTGGAGGATCTGATGCAGTTTTTTTGTGAATGAGATTAGTTCTATTTTTTTCTGTTTGTTTTTTATTTCATTCTTTTATTTTTTTAGTTTTATGTTTTGCTATTGTTGATTAGTTTTCAAATATACACGTATTTTCTCAAATCATTTATGACATAAACTGGACGATCTCATTTTTTTTCTCAATTTGTAGAACATAATAAATTATTTTTCAAATATTCTTTTATAAAACTGTAATAATTCTAATTCTCTTCAATCGGTAAAACATACCAACAAAATATATTTCATATTGCTGCTCAATTAATTGGTATATTGTATATTGTACTTATATATATTGAAGGTATATATATTTCATATTGAATGTTGTATGTATATATATCCAAAAAAAATTCACAAAATATATGTTCTTTTCAATACTTATAATATTAGTTATATTTACAAACACAAAAATTACATATTTTCAAGTATGCAAAAGTAATCATTCTTTTCGACATGACAGTCCATTGTCCATTTGCTGTTATCCAAAAGAACTATAAATAAAATATAGGGGTGTGGTCAGTCTACATGTTTCTTCCTAGTAGACAGAGGCAGTACCTCTTCCGTGCGTGTTCTGGTACTGCAAAGAAGCAATTTTTCTTCTGAATGTCTGTGACAACGAGGTCAATAAGGGTGACCTGATCATCTTCATCCAGGCCATCAATGCTGTATATGGCATTTACTACTTCCTTCCGACGCCCGAACTCCAGCTCATACTTCTTCTTTTGCCACGATACAAGTCTACCCATGTGTGTGCTCTGCATTTCAACGGTCGATCTCATGATGTCGATCATTTCAGCTTGGAATGATGACTTCTTCCTCTCACTGCCTCGAGATGACTCGGTAGGTATACTCACTCTACCTGTAGATTGCTCTGCTGGCTCTTCATCTATTTCATCTTGATTTAATAGTGATTCTGTCTGGCGAACCTCAGGGGTGTGACAGTCCTGTGATCCAAGTCGAATCTCATCTTCAAATTCTCTGAATACATTCGTCACCATCACGTATGGGTCCTCACTTGATTGCCCTACTGCTCTGTCTTTCCCAAATACGGTGGAAAGGTCATCGTAATGTGGGAATGGCTTGTTACACATCCCCTTCGCATTGGGATGACTCTGCATTGATACACATACACATTATTAATATTTATATTATAACACGTATCCGTATATTTTTTTTTCTAGAATCTTACCCGATCCCACCCAAAGATCGAAAATCTCCCTCTCGACTTGGACACATTTGAACTCCTCGTTCCAGCCGAACCCTGATTGACTTAACATCTCTGATACTACGTTGTATTGTTTCTTCAAACTCCTTACCTTGCACTCAATGGTGTTCTGATTCAGTGCGCACCCAGGCACTTTCTCATGCAGAATTCGCTCTAAGTATTATAGGTATCCTGGTCGAAACATCCCATTATCGAACCTCCAACCGGTCTTCACCAAATACAATAGAGCTTCCACCAACATAGCGTCCTCCACCTTCGACCATACGTGTTTAGACCTCTTACCATTACCTGCCATTATGCTGCATGCATACGTTTGTTGAATGAAAAGATGCTGTAAATTAAACACATGCACAAACAAAGGATAAACTACTGAAACTATATGTTCCAATTTAACTTGTTCACACAGAGTCTTGGCACAAAATATTTTCACGACATACTTGGAATGTTCCATAATTAAATTCCATTCAGTAGTAAAAGAAAAGTAAGCAATGAACATTGAATAATCAGGCCCTTTGCCATTGAGTAAACATTTCAACTGCTAAGTCATCCCTGAACTTGGTCCATTCCTTTGATGATTCAACAAATTCAATATAATCCCCATCAAGACCAACTGATGCAGAATTCTCCTCATCGGGCACATCAAGCATTGCACCGATTCCCATCTCCCTTGTGATCAAGTTGTGAATAAGGCAACATGCAATTATTGTTCAACATTGGACTTCTATTGGGTAGAATGATTTTCCCCTAAGAATAGCCCACCGCCCCTTTAGCAACCCAAACGCTCGCTCGATAACGTTCCTTGCTGAAGAATGTTTCATGTTGAAAAACTCTCTTACAGTTGTCCGTGCGTTTCTTGCTCCACGCCAATCAGAGAGATGGTATCGTTTCCTTCTGTACGGCGCCAAGAATCCTTCAGCATTGGGGTATCCAGCATCACATAGGTAATAGTATCCTGTACACGTTTCGAAATGTCATGCACATGTGTTGTGGCAAGTATACATGTTTAAATAATGTATACGGTTATTATAATACCCTTTGGAACCCTCAATCCATACGGTCGCGAAACCGCATCCCTAAGAACCCTTGAATCGGCTGCAGACCCTTCCCACCCTGGCAAAACGAAAATGAACTCCCAATTTTGATCACACACCGCAAGAACGTTTGTGGCAATCTCTCCCTTTTTCGTCCTATATCGAGGTCGATCGACGACACTAACATTCACTTTAATGTATGTGTCGTCTAACGCACCTAGACAATTCTGTTTCTCTCAAGTGATCAGAATGAATTAAAAAAAATCTATCGTTGCATGCATATTTATGATGTATTCATGTAAAAAACTGAGTACTTTTTGTACCTGAAACCATTTCCATCTTCCATCGGTGCATGTATTTGTGATCGGTTCTATTTTTCTTAACAAAACAGTGTGAAGTTGTAAGATTGCCCTAAGAGCTGCGTTGAAATATCTCGAAATTGTCTCACCAGACCTCGAACTGCAATAACCCCATCGTGTGCAAGAATTGTACCACTCGATTCTTGACATCGTGTGCAAGAATGTATAGGAATATCACAACCATCTCTTCGACGTCCATACATCTTGTTGGTTCCAAACAACCAGTCGACCGTAGCATATTACATAGAATCGTAAAGGTATGTCTATCCATTCGGGTGCTTTCACGACATGCCAAGTAACTCTCGTTAATTAGGCGAAAGAAGGTCAACTGCCTAATGCAGTGCCTAGCATATGTCGGTTGTCTCTCTATCCTTCGGTAGTTGTTCAATAACGTGGTTAGTGTTATGAACAACTGTATTTGAGAGTGCGAAATAATTCTCATGATCGAAAAGAGGTCTTTAACAGTATCCATCTATATAGGGAAAGGGATACACAAGTTATTCCTGAAAGAGTAAGGTTTTGGCGGATTATGTTTCATGATTAAGAAAGAATAGCAAACGATGTCAAGCATCAGTATTGGGCATATTGGGTTATAGTTTAGATTTATGGTGTTATTTCCCAATGAGGATCTCACTCATGAGGAGGATCTCGCTTTTCATAAGCGACATCCCCCTCATGAGCGAGATCCTCATTGTTTTTCACCCATTGAAATGAACTTATTATTAGATAAAAAAAATTACATAATAGTACTATTTCACCCATAATTCATAAAAAATTTGAGAAGTATCAGATTAAAAAATATAATGTCGCCAACCATTAATAAAAAAATTTGTGAACTAGTATTTCAAAAAAATGTGACCAACAATTAACAAATAACATATTTCCATAAAAAAAAAAAGTCCTAAAAAAAAGGGAGATACTCTGAACCTCAAAATAACAAACCTCCTCAAACTAATTAGGAATGATTTGTGCAATTAGTTTAGACCCCACAAGAAACACAAAAATAATGATAGTTAGATTAGAAATAAAATAAAATAAATTGAACTAAGAAGTAACCAACAAAAAAAAAAAATTGAACTAAAGAGTAACCAACAAAAACATACCTTTCTAGTGGAGAAAGACAGTGGAAATATGAAACGTGAAAAAAGACAGAGGAAATATAGTGGAAATAGAAAACGTATGAGTGGGAAGTCATCTATAAATGGAAGAGGGAGAAAAAAGTGATTGTTGGAGAGAGTTGGATGCATTTATTAAAGAGTGAAATTAATTTAACCTCATTAATTAAAGAATGAAATTAATTTGAGTATTAGTTGAAAGTAAGTAGCAACCATGTTGGTAGTAAAGCCAAGTAAATACAAATAGTAAAGTCAAGTAAATAGAAATAATATATTTCCATAAAAAAAAAAAACAATGAGGATCTCGCTCATGATGATCTTCATGAGCGAGATCCTTATTTCTAGCGAGATTTCCTTCTAGAGCGAGATCCTCATCACAAAATTAGCGAGATTCGCTCATGAGGAGGATCTCGCTTATGAGGTTGCTCTCGCTCTCTCCACTCTCGCTCTGTGCCACTTTCTCGCTGCTCTCGCTCTCTCCCACTTTCTCGCTCAAAATCTCGCTCTCTCCACTCTCGCTCTCTTCAACTTTCTCGCTGGTCTTGCTCTCTCCAATCTCGCTCTCTCCCATTTTCTCGCTCAAAATCTTGCTCTCAATGATCTCGTTGGTCTCGATCTCAAAGATCTCGCTGATCTCACTCTCAACGATCTCGCTCTTAGCTCATACTTCTTATTTTGCCACGATGCAAGTCTATCCATGTGTGTGCTCTGCATTTCAACAGTCGACATTTCTAGCGAGATTTCCTTCAAGAGCGAGATCTTCATCACAAAATTAGTGAGATTCAGCCCACATTTCTAGCGAGATTTCCTTCTAGAGCGAGATCTTCATCACAAAATTAGCGAGATTTCACTTGTACAGGGTTGAAGTTTTGACTTATATACAACCCTTTATACATATTGTTTCCAAGTTTTTTTTTGTTTGTCGAGTTATTTATGTCGAAACTTCAACCTACGATAACCCTAATATACATTGTTTCCAAGTTTTTCTTTGTTTATCGAGTTCTCAACGTTCGATCTCTACATTAATTCAATTCTCAACCCTCGATTTCTAGCAAAACAACAATATTTCTCTAATATAATAAGTTTTGAAAACAATCATATGAATATAAAAGGTCCTAGTTTTGAGGGGATAAAAAAGGAGAGTTTAAAAAAGGGGGTTTTAATAACCCATAGGTTTTCTTTATGGGCTTAAAAAACATGGGTAATAAATACCCACCCAACTCAACTCAACTCATACCCATTTATCAAACACCCCCTAAGTTGACTTAGAAAAGGACGAAAATGCAAAACATAATCTCACTTATGTTTACACAAGATTTGAGGAGAAACTTGTTTCATGGAGTTGAACTTGAGTTGGTATTGATGTTGAAGTTGATTTGATACGATATGGTTCCGTATCTAATACTTGATCCTCTAATTTTCTCTCAGTTGGGTGAATGTGCTTGGAAGAGCTTGAAGTAGAAGTCTTGGAACAGTCCTTGTGTCTTCTGTCTTCTAAGAATGCATGAATTCTCTCTGGCCTCTCTGAAGTTAGAAAATGCCGACCCCCACAAATGAAGTTCTCTGGGTTTTGTGAGCTTGGGCTTGGTTGGTCCATGGGCCTGACCCTTGGACTCAATTAGTTGGTTTTGAGCCTGATTTGAAATTTGGTCAAATTCATTTTTTTTTTAAATTTAGACTTTAAACCCAAATAATAATATCAAATTGGGCCAATTTAATCTCATCTGATTCAACCGCATGGTGTCATTGAAAGTTGTCTTCAATTCAATTCGGGATCTATGTCAACTTCTAATTGGACGCAAATTTAATGATTTAGAATTTCGTCATTAATTTAGTAAACGACGTGGTAGCTTGTGATTGGTTCAAAATTTCTCATTCAACAAATGCCGCTTTCGAGATTTATGCACATATATGGGTGGATGAATCTCGAACGGTATGAGAATAACTAACTAAACTCTTTAGTCACGGGATCCACCATCCGTTAACTGCCAGTCACTCCACTAAAGACCGATAGCTGAACTCTCCTCACTACAGATATATTATGTGTCTATCTTAACCAATCAGCAGTGCGACAACCCTTCACAGATCGCTCGTAAGTACAGCTGGGCCAATAATCGTTATGCCTCTATAGTTATATCTGTCTCCTTAAGTACCACTGATCCCTCTAATGAACATAAGTCATAGTCCTACTATGATTGAGTCTTCTCTTCCAAAGAGAAGCTGTGGCCACTATGTTCAAGCCCCGAAATCAGCCCTTAAGGGAGCAATCTGTCTACTTATCCCTCCTTCGGGAAATGAGTGAATTCCATCTTGTGGATTGAGTTCCCAACTCCCAGATCAGACAAGTCCCAAAAAAGGTAGGCATGTTGAGTTGGCAATCTGGCCACTCTCACACATACTAATCAAAGGACCACCCTCAAAGGCAGGAGTTCAAAAAACACTCAGGATGAAGGTCGTGTCATCTATTGACGTTTAGGTGAGATGCAAGTGTCTAGTATCAACGACGTTATATACAGAGTCTAGTCATCTCGTGGTCCAGGTCATAAACAAACTCTTTGTATAAGACACCCTCGCTCCATGTCTCCACACGAATGGTCAGGATCTACCATCTGTAGTAGTTTACAACACTTGCAAACCTCTACAAAGCGGGTCGTATCCGTAGTGTCACCAAGATTAGGTATCCCACCTTAATCCTTATACTACAGACCGATTTAGGTTATCACTTAAGGCATGATCCACTTGTATATCACATATATATGCTTAAGTTTACATAAGATAACCAAGAAACATTGTTTATTAGATATGAGTAAATGCCAGAATTAAATAACACTTATTTTATTCATTGAACAATATGCATCTTTACAAAACAACGAGCCTCTGGGAGAATTAGGATACCAATCCCAACAATGCATACATTACAAATCAAAACTTTTTCATGATTTGGTAAACACTAATTAAATACCATAAAATAAAAATAACTTTATTAAATGTAAACAATTGATTTTCATTTAACAAGGTACCCTTAAAAGTAGAAGAAAATTAAATACCACTAGAAAACATCAACCAAAACATCCAAAGTGCAAAACTAGAAATTCACTTAATTCAACAAATGACTAAGTTTGAAATCATGAAAACATAGAGCGGAAGCATTTTGATTGGTCCCAATGGCTCATTCATGGATTCCGCTTGCCATGCACCAGTGTGTTCTTGCCTTTACCTAGAAAAGAAAATAGGAGAAAGAATGAGTATAAAATACCCAGTAAGTAACTCTATTATCGGGGTAAGGCTAAACATTTATAACTAATAAATATGACATTCTAGTGGGATCTACATAAACCACTACTTTTTAAGGATGACCATCTAATGGATAATTGAACCTACCTTACTGTTAGTGAGATGTACCCACAAAACTCTGGTGAAATCCCAAAGGAGATCACTAACCTCTGGTAAATCCTAAAGGAACCACAAACCTCTGATAAATTCCAAATGAAACAAAAACCTCTAGTGAATTCTGAAGAACACACAAACCTCTGGTGAATCTCGAAGGAACTACAAACCTTTGGTGAATCCTAAAGGAAATAAAAACCTCTGGTGAATCCGACAAACACACAGACCTCTAGTGAATCCTGAAAGAAACAAAAACCTCTGGTAAATCCCAAAGGAAACACAAACCTCTGGTGAATCTTGAAGGAAACACAAATCTCTAGTGGGTACATGACTACGGGTAGAGGATAACTACCACTAACATAAATATCATGAATCATATGATAGAGTCTTACACATAATTCATAACATAAAGTTGATGCATCTCTATACATGTCAAATAAGATCTAGATCATGCTAATACATTTTTGTAAAATATCTTATAAAACAGGACAATCATATGTTCATACATCCCCTCTAATTAAGCATTACCATTCATATAGTCTTAGGTCCATCAAATTATCATTAAATTAAATGTCTAACACAAAGGCGGCTCCAATACAAAGATTACTTACCTCAAATTTGGTCACAAATTTTAATCCAAGCAACTAAGCCTTTCACCCAGGATAGAATCAAGAATCAACCTAAACATAACACAATTTAATATTAGCCTTTACCAAAGCACTTCCAATCCCGAAATCCATCTCATAATTTCAATCACTTAGCTAAATGTCACTGGAAAAATACTACTTGGTTGGATAGCCGCTACTCCCCTCAAAAGGCTCTAATTGATCCTTTCAACACCAAGAGAAAAATGATTTTAAACCCAACTCACAGTGGAGGTTCAAGATTTAAGCCAAAATTTAGGGAAACAAGCCAAATCTTACCCAAAGATCCCAATCTTACCCAAATATTGAAATTTCAGTGAGAACCAAGGCAGTGGTGGCCAGCTGGACAATGCAACGGCGAGTGATTGGAAGAGGAGCAGTGGACGGTTAAGAAAGTGGCGTAGTTATGTGTGGAAATCTAGAGGATTCGGATGGAGACAATGGCTACTTCTTCAACCGGTAGCGTGGCTCCGACGTCGGCACGTGCGAACGAAGGAGAGGCACGCGACAGAAGTTCGAACAGTAGCTGGAGTGAGCGTCCTTGGTTGGAGTCAGTGGCGAGTAGCATGAAGCTAGGGCTGAACATGTATATAAACAAACATTTGTCATGTAATAATATGAGATATTTTCTTCATTACAGTCTTTGATATATGAGATTTTTTTACATTAACCACAAACCAATAAACTAAGATATCTTGTTATCATTGTAACCATGTATGTAATGACATACAAGTGGATCGTGCTTTAAGTGATAACCTAAATGGTCTGTAGTAGATTTATAAAGGAGGGAAACCTTATCCTGTTGACAGAATGTTTAGTCTCATTATATAATGTCGTTCATGACAGAGACTTTCATTTCACTAGTATGACCATAGGTAACATGACAATAATCTTGAGTGAGTTGAGAACTTCTGCATATGAGGCAGTCCTTTGATTTGTATGGGTGCAAGTGGATAATCGCTAACTCAAACCTACCACTTTGGGGATTCGTCTGATTGGGGAGCTAGGAACTTAGCTACACAAGACGGAATTCACTCCTTCCCCATTTTAGGGATAAGTAGATAAATTTCTCCCTTAAGAGCTGATTCCAGGACTTGAACAATGTGGCGCCACACCTTCTCTTGGCCAAAGAAAAATTTACTCATAGTAAGACTATGATGTATTGTTCATTAAAGAAATCAGTGGTACTTAAGGAGGTAGATGTAATTACAGGAGCAAAATGGTAAATTGGCCCGACTGTACTTACGAGCGATTTGTGAAGGGTCATCGTACTATTGATCAGTTATATTCAATGGACATGAAAATATATTAGTAGTGCGAAGAGTGCAACGTTCGGTCTTTAGTGGAATGCCTGGAAGTTAACGGATGGTGGATATCGTGATTAAAGAGTTTAGTCATTTATTCATATGGATTCATGTTGAGAATCAGTTTTGTGGTTAGTTTGAAATGTTCAAATTAACAAGAGAAAATTTGATTATATATGATATAATTAAATTGTATCAATTATATGAGATATAATTGACTTAATGTATTAGATACATTAATTGGAGGAATTATTATTAAATATTATATGGGAGGAAAAGAACTATGGTTTATATATTGCATGAGATGTGATATTAAAACTATAGGCTATGTATATATTGATTATATTTGTAATTAGATCAATTATAGGATAATTGGTTACGGTTTTTTTCTCTCATGACCAACTTAGTGGGAAGTTGTGATCAGTTATGATAACTGATGGTTAAAATGAAAATCATTTTCATTTTTACATTAAGCCGATCATTACGAATTTGTGAATCGTGCGATCAAAAGCAATAGCTATACGATAGCTTGAGAGCATAAACGATTGTGTAACAAGTTCTCTATACGATAGTCACTTATCTACTAAACGATCGAGTACACTATCTATACGATAGACTAAAACCATCTCCCACTTACTCGATCGTCTACACGATCTGAAAACTCCTCCTACCTTCTACCAAATCCTATAGAGCCCACAACTCATGGATTCTCACACTGAGAATACTGAGGTAGCCTTTCGGTGATGTCTTCTTTCTATTCGAGGGACAAGTGTAGATTAGTGCTTGTTCGAGGAGATTGCTGAAGCCTGACGTTTGTGTTTAGTGAATGATTCTGCAACAAAGTTCGAGGGAACGAGAAGAATAGTTCTTTAAGGGTAAGTTCACTTGAACCTTAGTATTTCCCTTTTTAAGCATGTTGAAATTTAGAGTTTTGCATAGCTATTACTGTTTGATTGTAAATGTGTATGTTCTGTCACATTGGGGTTTAGAACGATCTTGCTTCCGCTCACGGGTCTCTTTGTTAAGAGTTCTTGTTGGCAGGAAAAATTATTAGGGACGGATGGGGTTGTACATGAAATCAGACATTAGACATGGCTTAAGCTATGCATTTACACCCATGCGTCTGAGGTCATGTGTCAGAATGAAAATGCATTAATCTAGTATGCAATGACCACACGTTCCTATCAAAAAATTTCTTACGCTCGCGCCAAGTTTAACGTGAACGCAAGTTTCTCGGGTAATCCGAGGTCGAACACAAGGACTTGTCACTCTATAATGCTTGTGAAGCAACAATGCGTTTAACGTAATGAATAAAAATAAAAATAAGAAGTTTAATGGATTTACACACGACTCCTACTTTTAATTAAACAGATTGAGCAATAGAAGACTTGTGATGAGAATAGGTAGATGTGCAACAACAATTAATGCATAGTAATGTTTATTATCTTAAATCGCCCAAGTAATCCCAGCTCATTGCACTAACGCATCGCACATCTCTCAGTGGTCAGCCGCATGACTATGTCTCTATAGTGCATGGTTGCGTTGAGCATAAGATTGTGCCTATCTCTAGGAACAATGAGAACTTTGCTTTAGTGCATTCCATCTCTTACCTTCTCAGGCAGTTAGACGCGACTATTTAACTTATAGACAAGCAATGCAACTCCCATAGACAAGCGTTGCTATAGCCTTTCACCAAGCAAAGAGGATTAACTCACTATACTCGCACAACGCACACCTCTCGGTAGGTTGCTACATGCGTCTTATCTCTAGGCTACACGATTAAGCATGCGATCGCCTTTGATAAATAAACACTGAAGATAATCAATGATAGAGATAAAGATGATGAAGAACATGGCATTGAAGGAATCAAGAGATACATTGATTTCAAATTGTCTTAATATCTTAAGCTAAAATGTAATACATTACAGAGGTTAGAAGAGAAATGAAGGACTCTGCGTTAAGGCTGCTGGTGGTGCCATGGATGAAGGGTGGACATGTCTCTCTCGAGCTATATCTCCAGCGAAAGCTCACTCGGTCTGGTTTGTGGAGGTGAAGAATTCTCACTGAAAATCTTGATCAAGCTCTCATCTGTGATCACAAACCTCTGCCTTGAGGGAGAAGTTCAGATGTCTTGAAATAAAGGTCCAAAAGGCTATTTATAGAGTTTAAACGTCGACAGCTATCATGATTGCGTTATGGTACACTGCTGCTTTTGTCGCGGTATGGGCAATGTCACATCGTCTTATCTTCTTGATACTCCCAAGGTATACATTCGAGCTTGATTCAGCTGAAGCATCAACACGTTCTACCAATCTTGCGATCGTCCTTCTATTATGGTTATCATTCCATGGCCGCAATTCCCAATTGATCGCCGCATCCGCTTGATCACAGCTACTTTCGTGCAATGGACGCATTCGATCACCGCAACTTCCATGCGATAGATGCATACGATCCACTTTCAGCGCATGCATTCGTCTTTGCGATCGTCTGGCTTCAGCGCATGCGTTTGTCTGCGATTGCTTACTTCAAACGCATGCGTTTGATTCCTGCGATAGCTACAAAAATAGACATTTCGGCATGGAGTAATGTATAATATTGGAGTCAGTGAGGATTTAAGTGCTAATTGACGCAAAACTCAATTTTTGCAAATTCTAAGTATTATCACCGCATTTTCTACTTATTAGCTCTCATTATTTTAAATAAAAGGCTTATAATAACTAGCATTTCTTCCAGTTATCAGTTCCTTCAGAAGATGCAACGTTCTAAAAGATGGAAGGGGGTGGCTTCTTGTGCGTACTGAGGGAGAAGAGAATAAATTTATTTAAAAAAAAATACTCTTATAACTTAAACCTTAAACCAATGTATATTTATAACAACTTTAAATCCCTCTCATTTTCCTTCTCCAATTCCAAATGCCGAAATCTTTTAAAATTTAACTCCGAAATCCGTTTGCAAATAATTAAATCAATTATACTACAAAATTGATTTAATATAATTACCTTCTCTAAATTATAAATAATCTCTAAATCTCACAATATTAATTAAATTTCATAAATTAAATTAAATTTGAAATAAATTAAAATTCTCCTTAAATTAAATTCCAATCCCAAATCCTACATCGAAACAAATTTTTAAATTGAATTATCCAAGCACAATAACACAATTTGACCTCAAATTTTAACATAACCTCAAATATTACAAGATAATTGAATTTGGATTACAAAAGAATTTGGGATGCAACATTCTTCCATCCTCAAGAAAATTTCTTCCTCGAAAGTTTACTCCTAAAAAAGCTCTGGGTATTGAACTCTTATCTCATCCTCTCGTTCCTATATTGCTTCCTCGAACTTGGATTCTACTCAAAACTTTCACTAACGTTCTCTCTCTATTGCATAAAGTCTTCACCTCCCTGGCGAGAATTCGAATAACCTTGTCCTTGTAACTTAAGTTCTCATCAACTATAATGGTTCAAAGTTCACCACGTAGGAGGGATTTGTCACATACTTCCTCAACATCGAGACATAAAAATTATTGTGAACTTAAGAGAGAGACGGTGGCAATGTCAATCGATAAGCTATAGAGCCAATTCACTCCAAAACTTCAAAAGACCCAATAAATCATGGACTTAGCTTTCCCATTCTACTAAACCTCATAACGCCTTTCATAGGTGCTACTTTTAAAAACACCGTGTCACTAGTTTCAAACCCTAGGTCTTTACGCCTTACATTGGCTTAACTTTTCTGTCTGTTCTGAGCTATTTGCATACGTGCTCTGATCTCATGTATTGCCTCATTCGTATTCTGCACTAACTCAAGTCTTAGCAACTTCCGTTCACTAAACTCATCCCAAAATATAGGAGACATGTAACTCTTCTCATGTAAGGCCTCAAATAGCGACACGTCAATGGTAACTTGATAACTGTTATTATATACAAACTCCATAAAATGCAGGTGGGAGTCCTAACTCCTAAAAACTCAAATGCACAAGCACACAACATATCCTTCAATGTTTGCTTCAATTGCTCTATCTGACCATTAGTCTATGGGTGGAAAGTTGTACTTGAAGGAAATCAAACCAGAGGATTTCCATGAGCAGTGAAAGGGATCGTTCTAAATTTCATTCGAATGAATACAAACAATTATAGTCTTAAACGGAAACTAACAGGTCATGCATAATCAAAAATTACAACATGCTACAATAATATTCAGGGGTTAGAGCATGTGTACCTTTGAAGAACCATTCTTCAAGAATCCCTCGAATAGTCCAATGAATCCAACAATGCACTCGAGCACAACGACCAATACAACTAACAAACACAAACACAATGAATAACCAATAGCTCTTCAAGCCGAATCGAGTATGACTTGATTCTCGAACGGATGTAGAACACCTCCATAAGTGTTACCTTGGTATTCTCAGTATGAGAATCTAGGAGCTGTGGGCTCTGTATGATCTTGGCTTGAGGAAGAGTGGAGGACTACAATCGAGTAGACAATCGAGTAAGTGGGAGACAAAAAGATGTCTATCGCATAGATGATGTACTTGATCGTTTAGAAAACTGAAGCCTATCGCATAGACTTTGCTACTCGATCGTGTAGCTACGATCAGCTGAGTAACTATCGTATAGTCAACTTTTTACATAATCGTTTAGTCTCTCAATGGCTATCGCTTAGTAAAAAAGTTTTACTTGACAACCCTTTTGCGTGAGTACTTTCCGAATGAAGCAACTCCTAACAATTTTCCTTTTTATCTCATGGTTACCATAAAACTTCCAATAACCTCCCGTTCAATCGGTTATTAGAGAAAAAGAATTAATTATCATATAATTAATATAATAAATATATATGATAACCAACTTATCATATTATATTTATAACCTATAGTTTTAATATTTCATCATATGAAACATATAAATCATAGTTCTTTTTCTATTTTATGGTACTTAATATAAATCATATTTATATTAACTCCTCTATTTAATGCATCTCATATATCACACCAATTATATCATATATAATTGAATTTCCTCTTATTAATTTGAACACTTCAAACTATATTTATGACCTCTGCACAGCTCAAAAGGTGTTTCAAAAACACTTTTCATGGGAATGTTGTCTGATAGATGAGCATAACGCATCATAGATCGAACCATGTCCAATAGGGTTCTGTTTCTCCTTTCTAATACACCATTCTGTTGAGGTGTACCCGGGACTGAGAGTTGGGACGTGATTCCATGTTCTATCATATAGTTCTGGAATTCGAGGTCCATATACTCTCCATCACAATCAGATCATAGTGTTTTTATCTTCTTACCTAACAAGTTTTCAACTTTAGCCTTATACTCCTTGAACTTGTCAAAGGCTTCAGACTTACGTTGCATTAGGTATGGATACCTGTATCTTGAATAATCATCTATGAAAGAGGTGAAATATTCATACCTACCTCGAGCTCGAACATTCATCGAACCACAGAGGTCTGAATGTATAAGCTTCATGGTTTCCTCGGCTTTATAATCTTTTCCAGTAAAAGATCGTTTCGTCATCTTGTCTTAAAGGCATGATTCACATACCGACAAGGATTTTTTTTCTAAACTCTTTGGAAGTCCACATTTCACCAACTTCTCGATCCTATTGAGGTTGATCTGACCTAACCTTAAATACCACAGACGGGCATTTTCCTTAGGAGAAACCTTTAGTTTTTTTGCAGTTGTCGCTGTTTTGAACATTTCAGTATTAAGTAAGACTTTTATGACTAACGGCCTTAGTACATACAAGTTATTTTCCATTGAACCAAAACCATTCTCCATACCATTCTTGAAAATAAATACTTTACTCTCAGAAAAGAAGACGGTAACCTTATTCAATCAGAAAAGAAACCGAGATTAAGTTCCTCTTGATATGAGGAACTATAAAAACATTATCTAGTAATAGATAATGTTTCTTGTCCAAAAATAACATCAGCCTGCCTATAGCAACAACTGAACCTCACCAATACCGACTCGAAGAGTAACTCTCCTTCTTTCAACGTTTTTCAGGAACTAAATCCTCGGTAGGAAGAATTAACATGATTAGTAGCATCTAAATCAAGTATCCAAGCAGAATCATCATTCTCTACTAAACATGTCTCTAAGACAAATAAATCACATTTACTGTCTTTAGACTTCTTCCCCTTTTGGAAAGTAGTGGATCAGTATCAGAACCTAAATAAGCTCCAAGTTCCAATTCAGAGAACATTTCTCGTCAATGAATTTCATCAGAGTCAGTAATAATTGCTTTCTTTTTTAGTCCCTTGACATTCAAGAAAAGTTGGAGATTATCTTAAGAACTGATACTACTGGTTTCTTTGTCATTCATTCCTTTTTGCTCAAAAAATGAGAACTGACGTTCAAACAATTCTTGCAACGAGTCCATGATCTGACGTGCAATGACCATGTTCTCAACCCTTTTTGCCAATGCATCAGGTATGCTAGCCAAAATGTGAAGTTGAACCAATGAATTAGCCTTCATCCACACCTCATATGCATTACGAACATTTTACGGTGCATCAAAGGCCAGGACTTGAGAACACTCCTCAACCATGATAAACTTGAGGTCGTTTATCATAAAATATGTTTTAAGAGACTCTTTCCAATGTATGTAATCAGTCAAATTAAAAGAGGCAACTAATGAAAAATCATACATGTTATTGAAAAAATTTCCACCATCGACCAACCTCTTGCAACCCCCATTCTCCCCACACTGGCAAAATTTCGGCCACTAACTCCGTTGGCCATCCTCCAACTGCCCCTACGACGACTGCCACCAACCAACCTTGAAAAATATTAATAAAAATACTCTTATTATATAACAAACTAGACAGATTTGTATATAAAAACACGTTTAAGAAAGAATTGCAATACATATATGTTTTTTTATTTTATTTTAATGAGTTTTATAAAAATTGTTTAATTAAAAATGAATTTTTGAAAGACATGTTCTTTTTCTAAGTCATTCCAAACATGCCAATAGATTGCAATTTTTTAATTATATTTATTTAGGTTATACTTGTAGAACTATATATGTTCGAAAGCTCTAATTTAATTTAATAATATTTTAATTTTTTTTGTTGGTCAATTTAACTAGCTCAAAGACTTGAAATCATTTTCTAAACGTAAAGATTTAAATTATTTAAAACAACTTATCGACCAAATAAAAACTAAAACTTAAAATTTATGATTTTTTATTCCTCAAATATAATTTGATAAGAAAAAAAAGTATAATTTTTTAATTATTAAATTTAATATTAAAATACTAGTTTATTTCAATTTTAAGTCAACGTATTATGGTAAAAAAAAAAATCATCATTTTCAAATTAGTTTCAAAATCTAGTAAGATTAAAATATCAAATATTAAAACAACAGATTAAATAAAATTATGATTTTAGTTAAAATTTCTATTTCAAATTTTTTTTAAAAAAATATTCTTCTAAATTTTTTAATTTATTTTAAAATTAACAATATTAAAATAATTAAGATAACAAATTTAAACTAATCTAAAATCTAACCGGTGATTAAATACAAAAAAAATATTTTTTAAACTAAATATTTATAAATCTGCACTTCATTCCCAGGCTACTTAAGCCGACATAACAAACACATGCTTCTTAAACCTAGACTTCCAAAACCTGCACTCTAAATACAATTTTCTTAAACTCAGGCTACCTAAATCTCCTAGACTAATCCCCCAGATTTAACATTCTTAGGTTTAATATTCCAAAACCTGCACACTAAATACCCCTAAGAGCTTTTGAATGTATAGGATATGTTCACTTAAGTAGTAAAGCCGAAACAAAGAGCTCTTAAATACATGTTTATTGGTTATCCTGATGGAACTAAAAGTTACAGATGATGGGATTTTAATACTAACAAAAAGTATTGTAAGTCATAATGTTATTTTCAGGGAACAAGAGTTCTACATGATCTCAAAATCACTCAAATTCAGTAGCTCTATCTAAAGAAGATAGTATTCATTCAAAGGTGGAGCTCCCTGGACCGTCACAGGAATTAGACACATAAACTATTTGATAGTAAAGGGTTCCATCTCAAAATCATTTGGCTATTGGGGATTCTCAACATACCCCCTCAAGATGGATGGTGTCTCTTTTGGGATCACATTCTTGATCGAATCTCAATTTCTTTTTTTTTATTGGATCGAATATTCATTTGGGATTTATGGGCTCTGATACCATATTTGATAGTATAAGGTTCCATCTTAAAACCAATTGGCAATGGAAGAAGTAATCCATCTATCTTATAAATAGTGTGAGATCTCTTGGTTTTTCGAATATGGGATTCTCAACAAAAATAAGAGTTACTGAGAAAGAAATAGATGATCCTCAAGACCAAAACACCTCACTTGATCAAGAGCAACATGTAGAACAGCTTGAAGATCCATCTAACTATTCTCTAACAAGAGATATACAAAGGAGAGAAGTTAGACTACCATCAAAGTATGAAAATGTAAATTGTATATCTTATGCTCTTAACCTTATAGATGAGTTAAGTGAAGAAGAACCAAGGGACTATGAAGAAGCTATATCTTGTTCTGAAAAGAGACAATGGATAAATATCATGAATGAGGAAATTGATTCACTTAAAAGAAATAAAACATAGATTCTAGTCACACCACCTAAATCCCAGAAGGCTTTTCCATGTAAATGGGTCTATAAGAAGAAAATAAGAAGAGCAGATGAAGGAGGAATAAAATACAAAGTAAGGTTAGTAACTAAAGACTTCTCTCAAAAGGAAGGTATAGATTATCATGATACCTTTTCTCCTATTGATAAACATACTTTTATTAGATTACTCTTAGCTGTTGTTGCCTTTAAGAATCTAGAACTTGAACAAATGGATATTACAACATCCTTTTTACATGGTAATCTAGAAGAAGTAATATATATGAATCAACCTGAAGGATATATTGAAAAGGGCAATAAGAGTTAGTATGTAAACTAATTAGAGATCTCTTTATGGCTTAAAACAATTTCATAGGTGTTAGTATAAGAGACTTGATGAGTTTATAACAAAAATAAACTTTAGAAGAAGTAATTATGATTCATTGCTTACATTAAAGAGACTTTTTTAAATGAGAGAGTTTTATCTCCTCTAATATGTGGATGATATATTAATGGTTGCTAATTTAATGATACAAATTAATGAAGTTAAATAATGCTTTCTAAAGAAAGAGTTTGTTATGAAAGATGTAGGTAAGGATAAAAGAATATTAGGGATGGAAATTATAAGAGATAGATCTAAAAGAGAATTATTCTTGAATCAATCAAGACATATTAAGAAGGTTTTAAAGAAATTTAACATATTCTAATGCTACTGGTAGTTTGATGTACTTGATAGTGTGTACATGACCGGACTTTGGCTTACTGCTCTAGTTTAATTAATAAATATATAGTTAACCCAGATAGAAACCATTGGAAAGCAACTAAATGGGCACTTAGGTATTTAAAAGGTACTATCAACAGAGGATTATTGTTTAAATTGTCTGATACCACTAATTTGAAACTACTTTGTTTTATAGATTTTGACTTTGTAGGTGATTTAGATCGAGGAAGATCATTAGCTAGACATACTTATAGATTTTGACTTTGTAGGTGATTTAGATCGAGGAAGATCATTAGCTAGACATTTTATAGATTTTGACTTTGTAGGTGATTTAGATCGAGGAAGATCATTAGCTAGACATACTTTTACTTTTTGGTAGAAACACAATGCCTGAAAAATCAAACTTGCAATCAGTAGTAGCACTTTCACCTATTGAAGCTAAATTTATTGCAACTTCAGAAGCTGTAAAGAAGGTAATCTGGTTACAAGGTTTAATTTAGGATCTTAGCTATCAATATCTTTTGTGATAATCAAAATGTAATATATTTAACAAAGAACCAACAATTTCAAAAAAGGTCAAAATATGTGGATGTTAAGCTACACTTTATCAGAGAAACAATCGAAAAATGATTGGTAAAAGTAATTACAATCAGAACTGAAGAGAATGCAACAAATTTTCTTACCAAACCTATTGTGCGAGCTAATTTATTTTTTGTGTTCAACACCTCAGGTTACTCGATTATCTAGTCACTTGAAGAAAGAATGGTACAAGGAGAGATTTCATGTAGAGGTGGAGAATTTGTTGAGCCGGAACAAAATCTCACCTAATATTTGAATCAAGCAGATAAACATTAATATTATATTTTTCAAGAGTAATTAGTTAGAATCTATAACTAATTAGTTTTAGTATAAATATCTCTAATATTTCCTTAAAATGTATCGTGTACTTTTGCGTGAAAGATTTCTTAAGAAAACTCTCCAAAATTTGTACAGTGGATGTAGGTGAAAATCAAACCACTTTTAAACTTGTCTTCATCTTCTTGTTCTACTATTCTCCTTAATTGATCAGTTCCAATTTCTTGAAGCATTTTGTCGCTCAAGTTCAACCTTCATTCTCTTGGTTTATAAGTTCCATTTCCACAAGAAAAGAGTAAAGTGAGAGAGGTGTAATTTTGTTGAACAAGAATGCCACACACAAAAAAGAAATAGAGAAAGACACCTGTAATAGAGAAAGACACCTGTCCTTTATCTTGACAACACATTATGCAGAGAGAGAAACAAATTTTTTTAACATTTACAGATGTCATTTAAATGAATTTACACTACAAGAATTTTGGTAATTTCCGACGACATTAATTCCGACGACCAAAAAATCATCAGCGGTTTCTACCACTCCCGACGGTTTAGATAAAGGATCGGGATAAATATTTACTCCCGATGGTCGAAAAACAGATCGTCGGCTTTTTAATCTCTCCTGATGGTAAGAAAACTCAGTTGGGCATTCTAAGCAAACTTGACAGTTACTATTCGATCTTCGGGCGTGGTGTGCAGAATCTATTGTGATTTGTTAAGCTCCCCCGATGGTAAGCGTGAAAGCGTCGGCTTTTCTTTATAAAGCCAGACGACACCATGCAACTGTCGAGATTCTAAGTTCTAAAATAAATATTTAAAAGTTTTTATGGGAATTGCAGAATCATTGGCCGATGGTGAGACAAAAACCTCGGGATAGGTCGCACTCCCAACGGTTTTTAGTTGACCGTCGGGATTTCTAAGCAATATAAAAATATTTTTTTGGGAATTTAGGAAGGTTCCACCGATGGTGGTGTCAGGAAACCATCGGCCTTTATTGTATTACTGACGGTATTCAGTCAACCGTCGGGGATTCTAATTTTTCTTTTAGGAATTGGTGATTTTTCCTCGACGATGGTGTTAGAAAACTATCGGTCTTTATTGTATTCCCGGCAGTGTTCAGTCAACCATCGGGGATTCTAATTTTCGTTTGGGAATTGGTGATTTTCTACCGACAGTCGTGTTAGAAAACCGTCGGGCTTGGTAAGTTCGACCGATAGTTGGGAGGTGACCATCGGGATTGCTTACATATATCCCGACGGTGGCAGACAACCGTCGGGAAAAATTCGATTTAAATTCCTAATTCTTCTTCTTCCCTCTCTGGCTGATTCTTCTTCTTCTTCTTCTTCCTCTTGCCGTTGTTCTCCCTCTCGCCGTCCGCCGCCATTTGTTCCTCTCTCACCGTCCATTTGTCTTCTCTGGCAGCCATTCCCATCCGCTTGTTCCCTCTGGCAGTCGTCCGTTCGTCCCCTCGCTGGAAAGGTAACTTCATTTGTTCCCTAACCGTCCGTTGGTTCCCCATCTCACCCGTTGGTTCGTTCTCTCACCGTCCGCCATCGTCTCCAATTTCCCCCTTGTCGGAAAGGTAACTCTTTTTTACTTATTTACTTGATATTCTTGGTATTCTTGGTATTGAGTACTGCCATAAACAAATGGTTGATTGTAATTATATTAGTGATTTGTTAAGTAGAAATAAATTAGTTGGAATTGGATGTTGAGTTTTTGTATATTAGATGGTTGATTGCAATGTAGATTTGTTGTGGATCATAGAATGAGGTACTTTGTTAGCTAAAGAACAATTGAATTTCGTATCATGTGATTTGCTCTGTTTTTGTAGATAGCCAATGGACTATGGTAGTTTTTTTTTTCTTGCTAGATTTCTTGCTAAATGAATTTGTGTCAATAACTTAGGATATTCGAGTTAGTTTATGGGGCGATTCGATTAACTCTCTAGAATAGTTTTACGTTGAAAATAGGGGATGTTTTTTTATATTCTTTAGTTTCTGAACTACCTATTCTTCATACATATATGGAGCTAAACATTATCAATTCATATGATAGGACTTCAACTAGCACTATCATAAGAATGATAGCACTAACATTGATTTTGTCATCAATTTGGCTTCAACAGTAAAACTCTATCTGAGTGGAGATCATTTGGTCATCTTTACAATAATTTGGCTTCAACCTCTAGGACTTCAACTAGCATTTTGAAACTATCTCCAAACATCTCAAGCCTTTCTACCCTTAGATCTACTTTTATAAGAGCAAATTATATAGGATCAAAAGAGGAATAAGGATATATTTTGGAGTGATTCTAAAATATTTAAAATGAATTTTGTCATTTTCAAAATCACACTTAAACGTACTTTTAATCATTCAAAACCACGAATAAGAAGTAAATGAAATGAAATTAAAAGTTAGAAATTGGAACTATATGTTCTAATATAACTAATTGTCTAAATCATATAGGTTCAATTTATCACATATATTATTAAAGATGGATAAAGAGTGGATTAAGATTAGGAACAAGTTATTAACTAAGTATACAGAAGGAGTATATCGATTCCTTGATGTTGCAAAACTTCATGTTAATAAGTCAGGAAAAACAAGATGTCCATGCAGAAAATGTATGAATGCTAGGTGGGAGCTAATAGATGGAGTTGAATGACATTTATTCATTAATGGAATTTCTCCATCTTATCATCAATGGGTATATCATGGAGACTTAGTCGACTTGTCTAGGGGATACGATAGTCACACATCTCAATCAACACATGATGATGGATTAAATACGATAGAGATGAATGTCATAGATGAAGAAAATGAAATTTTGAATATTATAAATGATCTACAGTGCCCAATTGCTGATGTAAATGAAGAAGAAAACGAGGATGAGATGCAGACCAATGCCCAAGAAAGAGATAACAATTCAAGCTTATTTGAAGACATAATGAATGAAGCATGCAACCAATTGTACCCTGGTTGTACAAATTTCTCATCATTGTTGTTCTTGGTGAAGTTGATGCATATTAAGGTTCTTAGCGGTTGGACTAACAAGTCGTTTGATTTGTTACTTGAATTGTTAAAAAAATCATTTACCGTTGGAGCATCTATACCTAGTTCATTTTATGAAGCTAAAAGAAAATTATATGACTTCGGACTTGGTTATGAGTGTATTCATGCTTACAAATACGATTGCATCTTATATTGGAAAGAATTTGTTGATTTGGAATAGTGTCCAATATGTAGTGAATCTCGGTACAAAGTTGAATCTAGAAAAAGTAAAAAAGATTCCACATAAAATTTTACGACATTTTCCTTTAATACCAAGATTGAAGCAATTGTTTGCATCTAAGCATATTGCACCTGAAATGAGGTGACATAAAGATAAACGTATTGAAATTAATGGAATGTTGCGACATCCAGCTAATGTTGAAGGGTGGAAGCATTTTGATCGTGAGTTTCCTCAGTTTGCTTCAGACCCACGTAATGTTCATTTAGGACTATCTTCAGATAGATTCAATCCATTCGAGAATATGAGTACTTCATATAGTATGTGGCCAATAGTGCTTATTTCTTACAATTTTCTACCTTGGAAATGCATGAAAGAGACAAATTTCATTGTCTCCCTTCTTATACCCGGTCCAAAATCTCCTGGAAAAGAAATTGATATTTACTTACAGCCATTTATTGAAGAGTTAAAAGAGCTATGGAATGATGGTGTGCACACTTACAATTTTGTAGCAACGAATACTTTCAACTACGTGCTTGCTTATTGTGGACTATTAACGACTTCCCTATGTATAGTGACTTATCTGGATGGAGTACCAAGGTTACCAAGCATGCCCTATTTGTAAATGTAGGATTGTATCAATAGCAGCGGAAGCACAAGGATTATCTAAGCATTCAAATTCATTGATTTTGGCAAAATATAAAACATGCTTTTGCAGAAAAAATTGGTTTGAAGACATACCTCTTGTAGAACTTCTTCAAAGCTCCTTCTCCAGCTGCAATCTTCTCCATATCTTGTTGTAGACCACCTCAAGATCTTCCCCACTATTCTCTTGATGCTCTAGATTGAGTTGTGAGACTCAAAACAAGCTTGAATCAAGGGATGAAGGAGAAAAGCTCACTGCAGCAACCCTTGTTGAAAAACCATTCTTCAAACCAGTTTTTCTCTAAAAAAACTTTATGGATTGCATGTCCGATTTTCACTTCAATCTCTTTATTATATTGCAAATCAACATGCAAAGAGAAGAGTTGCATGAGTTGCAGCTCATGCTTGGAGAAGACAAAGGCAAGAAGTTGTTTTATGTGTGAGCTACTTAAAAGATGGATAATGGAACCCATTTTTTCATTTTGTGTTTTAGTTTTCCAATTTTTCAATTTTATTTAAAAATCAAATTATGATTTAAAAACTCTATTTGATTTTAAAAATGAAAAATTAATTAAATTTCATAAATTAAATATTAAATAAAACTTAATTAATTTAATATCAAATATTAAATTGTTTAACACATATCCATCTTTATATATTTAAATCATATTTAAATATATAAATTCTCCTATTCCGTTTAATTCTAAAATTAAACATAATTATATCTCATATAATCACTAATTCCCTAATTCTAATTTGAATGTTTCAAATTAACTTATCACGCTATTCTAGAGCTAGTCCGTTACGAGCTAGTAGGGATACCTCGCGGACACAGATCATGGCTCCAATGATCCGAGATTAATTGGCTAAGCTCATTAGACTAAATTAATCCCCATTCGTTAACTAATGGGTCATTTCACTAAAGCCCATAGTTGCACTCCCCTCACTGTAGATATATTATGTCCACATGATTTAACATAATCAGCAAGTCGACCCTTCACAGGTTGTTCGTAATAACGGCTAGGTCAAATATCTGTTTTACCTCCGAGATTACGTCTTATTCCTCAAGTCCCTACCGGTCTTCTAATGAACAACTGGTTTGTGATCCAATCACCAAACTAAACTCTTTCAACCCAGTGAGAGGGTGGGGCCCCTTGTTCAAGACCTGGATTCAGTACTTGAGAGAACAACCTTTCTTATATCCCTAAACCGGGTAGATGTGAACTTCTTCTTGCACCCTATGTCCCCAGCTATCTATCTGGTCTTGCCTCTGAAATGGGAGTTTTATTGAGTCAGCGTTGTGAGCGAACCTTCAACTATGAAAATCTAAGGGCAATCTCGAATAAACAGGAGTTCATCGTTAGCTCAGGATTAAGATCAAGTTTCCTAGGTCATCTAGGTGAAATAGTCAGTCTTAAACAGTAAACAACGTTATAAAGTTAGAGTGACTTATTTCTTGGTCCTGATCTTATGCAAACTCATTGCATAGGACGCCCACACTTCTCATGTCATAACATGTACGAATTAGGATAACATCGTATATAGCACTTTACAACTCTTTGTAACAACTACAGAGTAGGCCGCATCTAATGGTGTTATCAGAATAAGGTACCCAACCTCATTCATGTACCATAGATCATTTTGACTATTTACTCGAACCCAATCCACTCTTATGTCTCCATATAAAGTTTAAATACTCATACAATAGTCATGGGTCTTAGTTTATTGGATTTAGACTTTCATACAATTTATGAGATTAATAACAAGTATATTGATAATAGAAAATGTTTATCATTTTAAAAACTGCGAGTTTTTAGGACATAAAACCCAACAGTAAAGAGTATACATCATCAATGAGGCTAAGAGGAAAACAATGTTTTATAGGGCATCAACATTATCTTCTAGATAATCACAGTTGGTGTAAAAGTAAACAATTTGATGGAAAAGTGGAACGTAGATCTCCTCCAGTTGACATGAACGGAGAAGATATCTTACAAAAGGTGAATTTGTTAAACTTTCCCGTGCTTAGCAAACATCCAAATAAATGTGATAAAAAAACGAAAATGACGGTTAAAGTACACTCATCTCAATATCTCATTTTCTTGTGAATTTTTTTATAGAAAGGACCCGACGGTGAACCAATGAACCTAGTGGATTTATTTAGGAAAACACAATGTAGGAGTGATAACTCTTTTGTTAATCAGGCTGCGAATGATGCATATGTAAGTTTTTATTCCTCAATGTAACTTTATTCATATATAATTATCATACCATAATTAGTTTTAATTATTTATGTAGAGTCAAATAGTTGAGCTAAGAGAATCCTCCCCCCAAGAAGGGTCTGAATGAATATCAGATGAGGAAATATGCGAGCAGGTGTTGAGGCCAAGAGTGGGCCTTTGTAGGACACCGAAGGATAAAAAAGTGAAAAAAATCTATTGGATCATCATCCAGTTCATCTTCATCAAGAATTATAGAGGAGCAATAACAAGAGATAGACTCCTTAAAGGCTAGATTGGCTAGATTGGACGAAGAGGACGCCAAAAGAAAAGCTGAGATGGAGGATATGAAAGCTATGCTCTTACAGCTCATGAAAGATAGATCGAACTAGGTATGAGCTCTTCGAATTTCGTAGTAAACTTAATTGTAAGATTATATATGTTGTTATCCTGCAGTTATGGTAACAACATAAGCGTATAGTTATGTAAAGTATAGTCAATGTTGTTGTCCTGAAGTTGATTTTGAATTTTATTCTATGCTAAATTAGATGATTGTGTATGTGTTGTTATCCTGCAGTTATGGTAACAATATAAACGTATAGGTATTTCAGATGGTTTGCATATTATGATTGAGAATAAGTTTGGGGGGTGGGGAGAGGGGGAGGGGGTGTTTTAGTTGATTGTGTTAGTTAATTTGTTTGATTGTATAAGTTAGTTTGTTTTAGTTGATTGTGTAAGTGGTTTTTTGTTAGTATGTTAAGTTTAAGTTATGAATGAGTTGGTTTGTTGGTTTGTTTATGATTGAGTTCTTGGTTTGTTGGTTTGTTTATGATTGCGTTCTTGATTTGTAGGTTTCTTTATGATTGAGGTAACTTGGTTTCTTTAGTTGAGATTGATATATTATTGAACATTAAACTTATTTAAATTTTGTATTTTGTAGGTATCTGGAGATGTTTGTTAAAGATACATCTTTAGGCAAGAAGCGTATTTAGGTGTTACATTGTCATTGTGGATGTAATTGTGGATATAATTGTCGATGTAATTGTGGATGTTATAAAACTCGTGGATTAAGGTTTTCAATATAATATTAATCTATTATGGATATTTACTTCATTTTGGCAATCTTAATTTAGTTGATTGATATTTATAAGATCCAAACAGGTATGATATTTGGAAAAAAAAAACAGATCTAAAAAAAAAACAGATTTAAAGAGGAATTTAAATCTATTTATTTATTTATTTCAAAAATTCCCGACGGCAAGGAGTTGGACAACGAACTCTCGACAGTGACTACATACCGTCTGGATTTAAAACTATCCTGATGGTCTCTATGCACCGTCGGGATAAAGATACCGTCCGACGGTCCCTAACCGTCGAGCATTATAGCTTTCTTGGCAGTCTACGTCACCGTCGGTCGAAATTGAGATGCCCGACGACATCAAAACTTGTCAAGATAAAAACTAATCCCGACGGTTCAGAAGACGTTGGGCTGATCATAAATGTCGACGCTCGGCCATCGAGTGAAAGCTTAAATCCCAAGAGTCGGGCATCAGGTTAACCTACAAATTCCGACGACCGACCATCGGGCCTTGTACTTTTTTTCCTAATGGATTCCTTTAGGGTCGGGGAAACACCCCATTCTTATCCGTCGAGATAATTCTTTTTCCCTACAACAGGGCTTCCCAACCGTCGGAAAAGGTTTCCCTGACGTTGGTACCCCGATGGTGTTACCGATGACTTCTTTGCTGTCGGGAAAGGTTAGCCCGACGATAATTGTTACTTCTCCCGACGACCTCAACCGTCGAGATTCAACCAAATTCTTGCAATGTTAGTTAATTGTGATGAATACAAATTTGCCTCTAGTAGCAGGGTTAGGATTAAAGCTTCAACAATTAGGGAGAAAGATCATATCAATTATCATTTAGTTGAGTTCACTTTGACGTCATTCATCTTTTACTGAAAATCTATATAATTGTGAATGTTTATGTAGTTGGATTTTGAATCATAATATTTTTGCAAAGCTCATTTTGGCGCTCATTCTTCTTTGATTAGAAATCTATAATCATGGGTGTTCATGTAGTTTGATTAATCACTAGAATAAATTTGATCTTTAACGACGAATTGCTTGTGACTATTCTACAATCGTCGCATTATTAGTGACGGAATATGATTTTCGTCTCTAATCATGCGACGAAATGAAAAAAAGTCACAAAAATGTGACGTTTAACACCAATAGCCACTGCCTGACGACACCGGATGCGACGAAATACGGTCGATGCAAGTGCTTTTGCGACTAATTGGGCTTTAGTCACAGACCCAATTAATGGGCGGGAGGTTTTGTGCTTTAGGGCTTTAGTCACTAACAATTAATTGGAGGTTGTTGGTGATGACTACATTTTGGATTTTTTTTTTTTTTTTTTAAGATCACTAATTAGGTGATGATTAATTATGTGTAGGACTTTTTTTTTTTAAGATCACTAATTTTATACTTTTTTTTGTAGTGGATATGACGGATTTTATAAACATATTTTAATATATGATACGATTAAGTTACACTGCAATATATTTTTTAAAAATATTATTAAAAATTGCGACGTAACTAAAACATCGCAAGATTATTACATCGAGAACATACAACAGCGAGCAATGCAACGAACATAGAAATTTTGTAAACATGTTCAGAAAACATCTCATATTGCGACTTCTAGTAAACATCGCATGTTGTATAAAATGTTGTATCATGTGATTCTTAATTAACGTCGCATAATGCGACTTTACGAAAACATCGCATTATGTGACTTCTTACTCAATGTCACATAATGTGACTTTTTCCTCGTCTTGTTGCATCTTGAGATTTTCTTCCAAAAAGTCGCAAATCACATTCAGCAACTGGCCTTTAATGATCAAAGCGTGTGACGATTTACATTAGTCACTAAAAATATTTTGCAACGAAATTTTGTTTTTAGCGACATATATTTTTAATCGCAAAAGGCCAGATTTCTTGTAGTGATTTTGAATCATACTATTTTTAGTTTTTGGTTAAGTATAAAAATGTTTTTTTTGCTTAGTCCATAAACTTTGATATAAATTTAAAGATCTACCAAACCGGAAAAAAAAAAAGGTAAAAAAGTTTAAGGTTCCATTGGGCATAAAATTCAAATTTAACTTCATAACTTTTTTCTTTTTTTAAATTCTAATATGCCAGAGATCTATTAAACAAAAAATTGGATGCTTAAAAGCTAAAGGTTCTGAAAGTTTATGGACCAAAGATACAAACTTCAAGGTTCATAGATTAAACTTCTAATTTAGCAAACTTTTTAGTACAGTAATAGAAAATGAAACGAACTATAACAAAAAAAAATAAAATAAATAAACTGTTGTTGAATCTTAATCTATACCTATCTTTTTGCAACGCTCTAGACGTCCAACCACAATTTGTCACGTATATGTCGAACTCTTCTTTTTTCTTTCTTTAAAGAAAATATATTTTGAGTTTTTTTATGCTTCTTAGTTAAGAGGTGGACTAGGAAAAGAAAAAAAAAAAAAGTAACCCGGGAAAGGAAAAAAAATTGAAGAGAAAAAGAGAACTTTTATTAAATGGATGACCGAGAGGAAACATTACTTTAACTTTTTGTTAAAATTGAAAGATAAAAAATGTCATAGTATTACATCTATCATAACAAAGTTGAAAAATCTATGAAATACTTTTAAAATATCATAGATGAAATAGATGCAAATCTCACATTTAAAGAAACTAAATTTATAGTTTATGATTTTTTTTTAGCACAATAATTGAAATGAAACATTTATATAAAAGAAAAATTGTTTTTTTTTCTAAAGAAAATAATAAAACTTAGAAAGTCATCGAGTACAACAACGATAGCAGCATCATTATGAATGGACGATACGATAGACAGCCAACGTAGAAAGAAAGAAAGATGGAAAGAAAAACAAAAGAAAACAAACTTTGATTGCAATGTTAAGTCGTGGGGAACGCTGCTTAGTTAGGAAGTGGTTTCATTTTCCAAGTGGTGTGTGACTTTGAAAAGTCTAGTAAACGCCGCTTGGTCACCAAGTTTTAACGTTTCATACTATTTTCTAATATCTTCTTTTTTCTATTTAGTTTGTGTACTATGTGGCTTTTAAGTGTTCTATGATTTAAAGGGTGATAGTGATTTATGAAAGGATTGAAATCATTTTGATATTTTCAATTGATAAAATATATATTATTAAATTAATTTTGAATGGTTAAAAAATATTTAAGTGTGACTTTAAACATGCTAAAAGTGGTTTTAACAATTCAAAATCACTCCCGACCATGTACTAACTAGAAGTGGAGAAATAGAGGAGAACATGAACTATTAATTAAGATAAAAATTTTGAACCCGAAGAAATATTCTTTAAAAAAAAATAGAATCTAAAATTAGATTTGTTAGAGTTGTTTTATTGGCAATATTTGTTTAAGGGTTGTTTTTGTTCTCCTCTAGCGGGTGTCTATGGTAATGTCTCAACATGTGTAGTTTCTGATAGCATGTTGTTTTGGTCAAGATGTAGATACTGTATATTTATAGTTTCCTTATCAGGAAGATCATGACAGTTAACCTTTGATTGAGTTTCATTTTCTGTTGGGTTTAGAATATTTTGTTAGGATTTTCTTTTGTGTTCCTATCTCGACAATTCTCATATGAGAAGGTGATAAGATTGAGTTTCATTTTCTGCTAGGTTCAGAATCTACACATCAAGTTGAGAGAGATTCTCACTTAGGAGGAGCCTAAGTTCATAAGAGTGAAGTGAGCTTCACTAGAAGAAAGAAAGATAAACTACTTAGTGAGTAGGAGTCTCACATCTAGGGGAAGCCTAAGTGTTCATCTACTAATTACTCTTACTTAGAGGATCCTAAGGTATTTCGAGAAGGAGTCTCACATTTAAGGGGAGATTAAGTGTTAATTCAAAAAGTTGAGCTTGACGTATGTTACTGTTATTGTCTTATCTCTAAAGATAAGTACAACATTGTAATTATTTTATTTTATGTTAGTGGATTTATCTTTTTTTTGGGCACATTCCCCCTCCAACATAGATGATATTAAATCGAACTGAGATACCAATTTCTATGTTGCATCTGTGTTCTTTGTTCTTTATCTATTTCTATGTTGTTCTGCAAATTGTTACAACATTGCACTTAATATATATAATTGTATGCTCGATTACCTTCCTATTTTTTCATGATTCATTAGTATTTTGATTTTGTTGAGGATCTCATATCGAAAAAATCAAGGAATCTCACAATCTTGATAAATGAGCTACTCCTCTCATTGTAAAATGATCTTAAGATAGATACTCAAGTTATCTAATATAATATAAGAGTAGATGAAGCCTAAACGGGCATTTAGTACAAAAACAAAAAATTGGAATTTGAGACACTATAATCCACTTAATTATAAAGATATGTTAGATGATATAATATATAGAATTTATCTCCATCTATCAATTTAAACTTTTGGATCAATTGGTGATTTAAAATGGTAGCAGATAACATGTGGTCACGATAGAAACAAATGTATAGTATTCATAGTTCTTGTTACGAAATCAACAAGTAAAGAATACAGAAAACGTAAAAGAATTCAGAAGATCGACATATAGATTTACGTGGTTCACTAACAATGTATTAACTACGTCCATGGGGCACAGAGATAACAATTTTATTAGAAAGAATGATAACAAATTACGTATGAATAGCACCTCCAGAGTTAAAGAGTTTATATAGTGCACTTCTCTAAATCCCAAATGGAAAAGGAAAATATTTAAATAATTAAATATATGTTATACCAATTCTAATTAGGGCATTCGAAGTGTCAGGTAATAGATTTAAGGCATTCCAACCATTCTAATGATCGATCTCTATTGAAAAGACATAAAAACAAGCTCTCGATATGATAAAAATTAGAGGAAATGTTGATTAATTAGAAAGGAGATCAACTAGCATTTTATTAGGGATGAGGGTCAAAGTTGTAATCAAAGTTTCACATTCTTTTAAAATGAGAAAATTTCATAGATTTATAAATATATATTACTTTATTTTACTTATTGGTTTTTTTAGTGCAACAACTCAGGAGTGAGGATAGAACCTTCAATCGACTCTAAAGAATACCATATCAATTATCGTGGAAGTAAATTCACTCTAGCTATTTTACTTTTAGGTTAACATATCCTACAACTTGCTTTTACCATCTCTTTTTTGGCCTAGCAACCATTATTTCATAACAATAAGATAGATATAGATATGTAAGGTAAAACTACCGAGGATATAATTCGGTAATTGACAATTCGTTTGAATCATGAGTTGAACTATGGTCTTCAAATTGTGGAGACATTTGAGAGCAAGTACTATTGATGAAAAATGCTGGTTGAGAGGGTCTTGGTAGAGTGATGGAACCACTGTTAAGCATGAGAAGTACAGTAGTCATTGTTGGCCTCTCAAGTGGATTTTCTTGAACGCATAACAATCCAATATGAATGCATCTGGCCATTTCAATTTTTGAACCACTTTTCAAACAAGGATCAACAATATCTAGTGCATTTCCTGATTGCCAATTTCTCCATGCCTACAAGAACAACACTTAGAATGAGCATTCATATGCATCTACTCTAATTACACTAAGATTTCTCCAAATAGGAAAGAAAATATGAATTTTTACTTACATAGTTAACAAGAGTTTCTACAATCTCTTTGTTGGTTTGAGCTCGGTTATTCTTTTGTCCTGTCACAATCTCTAGAACTAAAATACCAAAACTAAATACATCTAATTTGATCGAAAATTGACCATTCCATGCATACTCTGGAGCCATATATCCACTGCATTCAATAGTGGCATAGACAAATTTAATTAGTAGTTCCCTCACCATATAAAATATAACATGAGATAGTTGCTAGTAGTACTTACTATGTACCAATGATTTTTCTTGTATCTCCTTGTGTTTGGTCATGCATAAATAGTTTTGCAGTTCCAAAATCAGAAATTTTAGCATTCATCTCTGCATCTAATAAAATGTTAGAAGCTTTGAGGTCTCTATGGATAATTCTAAGTTGGGAGTCTTCATGGAGGTAAATAAGTCCTCGAACAATTCCTTCTATAATATTGTACCGAGTTTTCCAATCTAAAATCTCACGCTTAATAGGATCTGCATGCACATTATTTAAATCCAAAATTAGGATAATTAATAGAAAATTTTTAAAATGAATCTAAAAAGAAAATCTAATTAATTAAAAGAAATGAAGTGGGAGAAACAGAGGAAGTAAGCAGAGAGAAGGGGTATTACTAAAGAGGAATTTCTCAAGACTGGAATTCTCTACAAACTCATAAATGAGGAGCTTTTCATTTCGGTTGAAGCAGAAACCCAAGAGCTGAACTAAATTCCGATGTTGAAGCTTAGCGACCAACACGATTTCATTCTTAAATTCGTCATCTCTTTCATTTGAGCCTTGAAATAGTCGTTTCACAGCTATATTTTGTCCATCCGGAAGCCGACCCTGTCAATTAATTACATGAAATTGGGTCTTCAAGTTCGTATGTTAAGGCTTGGATTGGGGTTACCTTATAAACAGCTCCAAACCCGCCTCTCCCAAGTTGATTTTCATCGGAGAATCCATCCGTTGCGACTCTAATGGTATCGAAATCGAACTGCAAAGATTCTACATTCGGGCTTCCATCTTCACGCAGATCCATGGATCAAAAGTTCAAAGTTAAAACACACACAATAACGAATCTTATAGTGAAGTAACTTTGGGGCTCAAAAGGAGTTTCAGCATTATTTACTTTTAGGAGAATTTCTTGCCCTTAAGATGATGATGATTAGGAGCAGAGCAGCCACAACAGCAACCACAATAATAGGCACAAAAATGAAGACCAGTCTTCGAGTTCTGTTTCCTGTAAAAACAAAACAGAGCACTCAGAGAGAGAGAGAGAGAGAGAGAGAAAAGAAAAAGAAAAAGAATGAAAAGAAAATTGCCTTGTGAAGAAGAAGTTGTATTTGATGAAAGAGAAGGAGAGGTGATTGAAGTCCGGGGATCTTGAAAGGTGCGATTGAAATCAAATCTAATACTACAACTGGGGTTAAGAATTCTAACTCTTGGGGCCTCATAATAAACTGGTCGAACTTGTGCAATCACGCCAAGGAGGCAGTCGGTACAATCATTGGAAGGCAAATCAGGAGTGCACTGCACATCCCCATAAATAACAGGGAAATTCGGGACTTGGGCTTTTCCAGTAGCGTACTTAAGACGAGAATCACCAGATGCAGCTTCAGGGGTGAGTTTTATAAGCAAATCAGTGGCCAATTCAGTGAAGCGAGGGTCTGAAGCATTACTGGGCAAAACAACGTAGCGAGTAGGTCGAAGGTCCATGACGCCGAACAAGGAGCGGTCAGAGTAACGGAGCATACAATCTTCGAACCAAACAACAGCCTCAATCTGGGTGGGACAGTTTTGGGAGAGAAGGGTTATAGAGTTGTTGAGGCAGGTTTTGCAAGACTGTGGCGCAACGCCTCCTCTGCATAGCCCAATAGCATAAGCTTTGTGGTCATGGCCGTAGGAAAAGTTGTAGAAGCCATAGTCAATTTGATGGGTGGTTAAGGTGGAGAGGAGGTTGTTCAGATTGGCTTTGTAGGTACTGTTATTGGTGTAGTTTCCTTCGGCAACATCGCAAACCCATCCGAGATCTTGCTGAGCGATTGCCATGTGGTTGCGTTGGCAAATTAGTATGAAGAAGATTAAGAAACCCAAGTAGAGGGAAGGACAATCCTTCAACCTTAACCAAACCATTTCTTTTCGGATGTGTAACACTCGGGAATATTGTTTGTGGGTATGAACGTTCCATATGTGAAGATTGCTTTACTTATTTTATAAATGGAAATTCAAATGCCAAACCAGCATAGTTCTTTTTTTTTTTTTTTTTTTTTAATAATCTTAGATTTCAAAAGTATTTAAAAAATGCCTATTCTCACTCTCAATTAAAAAATTGGATCAACACAATTCAACTCCGTTCAAATAAAGAAAAATTTATAGATTAGGTTGGTTTATGGGTTCATCTAAAATACTTTGAATCAACCTAAATTTATTATTGATTTAAAAAATATATTTATCTCAATTTTATTTAATTTCATTATATTTTAGATAATTTATTATTCAACAATTCCTAAGAATCATTTGTTAGCATTTTTTTAAAGAAATTTTTTATAATATAATTTGAAATTGAGTTATTAATCTTAATTGAATATATGAAAATGATTAAACAAAATTTTTACATATTAACATTTTACTTATTTTTAGGAAAAAATTTAAATAAATAATGCAAGCAACCCAACCCAAATCTTTCGTGGTTGGGTGAGGTTCATTATTCAATAAAGGTCATTTGACTTTAAGAAGCTTACGACTCGACGATTGAATTGGGTCTAAAAAATATTTTAACCCAACCCATGAATACTCTTACTTATTTTTCCTTATATATTATTATTAGAAAAAAAATAAAGAAAATCAGACTTTCTTTATATTTTATCCATATTCAACCTTTAATAAATTAGTTATGTTAATGACTCCTTTGAAAACATTTTCATTCTATTTTCGCTTTTCATTTTTTGAAAAACAAATTTGTTTGATAGGCATTTTTGTCTCTTTCCTTTTTTAAAAAAAAAAAAATTATGAAACCTTTCTCAAAAAGGGAGTCAAATTTAGAAAACTCCAAAAAGTTTATGCTAAATTATAAGAAAAAGAATACCTCTAAACTTTATATTGTGTCTAAAATATCCCTGAACTTTCAAAAGTTCTAAAAATACCCTTAAACTTTCAAAAGGAGTTAAAAGAAACACTTTTACTGTTAATTTTAGATGGAAGTCATATTAAAATTTTATTTAAAAAAACTTCCAAACTTTCAAAAGTTTCAAAAACACCTTTAAACTAAAAAGAAATCAAAATACCTCCACCGTTAGTATATGAACAAAAATTGTTAATATCTCGTTGCAAAAATCAGTCTATTTTTTTTAAAAAAAAAAATAAAATAAAATATATTCAAAAGTTTGGGAGTATTTTTTAATAAAATCTTAATGGCTTCCGTCCAAAACTAATGGAAGGGTATTTTTAAAGTCTTTTTAAAAGTTTTAGGGTAATTTTAGAACTTTTAAAAGTCCAAATGTATTTTTGACACAGAATATAAAGTTTAGGGGTATTTTTTGGAAAATTATTTTAAATTACAAAACTATTGAAAATATTTATCAATAATAGCAAAATATCACAGTCCATCTGCGATAGACTGCAGTAGACTACTATCTATTCGCAGTCTATCACAAATGAACTGTGATATTTTGCTATTATTTGTAAGTATTTTGATTCATTTTTCTATATTTGAAAAAAACTTTATTTTCTTATATAATTTAGCCTATATTTTATTGTATTATATGTAATGAATTCAGGAAATTTATTTTAAAAAAACCATTGAACTTTGTACTTTGTGTTGAAAGTAATATAGAATTTTCAAAAATTTTAAATATGCCCTAAAACTTTGGAGAAAAGTTCAAAAAATACCCTTACCATTAGTTTGAATGAAAACCGATAGAACTTTGTTTCAAAAAATATTCTCAAACTTTCAAAAATTTAAAAGATATCCTTAAACTTAAATAAAATTTCAAGACTACCCTCACAATTAATATCTGAATAGAAATAGTCATTGCAAAAATATACCTTTGAAGTTTCAAAAGTTGTATTAGACCATGAACTTTCAAAAGTTGGTTAGTATCTCCCCTACTTCAATCTATGACCTAACACTTCTCTATTTCCTTTTTTTTTCTCCTCTCCTTCGAAACCCTCTTATTCCCTTTCACCTTCTCTCCCATCCCTTGATTATCTTCTTGTTACTGATTTTGTTGTTTCATATTAACTTTTGACCTTTGTTCTTCTCAGAGAAGAAAAAAAAAAAAAAAAAAAAACCTTACCCCTCCAAATAAGGTATCTATTCTATTGAAAGAAGAATAAGTGAATAATTAATGGAACAACTAAGGGACCTTCAAACTTAAATATTTTAATAAGGTTGTATGTTAATGAGTAGTTGAGTGTGCGTTAATACGTCATTTGAGTTTAATATACAAAAAGTGAGATATGTTGAGAATTAGAGATCACTCGTTGAGTTTAGATTATAATTTTGAGGATAACTAGTAGGAGGGACAAGAAAGAAAACATATACATAACTAAATTTGTAATGATGAAAACTTGGTTGATACTTTTTGGATTCAAAGTGCTTTATAGTTTATTGTTTGATTAGTTAAGAAGATTTAAAGGACTCGAAGATGATATTCCTTTGTCGGTCATTTTTGTATTTGATTATTCATTGTTTCCTTATAAATTTTAATAAGAGATTTTGATTTTGAAATTTTGTGAGCTTTTATGAAATTTTATACTTTAACTTGAAGTTTTGAACCTAAAAAAACCAAAACCAAAAACAGAAGTTTGATGGTTTGGTTTATGTGTGGTTGCTTAGAAAATTTGTGTAAGAATTAGACAAATAGCAAAAAAATGAGAATATTTATATATATGTAGAAAAAAATGAGGGTATTAGATAAGCTGTTTTAAAATTGGTATTTTCCCAGCTTAAAATAACTTCAAAGGAATAGATAATATTAACGATATGAGCATTTTAAAACTATTTTTTTCAAGGTTAAGAGTACTAGTACAACTTTTTTTAAGTTGCAAGGATATTTTTTAAATGAGATATTAACGATTTATGTTCATATACGAACAATAAGTGTATTTTTAATTATTTTTTCTTTAAGTTTAGGGGTATTATAAAACTTTTGAAAGTTCAATAATATTTTTTGAAATAAAGTACAAACTGTCTCTATCTAAAATTAATGGTAAGGACTTTTTTTTTAAAAAAAAAGTTTTAAAAGTATATTGAAACTTCTGAAAGTTCAAGGGTATTTTGGACACAATATGCATAATTCATGGATATTTTCAATAATTTAACCTAAATTTTATTTTAATTTAAAAAGAAAAAAAAAAAAAAGAGAAACAGTTATTAAACACATTTTTATTTTTTTATTATATTTTTGAAGAAATACAAAAATAATTATTAAAGATGTTTCTATTTCTATTGTTTTCTTTAAAAAAGGACAAACGAAAAGCAAAAAGTTGAACAAAGTTATCAACGGGAGCCTTAATTTCATTGGGCACCCTTTTTCGAAATATAATATGGGGTGAAAATATTCAAATAACCATAAAAATTAAAATTAAATTAAAGAAGTCAATGTCAAAAGTCATGTTTTTGTCTCTCTCTCTCTCTCTCGTGCATGACCAAGTTTTAAATACTCAATTTCATGTCTAAGTGAATAGTTTAGAGATATTGACATCATCTTAACCTAAAAGATTCAATCCTCAATTGATGTACTAAAAATACACTTATTTTTATGAAAATATTGAAATATAAATTTTATGAAAAATTAAAATATTGGTGGATGTATATTTATAAAAGAATTATAAATGAAAAAAATTAAAAATAATATGAAATTGACAAATAAAGAACATAGAAAGAACGTAAAAGTAGAAAATCGACACATAGACCCAAGACATTTCGACAAAAAACACATAGATAAATACTTTATACTCAAGTTAACTTCTTCATGTTTCAAACAATTTTCTCTTGCGATATAATTGAAATTTCGATTTACTCTTTATGATGATATGTTAAACTCAAAGATGTATGAAAATATTAAATAGGCACATGTCAACGAAAGTTGAATGCCCTAAGAAATGATTCCATGATAAAACTATTAAAGCATCATCAATTTTCAAGTGCTCTTCGACCATCCAAACAACATCAATCATCTTTTCAACGCAACATATATTTAAACAAATAATTTTGAAATTGTTAAAATTATTTTCATCATTCAAAATCACTTTTAAACATGTTTTTTATAATTTCGAATCATTTTGATACTCACCTTAAATACTTTTTACCACAATTTCATTTAATTTTAAATGATCAAGTAACGCATTTTTTTTTGAAGGTGATGTAAACCAATTAAAAATTACACAACCAATTTACAAGCTACCATATTGCCTCCAAAATATTCAACCTTGGGAAATTGAAGATTCTGCATCGAGTTTCTACTTCAACTTGAATAAGGCCGTCAGGAATTTGGGTGAGTCTCTCTCCCTCTCTATACAAGTTGAGGATAGAAAATTTAAACCACGTACCTCACCCACCTCAGAATATATAAATACTAGTTGAGCTAACTTCTTATTGGTAAGTAAAGAAAGTCCCATACATGTTTAAGTGGTTATAAACTTATAATATAAGGTATTATATTTTTAAAATATCTCTATTACCTTTAAATTTTCAAAAAAAAAGTTCAAAAATATTTATTGAAGGATAACTTTTTGGCCAATCACAAATTGCACGTCATTTCCAAATTTAATGATGAAATTCCAAATGATTAAATTTGGGACCATTTAGGAGATGACATGTGTCCAAAATTGAAATTAAAGATAAGTTCCGATGACGCCCCGTGTTTTCATCATGACCGTTGAATCAGATAAAATTAATTTGGTCTAATTTAATATTATTTGGGTTAAAGTCCAACTAAACCCGAAAATAGGTTGAATTTGACTGAAATGTCAAATAAGGCCCATGGACCAACTAAATCCAAGTCCAATTAATTGGGCACAAAGGTCAAGCCTATGGACCAACCAAGCCCTAGTCCAACTAATTGGGCTCAAGAGTTAGACCCATGGATCAACCAAGCCCAAGTCCACGAAGGCCATTAGAGAGTTGTATAAAAATAGAAAAGTTCTTCTTATTTGTGGGGGTCAACAATTCTACATTACAAACTTCATTAGATAATACTTAGATCAATCATGGAATTATGCATAACAATTTTTCTAAGTCTCAAAACTAAGGTCCAGATTATTATCTTTTAAAAACAATAAAAGAGTCCTGAGATAATTCACCAGCAACCAGAAGACTCCTAAACTGCTAAAGCTGCACACTTCCTTGAGACACAAGTCTTCTGAAGACACAAAGACCCTTCCAAGACTTGGACTTCAAGAACGTCATGCGCTTCACTTCTTTAAGTTAAGTGCACGCATTCAAATGAGAGAAAATCAAGGGATCAAGTGTTAGAGATCTAACCACGATACATCAAATCAACATCTACACCAACAGAAACTCAAGCTCAACTCCACGAAACAAGTTTCTTCGTAAACCTCATGTGAATAAATTGGTATGCTTAGTAAGCCCTCTCTACCTCTCATCTCTCTCTTAACATCCAAAGAAATCAATAGCACCAAAGAAAGCTATATCCAAAGTAACTGTTGTAAGCGACTCCTATCTGTCACCCGTCACCCATAGTCGTTCAAAAGAGGTGACACAGAAGCAGAATCTTCTAAAGGTGGGATTGTCATAAAAGAGAATCCCTTGTTTGACAACTCGACTTCTGCCTCCAGCAAGACAAAAAGGGAATCACACCCAGATGTGGTTTATGTCATGATGGCGGACGTAACAATCAAGGCGGTCATGGCAGAAATGGAAACAAGGATAAATTTTTTGATGAAGGTCGTTGAGGAATGAGATCATAAAATCGATGCCTTGAGAGAATAGATATAATCTTGAGAAGCTACTGAATCAAGCCAAACTTCTACTGTCAAAGAAAATGACAAAGGGAAACCGTATTGCAGGAAAATCAGCTGCAACAATCAACTTCTAATGCCTCTTTGTCGGTCCAACAACTGCAGAATATGATCATGACCTCCATAAGGGATCGGTATGGAGGCCCGTCTTATACCTCTTTTATGTATTCCCAGCTGTACTCCTAGAGAATTGACTGCTTGAGAATGTCTACTGGATATCAACCCCCGATGTTCCAGCAATTCGATGGGAAGTGCAACCCTGAGCAACACATTGCTCACTTTGTGGAGACATTCGAGAACGCGGGAATTAGGGGAGATCTGCCAGTCAAGCAGTTTGTTAGAACCCTCAAAGGAAACACTTTCGACTGGTACACTAACCTAGAGTCTGAGGCAATCAACAGTTGAGAGCAGCTTAAAAGAGAATTCTTGAACTGTTTCTATAGCACCAGACGCACTGTCAGCATGATGGAGCTGGCAAATGACAAGCAATAGAAAGGGAAAAAAGTCATCGACTACATCAACCGATGGAGAGCTTTGAGTCTGAATTGCAAAGACCAACTCACCTAACTGTCTGTTGTAGAAATGTGCACCTAAGGTATGCATTGCGGACTTCTCTATATTCTATAGGAAATAAACCCAGTACATTTGAAGAATTGGCGACTTGTGCCCATGATATGGAGTTGAGCATCACCAATAGAGGAATGAAGGATTTCTTGATCCCTAAAATGAAGAAGAATAAAAAAGAAATAAATGGCGGTGAGAAGATTGTAAAAGGCGCCACGAAGGAATCAATGGTCGTTAATGCACACTGCGCTAAAGTTTTCTTTGAAAGGGAAGGAGAAGAGAATTGAAAAGAAAGACAATGGATGTGATATGCTTGAGCAACTGCTAGAAATTCAGTTTATCCAGCTATAAGAATGTAAACGACCGAAACAAGTAAGGAAGGTAGATGTTCCTAATTACTACAAGTATCATAGGGTCGTTAGCCACCCCAGTCGAAAAATGCTTCATGCTAAAGGAGTTAATCCTAAGGTTAGCTCGGGAGAGGAAGATTGAGCTAGACCTAGACGAGGTTGCTCAAAAAAACCATGTCGCGGTGGCAGTAACTCTGAGCACTCCGACATCGACTATATGTTATGATGAAAAAGAAAGTTTGGCCCAATTTGGGACGCTTGAACCTATGGTTATACGGTTTCAGCAAGAGATCCAAGTCATAGATTTTCAAAACAGAGAAGAACACATTGATAGTGACGATGATGAATGTTGGATTATTGTAACGCACTGGAAGAAGAGAAAGTCGAGTCCTGCTAAAAAAGAGTTGCGCTCCTATCGGAGTTACATAAGAGGGAGCAAGACTCAGAAAAGGATAGAAAATAAGAAGGTGGACACTTTGGCGAACTTGGCTACTGCCTTAACAGTTCTAGATGATGTGTCTCTAAGTATATCGCTTTGTCGAAGGTGGGTTATACTTTCGGTCGAGATCGCATGTGGAAAAATGAATGCGATATCAGTCTGTTTAATTGATGAGGAAGACTGGTGGCAACCGATTATAGATTACCTTAGGAATAGAAGGCTTTTAGACAACCCCTGCCATAAGACCGAGATTCGAAGGAAGGTCACGTACTTCATTTGGGGTTTTATACAGCTGCTTCCTGGAAGGGCTCTTTCTTCGATGCCTTGGAAAAAAGAAATCAATGAAGTCTTTGGACGAAGCACATTCAGGCATATACAACACGCATCAATTTGGACGAAAGCTACAGTTCCAACTAAAGAGGATGGGTTACTACTAGCCAAGGATGATCCAAGATTCGATGAAATATGCAAAGAAGTGTGAGGCTTGTCAATACCATGCGAACTTCATTCATCAACCGCTCGAGCCTTTGCATCCGACTATAGCTTCATGGCCTTTTGAAGCGTGGGGGGCTTGATCTTGTTGGCCCTATAACACCTAAGTTATCAGCGGGACATTCTTACATCCCCGCAGCCACTGATTACTTTTCAAGGTGGGCTAAGGATCTCGCCTTGAGGGAAGCTAAGAAAGAAAGCGTGGTGGACTTTATCCGTACTCATATCATCTATCGATACGATATACCCCATCGAGTCGTGACAGATAATGGGAGGCAGTTCTCCAATAGCTTGATGGACAGGTTATGAGAGAAGTTGAAGTTCAAGCAGTTCAAGTCATCCATGTATAACGCTGCTGCAAATGGGTTGGTAAAGGCATTCAACAAAACGTTGTGCAACTTACTGAAGAAGATTGTCTCTAAGTCAAAGAGGGATTGACAAGAGAATATTGGTGAGGCATTGTGGGCGTACCGAACCACTCATCGTACCCCTACAAAAGTCATCCATACGCTCTTGTTTATAGGGTAAAGGCTGCCCTTCTTGTGAAAAGAGAAATTCTGTCACTAAGAATGGCAGTACAAGAGGGAGTGACTATAGAAGACAATGGAAGCTACGTCTTCAATAATTGGAAGCACTTGATGAAAAACGACTGAAAGCTCAATAACCATTGAAGTGTTACCAAGCGCGAATGTCTAAAGCCTTTGATAAGCATGTAAAGCCTTGATCGTTTCAAGTTGGTGATCTATTTCTTGCTATAAGAAGACTCATTATCACGACGAGACATACGGAAAATAAGTTCACATCTAAATGGGATGGAGCCTACATCGTCAAAGAGGTCTACACAAATAGAGCATACAAGATCGTTGATCAAGATGGATTAAGAATCGGCCCAATCAAGGAAAATTTTCTTAAGAAGTTTTATGCTTAACGAATGTAAAAGAAAAAAAAAACTCCTTATCGTAAGAGTATAAATTGCACACTGCTTCTGGCCTGCATGAGCTTAAAAAGTGAATGCCCATAAAAAAAAAATATTTAACTACGTTATGACTTGATCCCTGTCATTATAAAGGGTACATATGCAGCTTAAAGAAATTTAAGTTCAGTCACATGATAGAAAAAAATATGAGTTTAGTCGCATAAAAAGTAGAAATTTAAAGGAAGCTTCAAGCATTGGAATTTGATATTTTTAAGGGGAAAAAAAAAAAGAACAGAAAAAAAGTGACTTCCATATGAGAAAAAGTTTTTGGGTGCTACAGTAAACAAATTCAACAACTAAAAAGGCTCAAAGTTACAAAAAAAAATTCTTAAAGCTGCTAACAACTGGCACATGTGTAACTAAGTAAGATGGACAACATCTGACGTAGTTGACGAACAACATGGTACCCAATTGTAGTTCCTCAGCTCTTGCTGCATGGCTTCTAACATCTGACGTGGTACATCTAAAACCTTGACATCTTTATCAGAAAGAACTGAAGTGGTCTCAATTTCGTTATGGCCCCTCGCATTTCTGAAGTGTCAAGCTTACGTTGGTTAAAAAGATCTTTATTCTCGAAAATCAGCTTGGATATTTTGGCTCGATCAGTTCTGACGACTTCCAGCTTCGCTAACAATTTTTCTTCTTCTTGCAAGGCTCGAGAATTGCACTCTAGTAGTGCTTTTCTCTTAGCAAGGGGCACTACTCTCGTCATACAGTATCTTCTCCAGGTTAAACTCGGTCTCCTTCAGATGTTGGCTTTTACTTGTCTGAGTCAACTAAGAGGAAAATGATGACTGGAGCTTATTATAATTCTTTACATTTCGAAAATATTCATCTACGAGTTTTTTGATAGGGGGAAGGTTGGCACCACAAATGTCGAAAATGGCTTTGAATATTTCGTGAGTTTCTTTCTCTAGACAAAGGACATTCTCGAAAGGGGTACACATGATTTTCATATGTATGGTCTCCCACATGGCTAAGATCGTGTGACGTCGAACATTATAAACTACGTCTATAGCACAAAATTCAGATACCTTAGAAATAGCCAGGGGTGTTGTTTAATTCACATGCCTTGGGAGCTCCTTGGCCATAAAAGGGCAGCCAGAGGCAAAATTGTCCAATAGGGGGACCGGAGCTGCCAATATGGACAAATGCAGGTTCACAGCCACCTAAACTCGCCAAGGATTTTGAAGCTTCTCCGAGTTGTAAGACTTTCTCTATTAGAGGCACATTGGAGCAACCAGTTTCCTTGATTATGGGATCTGAAACCTTGACATTTCTAACATCTACTGTCTCCTTGGCAGGATGGATGTCGTCAGAGATAGCATGAACTTGATAAGACTATTGGACAGAATTCACTGGAAACACTACAAAAGTACCAATTCTCTCAGTGGTTAAGTCAACAGCAAAAGGTCCCATTAAAGTTTCTTCGTTTCACGACGCCACGAGTCTTTGAAGAGAGTTGTTCAAGGGTGGCTACAAAAAAAAAAAGAAAAAAAAAAAGAAAGAAAGAAAGAAAGGAAAAGGGCGTAAACCATATAGTCAGAGATATGAGATGAAAAAAAATTTAGAAAAACGGAAGAGTCGATATATCAATAGGTTGCGGGTACTAGGAATCACTGGATCGTTTTGATGCCTTTCAAAAAGTCGTTATCCAACGCTTTGTGTTTCTTGGAGGGTCTTTTCTAGTGACGGTAACTAGTTCTACTGTGACTATCCTCTCTGATTAGGTTGGAAGCATCCTTCTGCAAGATCGTTGTTGTCTCTTCAATCAAATGAATTTGTTTTCTTCCTTGGGTGGCCCCTTTAACTTTGGGTAGTTTTGGGTAGGGCCGAAAGAGGAATGGCCTTGGTCACTAAATGATGTCGGTTCTCTTCAAAATAATTTTCGTGCTTTGCAGCCACCAATCCCTGAACCGTGGAGTAACATGGGTGTGTAGATCCAACGTGCGGGCCGACAAGAATACTTGAGACTATGTCTGAGTCTCGTGAATTCCCTCCAGTGATATAACAAATTCTTTGGCGTAAGGGTAAGCGGTATTCTGCATATATCGTAAGAAATGTCTTAGTGAAAGCCGAATTGTTGGCCAAAGCGAGAGGGACTATATGATTCTATAGTCTGAACATTTCCACATTGGGAAGATAGGTAATCTGATCGCTTGCTGGATAAATAACTGGACTTTAGGAATGATAGATCTCTGCCATCAGTCATGCGCTCATGCCTACTTCTATTCTGAATATTCACGTGCCATTGAATTTTGGCGCCACTATGGATCAGTTCCCGAACCTCATACTCGTCAAAGTAGATCGAGCCACCTTTGCTAGAAAAGTTGGCCATCTTTGGACCCCAAATGACTACAGGGGTGGGGTAATGTATATTAAAATGGTGGGTCAGTCAACCACGGACATAGTGCATGGGGAAGCGAAAGTTTATGGGTCCAATTGGGTTTGAAGCCTCCGTTATCAACTCTAGCCATGGTATATATTGGCCAAGACTGGAACAACAAGACTATAGAAAGTCCCATTAGCCATCAGGCTAGCCATTCTAAAGACTCTAAGGCGAAGGTAACCTCCCTTTTGCGGGAACACAAAAAGACATAACCAACAAGATAGAAAGGCAGCCAAATATGTTTTATCCTTCAAGTCGTCTACTATCTCTAGCTCCATGAATAGCATATTTTTCCTACTCAACCAGTCTCGAAACACAATCTTTGTACCGTCAGTATTTTGTGTAGACCAGTAGCAAGAGGCTTTCTTTTGCTTCCATGTAGTAGGCTTATCATATCTCTGAGCCCCTAGGAACTTAAAAGAAATCCAGGAGCTAATGGACACTACGGAATCGTTCTTAGAAGGTATCGTGCGATTTTCTCTCTACAAACACACTATTAATAATATGCATGGAAAAGGTGTTCACAGTTTTTTGGCAGAAACTTCTCTTTGTCACGATAGCCAGTTAATTCTTTAAAAGAAGGAATCACCTCCTCATAGAAGAATCCCCTGATTGAAAGACCCCCAAATGACCATAGATCACATAAAGAAATCGATAATTCGCTTGCCACAGTATGAAGAGTGTTGGTTGAGGGAAACCAAGCTTCGCAAAAGGCTTAAACTATGTCACTGTTACGATCGTATGTGTATAGAGAAGCCATCACTGTGCCAAACTGACATCATAAAGGAACCGCTCATTTTTTTACACGGATTAAAGAACTCGTAACTTGCAGTTGAGGGAGCTCACTGTCACATTATTTTTTTCTTTGCATAAGGGTGAGTCGTTTTTTTTAATTATTACTATCTTTATTTTTTTCTTAATTTTTTTTTTTTTGCAGCAATGGCCTGATACATGACCACCTCCTTGACACGCATTGGGATACCTCGGAAAGGTCTAAATAACCCTATTATGTCACCCTATTTTGATCAACATAAGGATGACCCCGAAAAAGTCTAACAATCATAGGGATATAACCACTTTCTCCCCAACATGGGATGGGTCTCCCCTATTATATCACTACTTTTTTATCAACATGGGAACCAACATGGGATCGATCTACCTTATTATATGATCAGCATGGGAATCAACATGGGATGGGTCTACCCGATTATATCACCATTTTCTAATCAACATGAGAGACCGCAGAAAGGTCTAACAACCTAGGGATTAACAACCTCCATTTCATCAACCTAGGGATGACCTAGAAAGGTATGCCCTATTATATCATCGCTTTCTACTTCTCGATCAACATGAGGATGACCCAGAAAGGTTTAACAACCCTCGTTTGATCAACCTAAGGATGACCTTAGAAATGTTTGCCTATTATATCTTGATCGACATAGGGATGACCCCATCCCGAAAAGGTATAACAATCCTCATTTGAGTAGGGAAAGGTCTACCCTATTATATTGCCACTTCTCGATCAACATGGGGATGACCCTAGAGAGGTCTAACAACCTTCATTTGATCAACCTAGGGATGACCTCGGAAACGTATGCCTTATTATATCTTGATCGACATAGGGATGTCCCCGAAAAGGTCTAACAACCCCTATTTGATCAAGCTAGGGATGACCCGGAAAAGTCTACCCTATTATATCGCCATTTCCCGGTCAACATCAACCTCCATTTGATCAACCTAGGGATGGCCCTGGAAAAGTCTACCTTATTATATCGCCATTTCCCGATCAACATGGGGACGATCTTGGAAAGATCCAACGACCCTGCTCTTATCATTTTTTTTTTTTTTGGCTTAACTGTTTTTTAACCAAGCCATCAAGATTAATTGCTTTATGGCATTTTTTTTTGCGTGGAATGATGGTTCATTCGCTAAACGCATCTTTTCTGGCAAGAGATACCTCGTGATTCTTGGAGATAGAGGTCAGCCAACAAAGGATGGACTTAACTTTCTTGTGGCGAAGTCGTTAGCTTGCCCCTTTACAAATCGCTGACCAAGTTTAGACAACAACATGATCCTTCCCAAATTATAGATGGAGGTCCCTTTCACTCAGGGAAAATGTGCGTGAGTTTTACAATCTTCCATTCATAATGAGGCTCCTAATCCTGACCAAACGTTAATTCTCGAGCCTCATGTAATTGTGGGCCAGGTCCTCTAGAATGGTATAAAAAGAGGGAGGGAGAGGGCAGAGACGGTGAAAATTGGAGAACCAAAAAAAAAAAAGTTTTATTTTTCCCTCCTCTGCATTAAGGGAAAAAAAGCTAAATGAATATTGCTCTTGCAAATGAAAAAAGATGCAAATTGAAGAAGAAAAGAGGAGGATGAAGTCCACCAAGGGTGAATGAAAAAGCCACGAAGATGAAAAGAAGGTTCTTATGAAAATCAAAGAGATGAAGGACTCTATCACTCTACCTTTTACAGCGAGTTACAAGCATGATTTGGCCAATTAAGTTACACAAAGAAAATCTGAATTAAATTTGAATTCAGAATAAATCTTTCGATCTAAATTAGATTTGAGAATTTAATTTAAAAGCTATCGGTAGAGTTGTTTTTGGTTACTTTCACAAAAACCAAATGTCATGGACGAACAAACCCCAACAAACTTCTTCAATAACTCCCTTCATTTGACACCCCACTCACCTCCATCTGCAGCCGTTGGCTTCAACTCATTTCCAATCTGAATTTCTATTACCACCGTCGATTTCTCTATTTCGTTGGGAACGATGATCATGTCCTGGTCATTTGAGAATATAGATGAAGATCGAGATTGAACTCTCCAGGTTATGTAATGGGATCCTTATAAGCTTCTTGACTCTCATCTCATTTTGCTTCGGTGCGTCAAGTTTCTTAGATATTTCATCTCAAGATGAAGGATGAATCTTATAGATACCTTGTTATATTCAAAATCGGAACTGTGCGAAAGGAAGATACCGAAAGTAAACTCACTGCTTATAATTTTGGAACCAAGGAAGCTTAGGAGAGAGAGTAGAATTAGATTCATGGCTAAATTTTGGGAGATAAGAGAGAAGCCACCTTTTCTTCTTGGAAACAAGTGCCTATCTTTTGTTCATTGCATATTAGGATATGTAATTTGTGTGTATTTGTGGGGTTCAATTACAATTTTTTAGTACATAAAACTTCCCTTTCCATGACTTGATGAAATTTTTAACTATTACAAGGTATTTGTGTGGGATTTAAGCCAACTTTAGTATAAGGTGTGTGATAAAATATGACAAAAATTCTAATTAATACAATAACACAAGATATTTGCATGATTTAAGATTGAAAGCGTTCTTTTTTCTTTTGGCCAATTCCAAGTTTCACCATTTACTTAGAGTCCATGTGTGAAACTTAATGAATATTCGTAATTAGAGGTTAACTAGAAAAATTATTAGTTGAAAGATCTAAAGTCGTAAGTTTTTACAATATTTCAAAGGTGTTTACCCCAAACTCCCTCTTTTTTTTAGTATAGTGTACAAATACTTTAGCAAGTTATCTTTGTGGCTTCTTTCTTTTAGTATATTTGCATGATAAACAAATTTTTTTGTTGGGCTCTCATTAGACTTATTTTGAATAACATATATTTGCTTATTTCATGTCTTGAGTTATTCATTATAAATTTGGACGTTTAACTAATTTGTTGATGAAAAGCAACAAGCATAACATTTCTTGTTTTCAACAATTAATTTTAGAAGGTTGATAGTATAAACACTATACCAATTGAGCTATACTTTTGTTGGCTTCAACAAATTATTTTAATATATAAATTAATATATATATAATAACGACCTTATCATATAATATAAATTAAACTATATGTTATATCAAACATAACACATAACTTATAGAATTAATATTGTATCAAATACAATATAACCTATAATTTTATTTCTCTCAATAATGCATGGAATTTAATATAAATCACATTTATACTAAATTTAATTATATGAATCCAATTCACATCATTAATATTTGAATCATATTCACATATTTATTTCTTCTCAAATAAACTTTATATTATAATGTATCAAATACATTATATTAATTATATCATACCTAATTAAATTAAATTAATTATATCACATATAATTAATTCTCTCATTTAATTTGAACAATTCAGACTAATCCAAAATTGATTTTCATTAAATCCTTGTTGAGCTATAAACAAGACCTCATGGACCTATAGATTGAAACTCCAATGGTACTTGAATAATCATTAACTATCAGACACTCCACTAAAGACCGACAGTTGTACTCTTCGCACTACAAATATATTTCTATGTTTATTGGATATAACCAGTCAACAGTGCGATGACCCTTCATAAATTGCTCGTAAGTACAACTAGGCCAAAATTACCGTTTTTCCCCTATAGTTACATTTAACTCCTTAAGTACCACTGATCCCTCTATTAAACAATAAGTCATAGTCCAACCATAGCCAAACCCCTCTAGGCTAGGAGAGAGTGTGGCGCCACATTGTTCAAGCTCCGGAATCAACCCTTAAAAGATCAGTTTATTTATTTATCCCGACATTGGGGAAGGAGTGGATTCCGTCTTGTGTAGATCTATATTCCCAACTCTCCAATCAAACGAATCTCTAAAATGGTAGGCCTATTGAGTTGGCGGTCTGGTCACTCTCACCCATACAAATCAAAGGACCGCCTTTATAGGCAGGAGTTCACAACTCATTCAAGATTCAGGTCATGTCACCTATGGTCATCCTAGTGAAATGTAAGTCCCTATTGCGAACGACATTATATAATGAGACTGATCATTTCATGGTCCGATCTTATACAAACTTCTTTGCATAGAACACCCTCGCTCACATGTCTCCATATGAATGATCAAGATCGGATAATTTATAGCACTTTACAACAATTGTAACACCTACGAAGCGGGTCGTATTCATTGTGTCACTAGGATAAGGTATCTAGCTTTATCCATCTACTACAGACCATTTAGGTTATCACTTAAACATGATCCACCTATATAACTCTACATACATGTTTAAGCTACAGATGATAACCTTGGATGTTAGTTTATTGGTTTGTGGATTTAATGCTACTAAATATGAAATAAAACATCTCATATTTTATTAAATAAATAAAAAGTTTGTACAATACAGTTACAAACTACAGGACCCTACGAGATTTAGGGTATCAACCTCAACAATCTCCCACTTGTTCTAAAGCTAGTGGGTGTACAATATAAAAGTCTCACTAATATACAAGTACACAAAGCAATAAACTAGGGCATAACACGCGCCTAGTACAAAATCTCCCACTTTTCCTAGACTAATGTGGCCTATCCTGTAGACCCATACTCTGCAAATGACCCTCAAACTGTTGGAAATGTCCTAAAAACTCGCAGTTTGTAAACATTAAACATATTCTATTCACAATACAGTTATTATTGAAAATTCGTTCAATAAAGATTTTATTTTGTTATAGAATCACATATTAAATCCAATAAACTAACTCATGGCTATAAAATGAATTCTTAAACTTTTTGTAGAGACATAAAAGAGGATGAAGATTTAGTAGATAGCCAAAAAGGTCTATAAGTATAAGCTTGGGACATAGTTCTATAAGATAGAATTCACTCCTACCCGTCTTATGGTTAGCAGATAGGTTGTTCCCTTAAGTATTGACTCTTGGTCTTGAACAAAGGGACTATGCCCTCTCGTGACTGAAAGAGATTCGGTTTATTGGTATGACCATAAACCAATCGTGACTGAGAGAGATTCAGTTTATTGGTAGGACCATAAACCAATCGTTCTTTAGAGAATTAGTGGAAATTTAAGGAGCAAGATGTATTACAAAGGTAAAACAATAACTTTGACCTACCTGTGAATGATCGATTTACTGATTATGGTTAAATCAAGTGGACAAAGACATATCTATAGTGAGGAGAATGCAACTACTAAGCTATAGTGGTATGTTTTGGTAGTTAACAAATAGTGATTAATTTGGTTTAAAGAGTTTAGCCAATTAATCTCAAATTGTTGGAACTCATGATCTATAGGTCCATTAGGTCCCTCTACTAGCTCGTAAAAGGATTAAAACCTTATATTAGAACATTGAGTGAATTTGAAATGTTCAAATTTGAATTAGAGTTTGGATAATTATTATTTAATATAATTAACTTTCAATCAATGAATTAAACGGTTTTGAGGGTTCTAAATATTTAAATATGATTTAAATATTAATGATTCATGTTTGAATTAGATGTTTTAATAATTTAACATTTCATATTTAATGAATGAATGAATTAAATTATTTAATTAACTATTTATTTATTTATTTATTTTAAAACATTTTGAATTTATGAAATTCCAAATAGTTAATGAACTCGATATGATTAAATTAATCTAATTAAATAAGTAAATAATAATAATAATTTCATTTTAAATTTAAAATGGATAGTGGGATTATCTCACTTAATCCATTAACATTACACCTAGCCAATTTGTTTAATGAAAAATCGAGTATCAATTTCAGATTTAATCCATTTTCATGTTTCAATTCTATAAATATGCGTTATATTATTTAGAAAAATATCATGCAATCTGAAATTTTAAAGGGAAAGATTTTGATTTTTCTCTTCAACTCTCAAAACTCACCCCAATTCTTTTTCAATTTGAATTCCACCACTCAATTTAAGGCCTGAGTGTAAGCCCTCTCTTCTTCTACTCTTTCTTAGAATATTAGGAAGCATATAGTTAAGATTTATAATAAAAAATAAAAGGATTTGGATTGACATTTGTTTCATTTAGGAAAAGGAAATAAGGATTGGAGGAATAATTTGAGGTAACGAACCTAGTTAAGCATGTAGAGTAAATTCGATGATGAATTTGACATGCTCGGGATAGGTCAAAGTAAATTGTAAAAGTCAACGGTCAAATGAACAAAGGTCAAAATAAAAAAAGTCAATATTTTGAAATGTGGTGAAATTTTGGTAATTTCTGAGTTTTAAAGGTAAATTTGGCTTATTTAAGATTTATTGGGCATAAATGTGCCAAAAAATTAAAGGAAATTAAGGGGGGGAAAACATGATCAGAACAGGAAGAGGAAAAAAGAGATTTTGAGAGATTTTGGAGAAATTGAGGTGCTTTCTATTGAAATTTCCAATTGGATGGCTTTGAGGTAAAGAGTTAATCATCTGGGCACGTGTTAAACCGGAACTTGAAGCTGCAAAACGAAGAGAGAGGGAATTACGAAGTTTCTGAGTTTGGCCGACCGAAGAAGAGGAAAGAGTTGTTTTCGAATTACGGTCGTTCTTGGGAAGGAAAATTGGGAAAAATGCAACCAAATTAAAGCGGAAGTAAGAAGAAGCTCATAGGGGTCTTTATTTGAAGAAATTTGGCTGAAAAAGTAAGAAAAACGAAGAAAAACAGTGGCGCTAGAGTTATAGCAAAAACAGAGGATGCTCGGATTTTTAGCAAATTCATGAAGTTAGAGGATAATTCGAAGCTCCAAATTTAAAGGTAAGTTACTTATAAGGTTCTTCTAGAGTTATATGGTATTTTATTTGATCGTTATTGTCTGGAATTTCTGATTTTAAGTTTTGAAAATTCTACATTTTCTCGCCGAAAAACAGGGGTACCGTGGAGAGTTTGACCGATTCCGGGAGTTCTAGGGCAATTCGGACGTCCAAACTTTGAGGTAAGTTAATTAAGAGGATGGGTAAAATGTTTTTATAGGCTAATTAAGCTTTAAAGGGCCGGAAAATGATGAATTTAAGTCTGAAACGCTCACCGGAAAAACAGAGGCCAAATCTGGAAATTTCTGGGCTGGAGGTTGAAGAAAGAGTTGACTTTCCTGTTTGACTTCTGTCTGTCATCTATTGTCCGTCATTAAAAGCTGGAAAATAAATTTTAGGATAATTAAGGTCTTCTCAAGCATAATTAGGGATCCAATTGGTATTGTTATGATACCTTAGACTTGAGATTAGAAGAATTTGGGATCCTAAGTCAACTTTGAAGTTGATTAAGGGGTTAATTTAAAGTAAACCCTAATTAGGATTAATGAGAAAAATTGAGGAAAATTGGAATAGAATTAGTTTTTATTGAAGATTATTTTAAGGTCTTGAGTTAATTTTAGAGCAAGGACCAAATTGCAAAGAAAACTCACCCTTATCAAATTAAGGATTTGGCAAAAGTTTAAGTGAAATTGGTTATACTTGAAGATTAATTTTCAAATAATTGGATTATGGTCATGTGGAGGATAACTAAAGGATTATCAATATAATTTCAGGGTAAACGGGAGATGGAGAAATCGAAATTGTGAGGACGAGTCGATTAACAGTGAGTGGTTTATTTTTTAATGTTTTAATATAGAAAGTAATTATATATGATAGTCTGCTATGATTTATGAAATGTGATGGCATGATCTATTTTACTTAACTAATATTTCAAAAATATTTAAATCAGGATTTTTGAACTCTCATTGGTTTATATGAGCCTGATTTATGACAATGTAGTTTGAAACCAGAGTTTACTCAATTGTGACTTGTATGGTTTTATATGAAAACCTCTTGATGTTGAATTTAAAAATGTTGAATGTTTGTGAAAGTGGTTTCAAACTACTAATTCTTGTATCCGAGATATGGTTATTTTTCCCGTGCTACTTGAATGTGTTTCAATAGCATCGCTCAAGCGATCAGAGGGCTACCGGGGTCAAATGTGGCCAGAGTATACCGGGAAGTCTAGAGGAACCTACGCCTGTAGCACTACCCAGGCTATCATGAGGCTACCACCAGGGTCAAATGTGGCCAGAGTATACCAGGGAGTCCAGAATAACCTGGGCCTGTGGTGTGTATTTATGCGTAGCCTTGAGGAAGCTCTGCGTGCACGTATGACCTTGTGATTTGGTTTACACCGCGGGGGGCATTCTTTGTCAAAAGTTACCCGCCGTTGTAAACGAGTATTTGGGTATAGAGTTGGTGTGGTTTTCTGATAACAACTGAATGCTTTATAATATGCTTATGAGAGTTGATCATGCCACCTTTTTTACTAGCACATGTTTGAGATGTTGTTAAATCTTTTATACTTTGTTCAATGGTTTACTGAATGATTTGATAAACTTTATTGATGTTTTAGAAAGCGATAGCTTATGTTTATATTAAACTACCACTCACTGGGCTTTAGCTCATGCTTTCCATGTTTTATGTTTTTCCCTACCCCTAGGTAGTGACAAGTTCCTTATGTCTACTGAGCCGTCAAACGTCACTAGTGTTGTTAAACATCTGTTGTATTGTTTGTGCGTGTATTTGTTAGTATTCCAAAATAGCTAAAACTTGTGAGTTACATGTCATGGGAGGTTTTGTTCAAAATAATCCTTACTGTTGGTCTGTAAATCTTCTTAAACAGTATTGTGATTTAAACTGAATCAAATTCCTAAACTCTGTCAATGAACATAGATTATTTTTGGAAATGGGTTTGGAAGTCTGGGTTTGATCTTGAGTGTGGGATATGTTAAGAGTTGGTACGTTAGATGTCATAGAGAGAAGTGATGTTTAATGTCTTCACGCTTCGTTCTAGGTATGGAAAGGAAATCTGGATCGGGGTGTGATACTGAGGATAGTAGAGAAGACTTTAGTGGTGGTCTACTGTTGAAATTGAAGAAGAAATCAGAGAGGATTCAAGCAATTCGGAGGAATCTACAAAGGTTGTATACTAGAAACCCTAGTTCTGTTTTCTTCTTGAACATGCATTCTAATTAGCTAAAATTAATATAGTTAGAGTACTTCGATCCTTAATTTCTTTTGTATGTTCAAGTGCCAACTCCATAAATTGGTAAAAACAAGTTTTAAGCACTCAATTTACGTTAATTTTAGCATGGTGAGTGTTTTTCGTGAGTTGTATGAAATGGTTGCTGAAATGGATGAATTTTGGTTTTGGCATCTAAATTTCTATTCGATTTGCAAGTAATTGTTGTAATGGCTCTTTGTTTATGAGCCTTAATGTGTGATTAAGAGTCTGTAATTTTATTAGAGTCAATAAAGTTGCAATTAGGTTGTAATTGCAACGCTGCTCATCCTAGCCCAGTTCGCGTGCGCCAAGCATCTGACGGTTCAACTGAATCGGTTTGACCGGTTTAGGTCTTAGAGGTCTGGTTCAACATAGTTTTGGCCGACTTAGCCCATTTTGAAGCCCTGGAGGTCCAGTCAGGCAATTTAGGTACAGTTTGGGTCGGTTCAAGCAGTCTAGAGGCTTTTGGTTTTTGTTTTCCTATTTTTAATATAATAATTAATTTGTTTGCTTGCTTAGGATGCCAAAATCAGTCCATTTCAGTTTGTGTTTAATTATTTATGCATTATGAAAGTATTTTTAATTAACTTAAATATTGTATGTACATAAAGTATGTCATGTAGATTTTAAATCGCACCATAGGAAGCATGTATCATGCATTGAAAGTATGTTAGAATATGTTATAATATATAGTATGCATGATTTAGGGTTTCATATATTTAATATAATTGTTATACTAAAATATGGAATGCTTGATGTATGTTAGCATGTCTATTTTTTTTAATAAAGTGTTATAAAATGGGTTAGACATTTAAAATGTATAACAAAGATAAGAAACATACTCACTTAGGGTTAACAAATAAAAACTTGTTTTAATAGTTAAAATAGGTCGTTATTTTGTAAAACTTTGGTTACAAACTCAGTCGGTCTATAATCCTGTCTAGGCTGGAGGTACTTAAGTTGACGATTTACAAAACACCTACTACGTGTGGATTATAGCCAAACTATTGATTGTTGTTAACTCAATTTTATGAGCATATGTGAGCGATATGAGGTAATAAAAATGATATTGTCACTTATACATTGTACATAAAAATCCAATTATAATCGTCATAGTTGGATAATTCACCTAGACATAGGATGTTTTAGTTGGCATGTACCTAAGTACATAAATGCCTTTTCCATTAGAACATTTTAGTGGGAGATACATTATCTTATTTTTTTAGTTCTCACTTCCTTAAGAGTTCACATCGTGAAATCCATGATCAGCTTCGTGTCACTTTTTACCGTGAATACTCCATTCGAAAAGGGTTTGCATGGGTTAATAATAAGATGAATAGGGGAAGTTGTTCATAGTAAGTGGGGAAAGGAAATGTGTCATCATATCCTATAGTCTCTTTCATTAGTCTGAACCGTAAGATTCTTATGTTGCACCTGTTGTTGTTTTTGGGCAGCATTAGCTAATCGTTTTTTGCGATGATTCCCTCAGAGGGTTGTAACATAGGATTCGGAATAACTTGAACTTCAAAAAAGAATAAAGCTTTTTTAGTTTTTCCTTCAACATTGTCTTCCACTTCGAGGGGCTTATCGATACCATTTTATGAAAACTAAAAATGGAGGGTCACACTTACAACAATTACTAAATGTTAGTAAGTTCTTGACCAAAAATAGTAACTAAATAACGATAGGAATAAGAGTTATTTTGGAATTAGTACTTAGTCAAGAAATGTCTTGCTTCAGTTAAGGACTATTTGACTACCACTTGGTAGCATCTATTCTAACTCACTAAAGTATCATTGCAAACAAATAATGAAATCAGGGTACTTTATTATCTTTGCTAAAAAATGGATTTAGATGCAATTTTCTAATAGAATTTGTTTATGTTTCAGCATGTCGAACTTGATAATTCAACTCTTAGCTTCAGATAAATTCAATGGTGAGGGTTATTCAAATTGCAAATCAAACATAAATATAATACTAGTTGTTGATGACCTGAGATTCATTTTAACAGAGGAATGTCTTCCTCTTTCCAGGTCAAATACAAACCAAAATGTTGGAGATACCTATAACAGGTGGGTTAGGGCTAATGAAAAGGCTAGAGCCTATATTTTGGCAAGCATATCTAATGTGCTTACTAAAAAACATGAATTCATGGTCACCACTAAGGAAATCATGGAGTCGTTACAAGCAATGTTTGGATAGTTCCTCACCAGTTTGACACGATGCTATTAAATATGTTTATAATTCTCGCATGAAGGAAAGGACCTCTGTTAGAGAACACATCCTGGATATGATGGTCCACTTCAATATAGCGGAAGCAAAAGGTACTGTCATAGATGAAAAAAGTCAAGTCAGCATGATCTTGGAATCTCTTCTGAAGAGTTTCCTGACCTTTCACACAAATTCTGTGATGAATAAGATCGAATATAATTTGAAAACTCCTTTAAATGAGCTCTAGACTTACCAATCATTGATGAATAATAAAAATCAAGAAGGGAAAGTAAATATTGTTACCTAAAGAAGTTTAAGAAGGATTGGCATCTGGTACGAAACCTTAAGAAAAGAAGTTTGGTTCTTTAAAGGATAAGAGTATTCAAATGAAGAAAAAGGGAAAAGGAAAGAAGAAGGCTCTTGTTGAAAAGAGTAAGACGAAGGTTGTAAAAGGAAAATGTTTCCACTACAATGTAGATGGGCATTGAAAACGGAATTGCCCCAAATATCTTGCTGAAAAGAAAGTTGAAAAGGGAAAACAAGGTAAATCTAATTTTATAATTAAAACATGCTTAGTGGAAAGTACTCATTTAACTTGGATATTGGATTCAGGCACCGTTAATCATATTTGCACGTTCATTTAGAAAACTAGTTCCTGGAGGCAGCTAACGAAGAACGAGGTGACTTTCAAGGTGCGAATGAGTGAAGTCATTTCAGTTCAAGCAATGGGAGATCTCAAATTATTTTTTGGAGAAACTTACATAAGGAACTTAATCTTTGTATCATGTTTTCTAAAATATATGTACAAAGTTACTTTTGATATAAATGAAGTGTTCATTACTTCAAGAGGTGTTCAAATATATTTGGTTAAACTTGAAAATAACTTGTATGTGTTAAAACCAACTAAGGAAAAAACTATTTTAAATATAGAGATGTTTAAAATAGCCAAAACTCAAAATAGAAACAAAAGATTTCTCCTAAGGCCCATCTTTGGCATTTAAGACTTGAACACATAAATCTCAACAGGATTGAGAGGTTAGTAAAGAATGGACTACAAATGCCTATCTTTGACTCCTAATGCCTTCTTACTTTTCTGGGCAGTAGTTGGTGGGTTAGCTTTCCCCTTTCCACCTTTCTTCTTCTTCTTCCACTTTTTGATACTGCAAGAAGAAGGCATAGATTTAGTTCCAAAAGACAATCCTCTATATAACTTCTTAGAGTACGAGGTAACATTTGCCTCTCCCTTTTGTTCCTTGCTTTTCATCAAGGATTGAAATGTTTGTAGCTCTTTGAGCAAAGTGGTCAAGTTGTAATCAATCCTGTTCATAACAACATTGCTAGAGAACTACAAGAAACTTTCAGATAAAGATTCCAGTATAAAACTAACCTGACTAGCCTAATCAATGACCAACTAATTCATTTCCGCCACGTTGAATTGGACCATCATGTTGAGAACATGTTTTCTAATAGATGCCACTTCTTGCATACAGGCATTGAAGATGTTTTTAAGAGCGTCGTGCCTGAGCTATGCAGATGGTTGTCCGAACATCCCCCGTAAGGACTTCATGATCTCACGAGTAGTGACCATGGGCTCATGTTTCTTGGCTAAGACTTCAGAAAGGCTTGCCAAGATATACGCTTGGGCCTTTTCATTTGCCTTTATCCAGAGCTCGTATATCTCTCGAACATTTCGAGCAGTATTTTGAGCAGGAATACGAGGACAATCCTCCATTAGGACAAATCTCAGGTCATCGATGATAAGTATTGTGTTGATTGTATTTTTTCATGTTGTATAGTTTTCGCCAGTAAGTTTGTCGGCAACAAGCAAGTTTAAAGTCGTGGAAGTTATAATGATAAATTTGCTAAAACTATACAATTTATTTATATTAGTACTCTATGCATTAACACATTTAGAAAACCAATCAAATTTATCAAAATAATCTAATGCACCCTAAGTAACATGTATTTTGTAATGATGTTTCAGTAAGACATGACAAAAGCCACCATAAGGTGATCAGGTGCCCCTTCACTTAAATGAGACATTCTCAACTAATATAAGAACAACTTTTTGATACTGTAACTATCAATCACCATTGTATGGTCTAGAAATTTTTAAACTCGCTTAACATTTTCTTGTAACTGTAACCCCTCATTTTAGATTCTAGAGTTCCACCTTAATGAGCCAACCATAGGGAAAAACCGATTAAGGCAAAAACTAAAGCAACCGTATCCACTTCTGGAGTTTGTGTAAATAGTCATACAAATGTCATCCGTAGGCGGACACAAGCAAAGGTGTCTCGAGGCTGAGCATGAAATTTACTACAAACTAATGAGATAGACTATGGGATATGTTGACACACGTCCCGCTCCCACTTATTATAAATACTCTCTCTATTCACCTTGATATTGACCTATACAAACACCATCCATAGGGGGACACAAGCAAAGGTACCTCAAGGCCAAGTATAGATCTCACGGTATGAACTTATAGGAAAAAACATGAAAAAGAAAAATGAAGTATCATATACCCCATTTTCCTGCCACTAAGCGTTTTACCTAGGATTTTTTAACTCAGGAAAATCAGCTGTTGATTTTAACTAAGTGATTGTTTAAACTTGCCGAAAAGTAACTTTTACTTTGGATAGTTAAACAATTTTGATTAATATTCATTAAACACTTTGATAAACTTTAATCAACAATTGCATGCTTGTAGCAAATCTATCTAATTTACCTTTCCAGGTAAGTTCCCAAGTAGAGGTGTTACGTTTCCGTCAACTTAAGTACCCCAACCTAGACAGAACTAGCCTTAGACAAAAGGTCCCTTATAGATATATTTGCTAAAAATTTAATCTTTTAATTAAGACCAATTTAATCCTATTAAATTATTAAAAGATTAAACTTAATTTCTAATCTTATTAAAAATGTGATCTTAAGCCTATGTGAATCATATTTTAAATTTACTTAAAGAAAATGATTTTAACTTAAGGTTTGCATGCAATTCTGAATTATTGATTTTAATTTCTAATTTCATTTAATTATAACTTTTATAAAATAAATTAAACAAATTAAAACCAACCATTGCATGTTATGACGTATTTAGTAAAATTATAACAATTATAAAATTATCTAAAGTAGTGTTATGCATCATGCAATTTCATGTCATTATTAAACTTATATAACACTTATATAATAAAGCAATGAAATAATTAATAACATACATCCATACATACATTCAATTATATATTATAACACTTATAATATAAATGATGCATGGCTATGTTATCAATGCATTCAACCATATACTATAACACTTATATTATATGATGCATGAGCATACTATAAATATAAAATCATGCAACTATATATTATAACATTTATAATATAAATGATGCATGAAATATTCATAACCTATAGTGAGCTTTATAATATATGACATACATTATGACATATAATAATAAAAATAAATCATACATCATATGCATAATTTAAAGAAAATAATTGGACACCTAAACAATTAATTAAATTAATATAACACTTAAGAAAACTAACTAATACAAATTAACAGTCAAACTGATTCGAAACAAGTGAACCGACCCTTGAACCGCTCGAACCGGACATGGAACAACTCGAACTAGCCATGAATCGGCCTAGAAGAACCCAAACCACCCGAACCAGAGAACCCACAAATCGAACCGAAACTACACTCCTAGAACTGTGTACGAACCAGACGTTGAACCGCGCTTTTTCTCCGTCTCGGAGCATCGCGATGCCGTACCCTAGCATTGCAATGCTATAAAAACGAACTTCGTCCGCCACAACAGAGCGTAGGGCACAACGTTGCAACGCTACTATATAGTCACCTACTGTACAGATTCGATCTACATCGAAAATTCACCGACTTAGGCCTCGTTTTCTCTAGAATTTCACCTAGAGCATCACAAGCGACTCAACACAGATAATTACAGACTCGATCGCAAATTATATGCCCAAAAGGTGGACCCTTACATACAAATTTTGTAAATCAAAGAAGTAAATCTAGATGGCCAATCTTAAAACATCCAATAATTATATACCATCCATATTCTATACACATTCATCACATGAACAAAAACACATAATGCAAACCCCACAATTACTGAAATCCAATTCTGGAAATTAAAAAAATTGGGACCAAAATCACACTCTAATACCAATTGAAAGAACCTGTGAATGCCCTATGCAGAAACGTGGATTTTCGCACGAGATTTCAATAGAAATTTATTTTTTGGAACTGAAACTTTGTATTTGTATTAATTTTGTGGAAAGTGAATACAATCTTTAATACATAGTATTTTGATGCTTTCAAAATAAATTATAATCTTAAGCTGGTTGATTTTCTTGAACGATCGACCTTTGGGCTTGTTGATCTTCTTGGGTGATTGGCCTTTGGGTTTGTTGATCTTCTTGGAGGATTAGTGTTCACACGAGGTTTTCGGAGAAACTTGTTTCGTGGAGTTGAACTTGAGTTGGTGTTGATGTTGAGGTTGATTTGATGCAATGTGGTTCGATCTCTAGTATTTGATCCTCTGATTCTCTTTCAGTTGGGTGGATGTGCTTGACTTGAAGAAGAAAAGCACCGAACGCTCTTGAAGTAGAAGTCTTGGAAGAGGATTTGTATCTTCAAGGGTTTTCTATCTTCTAGGAGTGCAGCTTCAGGAGTCTTGGAAGTCTTCTGCTTGTTGATGAATTTTTTCTAGGCTCTCTGAATGTAGAATTGCTTGTATCTTCAAAGGACTTCAGTCTTCAAGCGTGGTCAGAATGCTTGTATCTTTGAAGGATTTCAGTCTTTAGATGTGGTCAGCTTTAGGAGGCAAGGAGTTTTCTGATTGTAGAGAATTCCCTACAAGCTCTCTGGAGTATAAAATTACTAACCTCTCAGCTTCTCTATTTATAGAGTTCACAGGGGGGATTGGGCTTGATTGATCCGTGGGCCGGGCCTTTGGGCCCAATTAGTTGGACTTGGGCTTGGTTGGTCCATGGGTCTAGCCTTTGGGCCAATTAATCGGATTTAGGCCTGATTTGACATTTCGGTCAAATTCAGCCTATTTTTGGGCTGTGTTGTACTTTGACCCAAATAATAATATCAAATTGGGCCAAATTAATCTTATTTGATTCAATGGTCATGATAAAAACATGTGGCATCATCAAAATTTGTCTTCAACTTCAATTCAAGACATATGTCAACTCCTAATTGTGTCCAAATTTAATGATTTAGAATTTCGTCATTCATTTAGTAAATGACGTGGCAACTTGTGATTGGTCCAAAATTTCTCATTCAACAAATTCTCCCTTTCGAGATTTATGCACATATATGGGTGGATAAATCTCGTAAAATATAAAGTTGGAATCAAAATCCAAATATATTTGTTCTTGAATTTGATCTCAGTTGATGTGTCAGTCAAACTATGAATTTAGTACATAAGTTTAACTTGAATTTGGGATAAAATTTGGAATATCGCCAAATTTACAAAAAAAAAAAAAATTGAGTTTTGTCCCAATTTAATTTGATTTGGATTTAAGATACAATTTGGGATATGCCCAGATTTTAATAAAAGATCAATTGAGATTTTTTCTTATCTACAATTTATTTTGATTGAAGATAAAAACTCAATAGGATACTTGAATTTGGAATATGGCCAAACTTTAATTTGGGATAAATTTTAGATCTTTCCCAAAACTTATTCGGAAATAGAGATAAGAACGTAAATTTAGATGAATTTGATATCAAATTTGGAAGATGCTCAAATATAAAAGTCTGGTGATTTAGATTTGGGATAAAATTTGGAATATACCCAAATTTTAATTTGAGATTTTATCCTTAAAAATTTGGCTTGAGAATAAAAGTATGATTTGGTGATTTAGATTTGGGATAAAATTCCCAAATTTTAATTTGAGATTTTATCCTTAATAATTTGGTGGTGATTTAGATTTGGGATAAAATTTGGAATATGTCCAAATTTTAATTTGAGATTTTATTTACAATTTAATCTCAATATTAAACAATTTGATTTTGAATAAAATTTGGAATATGGCCAGTTTTATCCACAATTTAAATTTTATTTTGAATAAAATTTGAATATGTCCAAATCTTAGTTGAGGATAAAATCTAATAAGATTAAATTAAATAGAAAATTTGTTTAATTTAATTTGAAATTAGGATAGAATCAAATTAGGAAATCTAATAAAAAATCTAAAATTTTAAATTAAATATTTTATTTGATTGGATTTTCTAATTTGTTATGAAACCTAGAGAACCTTTATAAATAGAACCCCAAACCCCTCTATTATCCTCATCTCCTCCTCTTCTTCTAATCTTTCCTTTATCCTCTTTTCTTCCAACATTTTTTTTAATCTTTTCTTTTTTGTTTTTCTTTTTTTTTCTTTTCAATTTTCTTTCCTTTTTCTTTCTTTCTTTCGTCTTTCTTTTTTTTTTCTTTTCTTTTTTTCTTTCTTTTAATCTTTTCTGTTTTGTTTTGTTTTTTTTAACTTCTTTTTTTTCTTACAAAACAAAGCCGCACTTGAATTTTGGAGGTGAAGTGAAGCCACACTTTAATTTTGGAGATGAAGCGAAGCTGCACTTGAATTTTGGAGATGAAGCGAAGCCGCACTTGAATTTTGGAGATAAAGCAAAGCCGCATTTGACTTTCAGAGATGAAGCAAAGCCGCACTTGACTTTGGAGATGAAGCAAAGCCGCACTTGACTTTGGAGATGAAGCGAAGGCGCACTTGACTTTCAGAGATGAAGCGAAGGCACACTTGACTTTCAGAGATGAAGCGAAGGCACACTTGACTTTCAGAGATGAAGCGAAGGCACACTTGACTTTCAGAGATGAAGCGAAGGCACACTTGACTTTCTGAGATGAAGCGAAGGCACACTTGACTTTCAGAGATGAAGCAAAGGCACACTTGACTTTCGGAGATGAAGCGAAGCCACACTTGACTTTCGGAGATGAAGAGAATGAGCACTTGACTTTTGGAGATGAAGCGAATGAGCACTTGACCTTCAGAGATGAAGCAAAGCCGCACTTGACCTTCAGAGATGAAACAAAGCCGCACTTGACCTTCAGAGATGAAGCAAAGCCGCACTTGACCTTCAGAGATGAAGCGAAGCCGCACTTAACCTTCAGAGATGAAGCGAAGACACACCTTCGTAGATGAAGCAAAGCCGCACTTGACCTTCGGAGATGAAGCGAAGCCGCACTTGACCTTCGAAGATGAAGCGAAGTCGCACTTGACTTTAGAGATGAAGCAAAGCCGCACTTGACTTTGGAGATGAAGCGAAGGCACACTTGACTTTCAGAGATGAAGCGAAGGCACACTTGACTTTCAGAGATGAAGCGAAGGCACACTTGACTTTCAGAGATGAAGCGAAGGCACACTTGACTTTCAGAGATGAAGCAAAGGCACACTTGAATTTCGGAGATGAAGCGAAGCCACACTTGACTTTCGGAGATGAAGCGAAGCCACACTTGACTTTCGGAGATGAAGCGAAGGCACACTTGACTTTCGGAGATGAAGAGAATGAGCACTTGAATTTTAGAGATGAAGCAAAGGCGCACTTGACCTTCGGAGATGAAGCAAAGGCACACTTGACCTTCAGAGATGAAGCAAAGTCGCACTTGACCTTCGGAGATGAAGCGAAGCCGCACTTGATGAAGCGAAGCCGCACTCAACCTTCAGAGATGAAGCGAAGCCGCACTTGACCTTCGGAGATGAAGCGAAGCCGCATTTGACCTTCGAAGATGAAGCGAAGCCGCACTTGACCTTCGAAGATGAAGCGAAGCCGCACTTGACCTTCGGAGATGAAGCGAGGCCACACTTGACCTTCGAAGATGAAGCGAAGCCACACTTGACCTTCGAAGATGAAGCGAAGCCGCACTTGACTTTCGGAGATGAAGCGAAGCCGCACTTGACTTTGGAGATGAAGCGAAGCCACACTTGACTTTCGGAGATGAAGCGAAGCCGCACTTGACTTTCGGAGATGAAGCAAAGCTGCACTTGACTTTCGGAGATGAAACGAAGCTGCACTTGATTTTCGGAGATTGGAGATGAAACGAAGCCACGCTAGACTTGTGGAGATGAAGTGAAGCCACGCCGGACTTATGGAGATGAAGCGAAGCCACGCCGGACTTATGGAGATGAAGCGAAGCCACGCCAGACTTGTGGAGATGAAACGAAGCCACGCCGGACTTGTGGAGATGAAGCGAAGCCACGCCGGACTCGTGGAGATGAAGCAAAGCCACTCCAGGCTCGTGGAGATGAAGCGAAGCCACTCCAGGCTCGTGGAGATGAAGCGAAGCCACTCCAGGCCCGTGGAGATGAAGCGAAGCCACTCCAAGCCCGTGGAGATGAAGCGAAGCCACTCCAGGCCCGTGGAGATGAAGCGAAGCCACTCCAGGCCCGTGGAGATGAAGCGAAGCCACTCCAGGCCCATGGAGATGAAGCGAAGCCACTCCAGGCTCGTGGAGATGAATCGAAGCCACTCCAGGCTCGTAGAGATGAAGCGAAGCCACTCCAGGCTCGTGGAGATGAAGCGAAGCCACTCCAGGCTCGTGGAGATGAAGCGAAGCCACTCCAGGCTCGTGGAGATGAAGCAAAGCCACGCCAGACTCGTGGAGATGAAGCGAGTCACACCAGACTTGTGAAGTTGAAGCGAGTCACGTCAGACTTTGAGGGATGAAGTGAGCCACACCAGACTTTAGAGATGAAGTGGAGCCCCGCCAGACTTTGGAGATGAAGCGAAGCCCCGCCAGAATTTGAAGATGAAGTGATGCCAGACTAGACTTTGGAGATGAAGCGAAGCCCCGCCAGACTTTGGAGATGAAGTGAAGCCAGACTAGACTTGTGAAGATGAAGCGAGTCACACCAGACTTTGAGGGATGAAGTGAGCCATGCCAAACTTTGGAGATGAAGTGGAGCCATGCCAGACTTTGGAGATGAAATGAAGTCATGCCAAAATTTGGAGATGAAGTAAGCCATGCCATACTTTGGAGATGAAATGAAGCTGCATCATGACTTTGTAGACAGAGACATTGAAGATGGAGCCGAGCCATGTACACAGACCATGAACTTAAAAATGGAGCGGAGTCGTGCACATTGACCTTGAACTTGAAGATGGAGTGGAGCTACGCACACTGACCTTGAACTTGAAGATGGAGCAGAGCCAAGCACACCGATCTTAAACTTGAAGATGGAAGCGGAGCCATGCACACCGATCTTGAACTTGAAGATGGAAGCGGAGCCATGCACACCAATCTTGAACTTGAAGATGGAAGTGGGCCATGCACACCGATCTTGAACTTGAAGATGGAGAAGCATTAATGGAGCTTTTGAACTTAAATATGGTGAAGCATCGACGAGACCTTTGCATTTGAGTTTGACAAAGCATTGACAAATTTTCCACTTTTGAGTTTAACGAAACATTGGTGAATGCTCCACATTTGAGTTCGATGAATCTTTGGTAGCTTGACTTTGCGACTTGAGTATGAAGATGGCATTGAAAAGCCTCCAAATTTAAGCATGAAGATGGAGCATCGATGAAACCTCTGAACTCGAAGATGGAGAAGCATCGATGAAGTCTCTGAACTTGAAGATGGAAGAGCATCAACGAAGCCTTCGAATTTGTAGATGGGCATTGGAGAAGCCTCTGAACTTGAAGATGGATGGAAATTGACGAAGTTTCTAAACTTAAAAATGGAGGAACATCAATGAAACTTCTGAACTTGAAGATGGAGGGGCATGCAATCTAACCCTTAGACTTGGAGACGGAGAAGCAACAGTGCAACCATCGAATTTTGAGATGGAGTGGTATCAATGTAACCACCGAAGTTAGAGTTGTAGAAGCAATAGTGCAACCCTCAAACTTGGAGACAGGGAAACAGCAGCGCGACCATCAAATTCAGAGATGGAGAAGCAACAGTGCAACCATTCAAGCAGTATTCTAATCTTCGAACTTGGAGAAGAAGAAACTGCAGCGCCAACATCTTTGTAGAGGAGACAAAACTGCAACAACTTTTAGAGAAGGAGCGAAGCTGTAGGGAATAATATTTTTTAGGGGAAGTATGGAAGTCACACTAAACTTAAACTTCGAAGAGGAAGAAACAAAAGATTCAAATTTGAATTCAAAGAGGAAGTGGTGAAGCCTCCGAACTTGACTTCAAAGACGAAGTGAAGCGCCATTCCAAGTGTGTGCTTTTAATTTACTGTGTTAGCTCTTTACAAGGGACGAACATCTTCAATCCGTTGTGTTGCCCCCAATAGGGATGAACATCTTCAATCTGGAGTGTCATTCTTTAACGGAGATGATCAACATCAATCTTGTAGTATCATAATTAGGTGGCTGTTGTATCCTTTTTTGATGGACTAAACTTAAATTTCTTTAAGTTTCCCTTGTACCTTTAAAGAAAGGGGTCAAATTATGATGTAGTTCAATTTTTTTTTTTTTTAATTGG